>NW_026294573.1:146420572-146890572 GCF_007827085.1 Peromyscus californicus insignis
TGGCGAGGGGAGTGTCTCTTCCTGGAAGTACTGGAGCTGATAAATTCAGAAGAAAAGAGTTCAAATTTGAATTACTTCCCAACCCCTAATGTAGAGCATCAGAAACTTTAAATTGCCTCATGGTTTTGTTTGAAAACAGGATTTCATCCCACAGGTCAGGACGAGAGCCTGGGGTACTTGCTTCTAAGAAGCTGGAGTGGTGAGCTCCGGCAGCAAGGCCTTAAAGTTGTGTGAATTTAAACGGGTGAGCACAGCCCTGTCGTCACAGACAGGAGCTTCCTGATGGTCATTGCTTCCACAGTGACAACAAAAGAATCTTCTAAAGAACAGAAATCACAGCTAAATCTAATCAAATCAACAGGTTATACCAGATTCAGCAACAGAGGGTTATGCTAAATGGATCCAGGGACAGGCAACCCAACCTAAGTGGGAAAAAGAACCTCAAATCTGAATAGTAAAGCAATAAAACCAATAAACGGCTATTTGTTTAAAGGAGGAAAGGTTGAGGCGACGGCCACCCGAGCATGAGGAGCTGAGTTCAAATCCCGACACCCAGGCAAAGGCCAGGCATGGCTGCTCACCCCTGTAACTCCTGAGTCCAAATCCTGACACTCAGGCAAAGGCCAGGTATGGCTGCCCACCCCTGTAACTCCAGTGATGTGGTGGGTGGGAGCTGGAGTACTTATGGAGCTTGTTGACTTCCAGCTTAACAAAGAAAACGGGAGGCCCAGGTGTAATGAGGGAGCTTGTCTTAAGGGAATAAGGGAACAGAGTAACTGTGCAAGACATCCAGTGTTCCCCTCTGATTTGGGGGGGGGGGCAGGTTATTATATTAAAAGAAACTTGAAATCAAATCAATTGATTACATAATATATAAACCTCGTTTGTATTCTGATCCAAAGAAATAAACGTTCATAGGAAAATTTGTAAGACAGTTAGGAAAATTATTAAGCACACTGAATATTTTAGTGACACTCAGAAATATAATTGTTTTAGGGGCGATCCTTTTATTGTGCCTTTTAAAATTACTATCTTTTATTAAGTACAAACTGGTGTATTTACTTCAAAATCTTCTGGCACGCAGTGGAAGAGTGGTGGCCAGAGGCAGAGATAAAGCAAACTAGCCAGAGTTGTAATTGTAGACTCTAGACAAGGAGCTTTGCTCTAAACTTCCATAACAAGCATCTATCAAATGCACTAGAGTTATAATAAAAACTGACTCCAGATCTTGCTCTTGGTACAGCTTAGCTACCTTTCTTGGGAAAGCTATTAAATGATTATTCTTCATATGTAAAAATGTCCAAAGGTTCTGAAACAATGTACACATAGCTGATATATATTTCTTAAAATGTAAACCTATAAAGAAAAATACTTGAGGTGAAAATAAAGAACAGTAAACTTGAGAGAAAAGTAATTTCCGAATGAACCTGGGGAATAAACTGCATTCCATCTTACCAAGGCACTCACCAGCCAGAACAGAACTGAGAATCCAGACATCAAAGTCTGACAAAGGAATTGAGAAGAGAAATGGCTAATAGATTTGGAAAACAGTGAGCTATTACACCTAATTGGATGCCTTCATACATTTTGTGCTATAATAATAGAGTCTCCTAAACTGGGTCATTTATAATGAGCAGAAATGTATTTGCCACAGTTCTGGAAGATGAGACTCTAAGATCAAGACACCAGCATTTGGTAAGGTCTTAATGCTGTATAATCCCATGGGAAAAGAGCAAAGAGCAAAGAAAGGGACAGGAAGGGGGTGTGAAGTTGTTCTTTTATGAAGCATCCAGTCCCACAGTTACAAATCTACTCCTACAGTAATAACATTAGTCTCTTCATGAGAACAGATCTCCCTGAAACGATGTCTTCTGGACAGGACGGGACCACTGCACTCATGAACGCCCAACAGCACTGGTTGCCTGCAAAAGAACTGCACAAGATCAAGCCAGTTAACATTCCACCATGGATGAGGGATGGACACGTGAGCCTCCACCCCTAGATGAGGCGCTATTAGCAGTTGATGACTACTAATTGAGAGAAAGTGGGTCTTCTTTAAGGGTGTGGTCCTTGGTAAGATGACCATGTTGTGGGGATGGTAGATCCAGAAGGAGTAAGAAGGGGGGAGTAGAAGGGAATACAAACAAAATATAAACATGTATATAAAATGCATGCATAAAATTCTCAAGAATTTAAATATTAAACTAATTAAAATATTAAAAATATTATGTTTTTTAAGAGAACAGAGTCCTCATGGCCTAATCACATTTAAGGGTTACTGTAACATGAATCTTAAAAGGTCTTACTGATAAAAAAAAAAAAAAAAACCCTGGAGTGAGCTATTGGGGTGAAAACTGAAAGAACAGAGAAACAAAACAAGCCAGCCACATTCTTACCTCTACAAAATCCTCAACCTCAAAAGAGAGAGTTCCTGTTTCCTCACACCTTTTATACCTTTCTGTGCCCTACCATATTACTTCCTGGGATTAAAGGCATGTGTCCTTCCCAAGCAAAAATATGAGATCTCAAGTGCTGGGAATAAAGGCGGGTGCCACCCCGCCTGGCTCTGTTCCCAGCGTGGCCTTGAACTCACGGAGATCCAGATGAATCTCTGCCTCCCAAGTAATAGGATTAAAGGTGTGTGCCACCACTGCCTGACCTCTATGTCTAATCTAGTGGCTGGCTCTGTCCTCTGATCCCCAGGAAAGCTTTATTGGGGTACACAATATATCACCACAAATTGCTACCACTCAACACCTACCCCGGAGGTCAAGTTCCCAAGGAGCTTTGGCAGACATGTTCAAACGTAACAGCTAGAATCATCGTGCCAGGATAAGAAGATAAGTTTAATTGGAGACAAAATTGAAATGCTATCAAATTTTGAGAGATCATGAAGTGCCATCTCCCTGCAGGGAAATTTGGAAAAGCTGGTTTTTAAAATAGGGAAACCTGGGGTTTTGGTCCAAGCACCAGCATGCAGGGCCCCCTGTTTCGACCTCACCTACATTGGTGGGGAACCAGGAGAAAACTCTAGGTTCCCCTACATAGGCCCACATATGTTTCCCAGATGCCAGTCACAGCCTTCTGCACCAGGCCCACCTCCCAAGAAATTTTCTCCAAGAGTCCATCCAGCATGGCATCCTGGGTACCTGGGCTTCCTCTGGTTAGACTCACCCACTCTACACTTATATTCATCTCCACTCCTCACTTCCAACATCATACAAATGACAGTAAGCACACAAACCCATTTAAACTAAACAGCACACTACTGAATGATAACTGTGTCAAGGAAGAAATCAAGAAGGAAGCTTTAAAAATCCTGTAACTGAATGGAAATGAAACAAAACATGACAAATTTTATGGAAAACAATGAAGGGAATCCTAAGAGAAGAGTTTATAGCACTACGTGCCTACATCAAAAAACCAGAAAGATCTTATTAGTAACTTAAGAATATACCTGAAGGCCTTAGAAAGCAAAAACAAATAACATCCAAAAAGAGCATCTGAGGAGATCAGCAAAATCAGGGCTGAAATTAATGAAATAGGAAAAAAAATTGAATGATTTCAAAAAATAAGTGAAATGAAGAATTGGTTCTTTGAAAAGATTAACAAGAAAGACAAACCACTAGCTAGATAAATCCACAGAAAGGGGAAAGAAGACTCAAATTAATAAAATATGTGATGAAATGGGGGAAATTATAAAAATATTGGGAAAATTCAGACTTATTAGAACATAAGTCTAAAAACTTATATTCCACTAAACTAAAAAAATCTAAAAGAAATGGACCAATTTCTAGATGTATATGATCTTCCAAAGTTAAATCAAGATTTAAAAGATAATTTAAACATACACAACCAATGAAATTGAGGCAGTAATTCAAAATCTCCCAACTAAAAGAACCCAGAGCTGCTGTGGGATGTTCTGTATGGCAAATGTGTTGCTGATTAGTCAATAAATAAAACACTGATTGGCCATTGGCTAGGCAGGAAGTGTAGGCGGGACAAGGAGGAGAATAAAGCTGGGAAGTGGAAGGCTGAGTCAGAGAGACACTGCCAGCCGCCACGATGAGAAACAGCATGTGAAGATGCCGGTAAGCCACGAGCCATATGGCAAGGTATAGATTAATGGAAATGGATTAATTTAAGCTGTAAGAACAGTTAGCAAGAAGCCTGCCACAGCCATACAGTTTGTAACCAGTATAAGTCTCTGTGTTTACTTGGTCGGGTCTGAGCGGCTGTGGGACTGGCAGGTGAGACAGATTTATCCTGACTGTGGGCCAGGCAGGAAAACTTCAGCTACTCAGAGCCACAGAATTCTAAGGTCTTCAAAGAACTAACATGGACATGTCTCAAATTAGTCCATAAAATAAAAAAGAAATGAACAGTTCCAAATTCTGTTTATGAAGCCAATATTATACGGATACCAAAACCAGACAAAGACTCAACAACAAAGAGTATTATAGACCAGTCTTCCTGATGGACATAGATGCAACAGTTCTCAATAAAATACTTTCAAACCAAATTCAAGAGCACATCAAAAAGATCATCCAACATGATGAAATAGGCTTCATCCCAGAAATGCAGGGATGGTTCAACAGATATAAATCAGTAAGTGCAATCCACACAGAAATAGACTCAAGGACAGAAACCACAGGATCATCTCATGAGATGCAGACAAGCCTTTTGACAAATAAAATATCTTTTCATGATAAAGATCCTAGAGAATTTAAGAATACAAAGGACATATATCAATATGGCAAAAGGAATATACGGTAAGTCCATAGCCAAGATCATCTTTAAAGAAAAACTTAAAGAATTTCCACCAAAATCAGGAGCAAGACAAGGATGTCCACTCTTTCCACTTCTGTTCAAGTCTTAGCTTGAAGTCTTAGCTAGAACAATATGACGAGTAGGGGAGATAAAGGAGATACAAGTGGGAAAGAAAGAAGTAAAGGTACCCTTATTTGCAGATGATACAATTCCATGAATAAGAGACCCTAAAGCCTCCACCATAAAATCCTCAATGTGATAAACACATTCAGCAGAGTAAGAGGATACAAAACTAACACAAAAAATAGTAGCCTTCCTACATGCCAATGACAAATACACCAAGAAAGAAATTGGAAAAACAATCCCATTCATGATAAACTCAAAAGAAAATTAATCTAAGCAAGGAATTTAAAGACTTATTCAATGAAAATTTAAAGACACTGAAGAAAGAACCTGGAGAAGTTATCAGAAGAGGGAAAGATCTCTTGTGCTCTTAGATTGGTAGGATTAATGTGAAAATTGCCATTTTACCTGTATTAGTTATTTTTTGTTGCTGTGATAAGATACCATTACCAGAAATTAGAAAGAGTTTATTGTGACTTACAGTTCCAGAGAGAGTCCATAAGGACAGGGGAAGCAGGGCAGCAGATAACCAGAGCAGGAAGTTGAGCAAACATATTTTTAACCACAAACATAAGGCAGAAAGAGAAAATGGGGGTGGGGTGAAGCTATACATTATAAAAGTCCACTTCCACTGGCATACTTCCTCCAAAGGGACCCATCTCCTAAAGTTCCATAACCTCCAAACAGTGCCACCAAATAGTGCCTTCAAGCAGTGCTACCAAACAGTACCACCAACCAGGGACCAACTGTGCAAAATGTAGATCTACTGGGAACATTCCTCATTTAAACTACACACTGCCAAAAGCAAGCTACAGACTCAGTGTACTCCCTGTTAAAATACCAATGTAACTCTTCTCAGAAATTGAAAAAAAAATGTATATAGAAACATGAAAGACTTAGAAAAGCCAAAACAATCCTGAGCAACAAAAACACTGCTGGAAGTATCTATCACCTCCTTGATTTCAAGTTCTACTGCTTTTACTTTTACTACCCTACTAATAAAAACAACATGTTACTGGCATAAAAACAAACACATTTATCAATGGAATTGAATTGAGAACCAAAGTAAACCCATGCTCCTCTGGCCACCTGATTTTTGATAAATATGACAAAAATACACATTGGAGAAAAAACAGCATGTTCAATAAATGGTGCTGGTCAAACTGGATGACTGCATGTAGATGATGAAATTAGATCCTTATCATCTTCCAAATAGATCAAGGAGATCAAGATAAGAACTAATACCCTGAATCTGTTAGAGGAGAAAGTAGGCTATACATTTGAAATTAATTGTAGGCACAGGAAAGGACTTTCTGAACAGGACTGTGATAGTGCAGACATTAAGACCAACTATTCATAAACAGGACCTCGTGAAACTAAAAAGCTTCCATAAGGCAAAGGACACCATCATTTGAGGGAATAGGAAGCATGCAGAATGGATAAATATTTTTAATATCTATACCTCTGACAAAGACTTTGTGTCTAGAATATACAAAGAATTAAAAACAAAAGAAAATTAAACGTTAAGAAAACAAACAACACAATTATTTAAAAATAGAGCATGACAAAATCAAATTAGATAGAGAGAAACTTAAAGCAATTCCACTAAAATCAGGGACAAGACAAAGCTGCTCACTCTCTCCATATCTATTCAATACGACACTTAAAGTTTAAGCTAGAGCAATAAGACAACTTAAGGAGATCCAGGGGATACAATTTGGAAAGGAAGAAGTCAAAGAATCGCTATTTGCAGACAATATGATAGTATGCATAAGTGATCCAAAAAATTCTACCAGAGAACTCCTACAGCTGATAAGCACCTTCAGTAATGTGACTGAATACATAATTCAAAAAAAATCAGAATTTTTGTATATAAAAGAGATAAACAGGTTGAGAAAGAAATCAAGGAAACAACACCCTTTACAATAGTCACAAATAATATAAAATATCTTGATGTAACTCTAACCCAGCAAGTGAAAGACCTGTATGACAAGAACTTCAAGTCTCTGAAGAAAGAAATTAGAGAAGCTACAGAAGATGGAAAGATCTTCCATGCTCATGGATCAGTAGGATTAACATAGTAAAAATGTGCTATAAAAGCAATCTACAGATTTGATAAAATCCCCATCAAAATCTTATCGCAATTCTTTACTGACCTTGAAAGAACAATACTCAACTTCATATGAAAAAACAAAAAACCCAGGATAGTTAAAACAATCTTGTACAATAAAAGAACTGCTAGAGATATCATCATCCATGATTTCAAGCTCTACTACAGAGCAATAACAATAGCATAAAAACAGGTGGGTTAATCAGTGGAATGGAATTGAAGACCCTGATGTAAATCCACATACCTATGAACACCTGATTTTTGACAAAGAAGCCAAATCTGTACAATGGAAAAAAGAAAGCATTTTCAACAAATGATGCTGGCATAACTGGATTCTGCATGTAGAAGAATACAAATAGATCCATATACATCACCCTGCACAAAACTCAAGTCCAAGTAGACCAAAGATCTCAACATAAAACCAGATATACTGAACCTGATAGAAGAGAAGGTAGGGTATAACCTTGAATGCATTGACACAGGAGACAACTTCCTGAACAGAACACCAATAGTGCGGACACTAGGATCAACAGCTAATAACTGGGACCTCATGAAACTGAAAAGCTTCCATAAGGCAAAGGATATTGTCAAAAGGACAAAATGGCAGCCTACAGAAAGGGAAAAGATCTTCACCAACCCCACATCTGATAGAGGACTAATTTCCTCTTGAGGTATATATACCTCAAGAAACTAGACATCAACAAATCAAATATCTAAACAGAGAATTATCAACAGAGGAACTCAAATGGCCAAGAATCACTTAAAGAAATGTTCAACAGCCTTAGCCATCAGGGAAATGCAAATTAAAATGACACTGAGATTCCATCTTACACCTGTCAGAATGGCTAAGCAAAAACACAAGTGACAGCTCATGCTGGCAAGGATGTGGAGCAAGGGGAACACTCCTCCACTGCTGGTGGGAGTGCAAACTTGTATAGCCACTTTGGAAATCAATATAGGAGTTTTTCAGAAAATTGGGAATTGATCTACCTCAAGACTCATCTACACCACTCTTGGGCATATACCCAAAGTATGCTAAATCATACCACATAGACATTTGCACAACTATGTTCATAACAGCTTTATTCATAATAGCCAGAAACTGGAAACAACCTAGATGTCCCACACCCAAAGAATGGGTAAAAAAAAATGTGGTACATTTACACAATGGAGTGTTACTGAGCTATTAAAAACAATGACATTTGGAAATTTTCTGGAAAATGGATGGACTAAAAAAGATCATCTTGAGTGAGGTAACTCAGACCCAGAAAGACAAATGTGGTATGTACTCACTCATAAGTGGATATTAGCCATAAAACAAAGGAGAAAAATGTTACAACCCAAAAACCCAGAGAAACTAAGTAACAAGAAGCCCTCGAGCAGGGGGATGCATGAATCTCACTGTGAATAGGAAACAGAATGGATATTGCCAATGGATGGGGGCAGGGCCTGGAAGGGGAAAATGGGATGGGAACAGGAGAGTTCAGGTTGGGGAGGATGGAGAGAGAGAGTACTAGAAGAAACAATTGGAACCTACGGGCATCCTGGGATAAGCTAGAAACCTAGTGCAATGGAAACTCTCAGGTATCTATGAGGGTGACCCTAGCTAAGACTCCTAGCAATGGGAGATACAGAGCCTGAATCAGCCATCTCCTGTAACCAGGCAAGACTTCTAGGGGAGGGACTGGGACACAAACCCAGCCACAAACCCTTTGACCTACAGTTTGTTGTGCCTACAAGATGTCCTGGGGTAAACATGTCACAGAAATTGGGGGAGTGACCAACCAATGACTGGCCCAGCTTGAGACCTATACCATGAGAGGGAGCTCACCCCTGAAGGCCAGGACCCAGAGGCAGGATAGACTCAAAAGATCTAGGATAGAACAAAACATGACTGGAGAAAAAGTCAATGAAATCATTCCTAATGATATTCTGCTATACTCATAAATTAGTGCCCAGCCCAACTGTCAGCAGAGAGCCTTCACCTAGGAACTGATGGAAACAGATACAGAGACCCACGGCCAAACATTAGGTGGAGCTTGAAGAATCCTATGGAAGAGGAGGAGGAAGGATTATAGGAGCCAGAGGGTTCAAGGACACCACACCAAAAAAAAAAAAAAACCCACAGAACCAACTAACCTGGCCTCATATGGACTCACAGAGAGTGAACCAACAACCAGGGAGCCTGCATGGGATCAACCTAGGCTCTCTGCATATAAGTTACAACTGTGTAACTTGGTCTTCCTGTGGGACTCCTAACAGTGAGAGCAGGGGCTGTCTCTGACTCTGATGTGGGCTTTTGGGTCCCCTTTCTCCTGCTGGGTCGCCTTATCCAGCCTTAGTAGGAGAGGAGGTGCCTTGTCTCACTGCACCTTGATATGCCATGGCTGGCTTGGCATGGGAGGCCCAAGTGTATCTGAAGAGAAACAGTGGAGGAGTGGGGGGAGGGTAGAGGAGGGGGTGGGGGAGAAACTGGGAAGAGGGGAGGGAGAGGAAACTTTGGTTGGGATAAAAAAAGTAAATTTAAAAAAACGGGGCATGGAATTAAACAGATAGTTCTCAAGAAATACAAATGGGTAAGAAATGTTTTGTTTTAATATTCAACATCCTTAGACATCTTGGAAATACAAGTTGAAACTACTTTGTGATCTCATCCTACCCAGTCAGAATGTCTACGACCCCCTGAGAAAAATGATAACCAGTGCAGATGTGGATGTGGGAAAGGGGAACAGTTATTCACTATTGGTACAATCACTGCAGACGTCAGTGTGGAGGATGGACGGACTGAGCATACCCAGAGGGAGCGGGCCAGTCAGCAATGTTTCTCCATGGTTTATGCTTAGGTCCCTGCCTCTAGGCTCCTACCTTGAGTTCCTGCCCTGACTTCTCCCAGCAAAGCACTGTTTTCTGGAAGCATAAATTGAAATAAATTCTTTCCTTCCCAAGTTGCCTTTGGTCGTGTTATTTATCATAGCAATAGGAAGCAAGCTAGCTAGGCTACTCCTGGGCATATCTCCAAATGACTCTATACCCTGCTATAAAAATACTTACTCATCCATATTCATTGCTGCTCTATTCACAATAGCCAAGAATTGGAAACAACCTAGATATCCATCAATCCATTAATGGATAGTAAAAATGCAGTATATGCACACAATGGAATACTAGTCAGCTGTAAAGAGAAATGAAATTGTAAAATTTCCAAGTAAATGGATGGAGCTGGAAGTGGTCATTCCAAATGAAGTAATCCAGACCAAGAAAAATAAACCAAAAACAACATTGCATGTCAAGCTGATACCAACCTGGAAATTTCATCCCTCCTGGATAGCTAGAAGGCTCTGTACATGCTCCTGGGAAAGAGACATCATTAACAGTCTTATCCAGCTTTGAACCTGTAAGCTACAATAACAACTGACCCTGTAAAGATATGTCCAGTTGTGTAACAGTGCCAGGAGTGTTATAGAAGTATCCACTCTCTGGTTGGATTTAAAGCTCACGTCACAAGATGGAACTCATGGCTTACTAGGTAGGTAATAGGCCCTATGGGAGAACCTAGTACCATTATTGCACTAAATGGACATAGCAGTAAACTGCCCCTAAGTTCTCATCTTGTTTGTATGAACTAGTGTATGTTTTGACTTTCATCAGAGGTATTTTTGCAGGTGATAGCAATTAATACAGAGACCCACAACTGCTCAGTGTACAGAGAATAAGACTGTGGCATTCTCGTCTCTAAATGGGACCTCTGAATTACACCCCCACCCAAGGCTCAGGGATTCTCTTGGAAGTGGAGGTATAAAGATTATCAGAGCCAGATGTAAAGGGCATCTACAGTAAAGCAGTATTTTCCAGACATGACAGGGTCATTGAACACATGAACTCACAGAGGCTGTGACTGCACAAAACCTGCACAAGATCCAGGCATCTGAAATCTCAGCATAGACAGGGAGGGAAGTCTCATTAAGTCCCACCCCAATCTGAGGAGTTGTTGGCACTTGATGGCTGCCGGAGGAGGGAAAGTCAGTTTCTTCAGGAATGTATTCCTGAGAAATCACCCACAAACCAGTAAATTGCCCTCCGTCCATGCATCCATGCAAATACCAGCAGCACCGAATACACTCAATGGTTTTTTTAAGAGCACATAAAGTTGAGAGGGGCAGAGGCTGGGTGGTGGTGGTGTACGCCTTTAATCCCAGCACTCGGGAGGCAGAGGCAGGTGGATCTCTGTTGCGTTTGAGGCCAGCCTTGTCTACAGAGCGAGATCCAGGAAAGGCGCAAAGCTACACAGAGAAACCCTGTCTCGGGGAAAAAAAAAAAAAAAGTTGGGAGGGGCAAAGGGGAGGTTTGGCAGAAAGTGGATGGGAGAGGATGGGAATGGATTTGATCAAAACACATTTTATGCATGTATAAAATTCTCAAACAATGAAAAATAGAGAATCCTTTTAACATAAATAGGAAAAGCTTTTGAATATGGACCACAAGCAAAACAAAGATACCAGAATTAGGAAGGACCATTGAGACTGGCTTCCTGTCTTAAGCTAGCTGAGTTGGGAAATATTGGAAGGACAATGAGGTTCAAAGCCCTTACCCTCGTACTTGTCAAAGGGAAAGGCTGTTGAAAGGCTCTTCTGTGGTCTTACGGGGTCTTCTCAAAGAGGCTACAAGCAGGGGCTTTGCAAACAGGCCTTCTCTGGGGAATAAAGTTTGGAATAGCCAAGGGATAGAAATTTCCATGTGAGCAGCTGTTTTGTAGTGATTTCCTCCAAAGGAAGCATTTCCTCCTAGAAGGAAGAGGAAGGCACACAAGATGTCAAAAACTCATGAGATTCACCAGATTCAAGGGTCATGTGAAGCTTTCAAGAACCACCAGGCTTCTGTCCCCTGGGTTACATAAGCAGTAACGATCGCTTGTGAAAAAGAGACCCTTCCACAGAGCCTCCTCCAAATTGTGCAAAGGACTCCAGGGCTGTAGCATCCGTGAGTCATCACCCATGCTGTGGTAGACTTCTGCCTTTGCATCACCCATGCTCTGGTAAGTAGCCCCAGGAAACTCACTGGTTCCAAGTCACATTTGGGGGAAGAAGTTTCTTTGGCCCGCTGTCTCCACCATATCTGAGGTAAAAAGTTGTTTGTTCATGTATCCCCAGGAAATGCAAGCACAGTAGAACTTCTGCCTACATGCTCAGGGAGGAAATGCAAGATATCTCTCTCACACACACACACACAAGCCCAGGCTTAGAACTTAGAGATTCCAGTGATTGTAACTCTGAGCTGTACCATTTTTCCCCTGAGAAACCATTGAGACGATTGCCAGGTTTCCTGAATTCCTCTATAAGGAATTCCTAAGAAGAGCAGTAAATGCACAATGCATTTGGCACATAATAGATAAGAGGGATATCTTAGAGTCAACATGGAGTTTCACACAACAAAGGAATGCCTTTTTGTGCCATGCATCTCATATGTAACATTGGTATAGGAATGGCATGTGGCTTGGTCATATGTAATGCGTTTCTACCAGGCTAGAAAGACTCTAGCTTCAGCCAAAACGTTTCCTGAAAGACTGACATGCAACAAAACTCCAGTGACAGTCTCTGAATGGAGAAGCCAGCACAATAGAGGGCGCAGGAGATCATGGCGCAAGAAGATTCATGCTAGGATTAGAGGGCACATTCAGACCCAAAAAACTGCTATTCCTCTATCCCGCGCTTCAGCAGAGTGGGCAGAGGTCACCAAAACATCACATTAAACAACTAACTTCCTTTCAGGAAAGTTATGGTCCGAGTGCAGGGAACACCAGGTTTCAGTGCAGTGCCGTTGGGATGCCGCAGGACAGCCGAGCCCTCTGGGACAGCAGTGGGTTTACAAACACCTGAAAGCAGGCGTGTGAGCTGGTGTTTAAGCAGCTCCGACATATCATCAAGGGCTTCAGCCAAGCTAATGAGAACCAGAGCAACAGACCAAAGCACTTAGTTTGAAAATACCTATTTTTCAAAGATTTTTGCATTTTAAATTAAACCAGATGAATAATTGTGTGCTGGTTTCGTAGTATATCCAGAAAAGGAAAAAGTTTTATCCCTTAACTTAGGGAGACAACATTGTGATTTTTCAAAAGAAAAGCCAGCAGAAAGGAAATGGAGTCCTGGGATGCCCAAACCCAGGTAAGCAGATGGCTATGGCCAAGCATAATGATGAAAGTCCTTGTAAAGCTTCCAGTCCGCTGGTTCTCTGGCCCCAAAGAAAGCAGTCTCACTTCCGGCTGGACTTCCACCTGCACCATGGAAGAGCTGTAAATAAGCACCTGAAGCTTTAAAAGCTGCTGATGACAAGAACTATGCCCAGCATTGTTTAGAGGCCATTCCACAGAGCAAATTTGTTTTTTTGGTGGCAGAGAACTGTGTGTTCTTTCTTTTTATTGTTTTCTTTAATGACTTTATGTTCACTTCCAGTAGTTGTGTAATGCTCTAAAAGCTATTGCTAGAAAAGCTGGGTGGGCGTTAACTGATGATTGGCATGCAACTACCTTTTCCCACAGACCTAACACTGTGACCAGAACCACTTAGCTCTATAATAAATACCCTCACATCTTTGGAATCAAGTAAGAAGGCTTCAATAAAATCTAACTTTTCTGTAAAAGAAGGAGGAGGAAGAGAAGGAGGAGGAAAGGAAGAAAAAGAAAGAGGGAGAGAGGGAGGGAGGGAGAGAGGAGGAAGGAAGGAAATGAAAGAAAGGGAGGGAGGGAGGGAGGGAGGGAGGGAGGGAGAGAAAAAAGAAGCAAGCAAACAAAAACATTTGTTATGTGACTGTTACCTCTAGGCTGAATCACTCCCTGGTGGAGAGAAGAGGCTGGACTCACAAAACTCATGAAAAGGTTATGAGAACTCGCACAAGCATTACAGACAGAAGGGGTCACTTCTGGAAGTTATATAAGTGGTCAATAGTGACTGGGGGGAGATGCACTTCAGTGGAGCTACCTACAAACTGGTCAAATTTGTTGGTCAAGGAATCCCAGGAACACAGCTTTCATGGTCACCCCAATACAATTGGTTCACCAAGCTGGACTTAGATAGGAATGTTTCCATGGTCAGTTTTCACTACCCTGTCCACATCTACCCAGGAAAAGGCACACAACTATAATCAAGTGTAGATGTAACCAACCGTCTTATTAAATAAGAAACACAGAGCCGATTCAGAGAAGAAAGCCAAGAGGTCAGAGCTAAGAGTCTCACCTTTCCTGATTCAGCGATCCTCTTCAGCCAAGAGAGCTCTCCAAAAAGGGCCTACTTCCTGTGTATATGTCTTTATATAGTCTAGCTGTTCTGCCTTCTCATTGGTTGTAAACCCAAACACGTGACTGCCTTGTCACTGCCTGTATGTACCGCCCTCCAGGTCCTTAAAGGCGTGCGCCACTGCCGACACGCACTTGCTATGACTCTAATAGCTCTGACCCCCAGGCAACTTTATTTATTAACATACAATTAAAATCACATTTCAGTACAAGTAAAATACCACCACAGTCAAGCCCACAGAACTGCCACATATGGTGGAAATGGAATGATGTGGAAGAGCACATAGGAAGCAGAAACATAGCATTCAGATCACCAAGTCCAGCAGCGCTGTGAGTTTTATCTTTCTTGATTCTGGCACATGTGTGCCCATCTAACAACACTGAAGGAAAGCTAAGGCATCCAGAGCTCTGCCAGGCTTTCCTGCTGTGCCACAGCTTCCGACTTAAACATATAAAACCCAGGGTTGTGACCAGAAAATGGAGCACACAAAACTCAGAGCCCTCTCTCCCTCCCTCAAGACTCAGGCCTGCAATGAGAAGACTAACACAGGATTTAGCACTTTTTAAAACTCGGAGTTACATAATTTGCATCCAGGCACTTGAGATGATGAAAGAACAGGGCATTTGCTCTAAACTCGGCATTTTTCTCTTACTGGTGGCATGACCTTGAAGTAGTCATTTACCTTGAGCTTCTGATTCCTCAACTGAAAAATAAAGCTGATTCTTCTGTCCTTCTGAGAGGTGAGAGCATCTTTCACAGAGGCACTCAGCAAACAGTTACTCACAAGTACATAGAGCATGGCTGCTGAGCACTTGGCCTCTGACTCCTTCCCCAGGTTTAAACTCCAGCCCTCTCCCTTAGGAAGACAGGATCTTTGGAAATGGAAAAGTCCACAGAGTTGTTGTGGTGACATATATACTGTCTTATAACAGTGCCTGATAACAGGAAGTGATATGTGTGTTTGTTATTCAAATTATTATGAGTGAAAAGAATAGACCACTTCAATGTGCTACATAGTTTCCCTCTCACATGCTTGGAGGAGGGGAAGAATGTAGGATTTCCACAGAGAAGAAGAATACAACCTACAGTTTTGATTACATGATCCAAGCTAAATACTGATGCTTGGAAACACAAATAGATAATAATGGCTCCATGGTGGGAGTTACCACTCATTTTGTAAACAGATCAGAAACATTGATTGACTTTTTCTACACCATAGCATTTACTGAACACAGAGAACTTTCTAGGCACTAGACCTGGACTGAGAATATAAAACAGAATGATGTGGGTTCTTGACCCTCAGAAGAATGTTTTCTGTAGAAGAAACACCATGAAAACAACAACTGATACAGGTACTCCGTGAAGGTGAACAGTGTGGTGTGAGGGAAACAGAACATTGGAAGGTTTTATTGTATGTAGCCATGCACCCAGATAATTGCCTTCTTGTTGTAAGATCCAAAACAAGGCTCTCTAGGATCATTATCAGTGCAACACCAACATTAGTGTAACTAATTATTCACTGTAGTGGTTTGAATAAGAATGCCCCCATAGGCTCATATATTTGAATGTTTGATCCCCAGTTGGTGGATTGTTTAGGAAGGATTAGGAGGCGTGGCCTTGTTGGAGGAGGTGTGTCACTAGAGGGTGGGCTTTGAGGTTTCAAAGGCCCATGCCAAGCACAGTTTCTTGTTCTCTGCCTCTTGCTTGTCGATCAGATGCAAGCTCTCAGCTGCTGCTCCATCACCATGCTGCCTGCCTTCCTTCTGCCATGCTCCGTGACAGCCATGGACTGACCCTCTGAAACTGTAAGAAAGCTCCCAATCAAATGCTTTCTAAGTTTCTTTAGCCAAGAAGTCTCTTCACAGCAATAGAACAGTAAATAAGACACCCACATATCTAAGAGCCAAGCAAACTCTCCAGCAATGTTTGAGGAATTCCTTGCTGAGTTTAATATCTGTGCTACCTAAATGATTATTCTTTAATACCTGTGCCAGGTCCTGATTGGCTGGGGGTCTAGGAGTTTCCTCTGTGGTGGGAAAGATGTGGACTTGGGTGGCAAGGAAAGAGGAGACAGAATCCAAAAGCAGGAAATGGGGAGTTCGTCAGGACTAGCACAAGGAAAGATATATACCAGATAAATACCAGCCAAACTGCTGAGATTCTGGAAAAAGTATGCCAGCGATGGTAATCAGATGTCCAAGAAACTAAATACATTTCAAATGACAAATGCTTTTCAAACCAATTGTGAATTGCATTTTTATTTGTATTTATTCTTTGGTAATTGTATACACAAATACAACATGTTTGGATCATATCCACACCCAGCTTCCCCCCTCCAACTCTCCTTGGACATTCTTACACACAGACACACACACACACACACACACACACACACACACACACACACACACACACACACATCCCCTTCCCAGTTTCATGTTCAATCAGTGTTTCCCATATGTGAAAGGGTGGAGGGGGTCATCCACTGGAGGATGAGGAATCTACCACAGGCTACTCAGCTGCAAAAACCTGGCTCTCCCTCCCTAAGTAGCCATTAACTGCCCACAGCTCCTCACTCTGTGTGGGGCATCCCAAGACCCTTACCTCTCCCCGCTGGCTGGGTCTTCTACAGATCTTATGCTGGCAACAACAGCTGCTGTGAATTCATGGGCACAATGGCCCTGTCATGCCCAGAAGACAGTGTTTTGCAGAAATGTTCCCCAAGTCAATTTAAACCAATCCAGAATTACACAAATACTTGCCAAACAACATGTATCAAAAGATAAGCATCAGAGTTACACACAGCAATGCAGTCTAGAAGGTGAGGGCCAAGGGGAGGCAGTGCTTAAGGCTCTACCGGGCTAGGGAAGAAGCCAGGAATGTTGCTGGGGGTCAGAAGAAATAAGATGCACCCAGCAGAGGTAGCAAAAGATGACTTTTCCAGTTGGTGAGAGATGAGCTGGGAAAACCCAAGGCTAAGAGAGTCTCCACCTGTAGGTAGTAGTATAGCCTCCTGCGCAAGAAAGTTTAGGAAGCTCCTTTGGGCAGTTTGCTTGCCCATGACCCCTGTTTGTGTGTGTGTGTGTGTGTGTGTGTGTGTGTGTGTGTGTGTGTGTGTGTGTGTGTGTTATCATGGTCTCAAGCCCCAAATATAAATTAAAAAATAGCCAAGCCAGAATACCTGTAAGAGCATCTCCATTCTAGAGAAACCAGGGCTGCACAGGCCAGTACAGAACAGATGAACGAGACAGAGTATGGCGACGACTGCGGGGTCTACATCATGTAGGCCATTCTTTGAGGTGCTCCAGAGCTCTTCCTGACTCCTATCGCCTATCACTTTCTGCCCTGGGAACCACCCAGTGAGCCTTTCCTTGTCTAGACTAGAAGCTGCAGCAACGTCATTATCCTCTGCATCTCTAAGATCACGTGGCATCAAACTGTAGCACTGTGAAGAGGAAAGAAATGTGTAGTGTTGAACAATACTGTAGGGCTGTGGTTGATATGGTGGGAGCAGCCCGTTTTCAAAGTCTCAGCTTTTCTTACAAGGTCCATGAACACTGGTGGCACTTTGGTTTTAAGTTTTTACATCAGCAAATCAAGAGTAATGATAATAATGGCAAGCCACAGTGCACTGAGTGTCGAATGAGAACAAGCACTTCAGACAGTGACAGACCACGGTCAGTCATACTGTCATTATCCACCACTCAATGAACCACTGCATCTTAATTTGTCTCTCTAAGAATGAGTGTGTAGGATCCCATCTCATAGTTTGGATATGAGGATAAAATTAGATAATGGAGGTAAAAAAATATGTCAAATGGAAAATACAATCCACATGTTTTTGTGTGCTGTTATCATTGCATGTAGTGGGCACTGAAACCAACGACTGCTAAAATATGGAAATAAAACAACCATGGAGATGTTGGGCCAGACCCCCTTAAGACTCACCATCTTGAGATCTTACACAGGAAAGTTATTTGGAAATGTGAATGCCAGACAAGTGTTCTTTGTTAGCTATGCATGGGCCCTGGAGATCAGCACTGCTATGTGGTAAGATCAAGTGAATGGTGGGCTCTGCCAAGCATGGCTCTGAGACCATCCCTCACATGTGCCTGAGAACTTACTCCCCCAAAGGTCTTCTGTACTATGCTGTGCCCTGGCCCCCATCTTGGCCACATCCCTAAAAGCTCTTGCCCTACTTCCAATAGCCTCCATGCTGCCTAGTCCCAGTTGGCATAGAAATAGAGGGCTTGGCACATTCCATGCTCTGTCTTTCTGCCTTCAGCCCAAAAGGGTGCTTCTATCTGCCTGCTCCAGATCTCCAGGAGGGTCAGAAGGAATGTGCTGACTAGCCAGTGCCGGGGCAGAACAAAGCCAGTATGTCCGTCATCTAAAGGAGTTGAGGCTTCCCATCATCACCATGACACAGACACAGAGCAGGCCCCCAGGAAGAGCCTGCACCTTCCTAAGATCTGGGGAGGTTGCCAGAAAAGCACGTGTGATGTGGGTTCTCCTGCAAAGGCTGGGAGACCAGCACCCAGATCTTGGAAAACTAAGCAGGCATTTGGCAAATGAAAGAAAAAATGTTTGTCTTTGAAACTGCTTGGCTCTACCTAAGACTTTAAAATGACTTGGTTAAACTCAAATCTTAAAGATTTGTAATAAGCCAAAACAATAACAGTAATAAACAGAAAGTCATTCCTTCCCTAGGTCTCAAATGTACAGAAATATGCATGTGTGTATGTACATATTCATGTGCACATGTATAAGCATGTGTGGAAAGCATAGGTTGATGTCATGTTTTCTTCAATTGTTCTCCACCTTATATTTTGAGACAGAGTCTCTCTCACTGAACCTTGAGCTCCCCAAGTTGGTCAGCAAGCCCCAGGGACTGCCTGCCTCTGCCTTCCAGTACTGGGTTTACAGGTGTATATTCCTACACCCAGCTTCTCATGTGGGCACTGGGGAGCTGACCTCAGGTCCTCAAGCTTGCATAGTAAACACTGAGATACCTCTCCAAATCCTAGAAAAAAAATGGAATTTTGTGCAAGACACTTGACCTCTATGAGGCTTCTCACTGGCTTAATAGGAAAGAGCAGACCAGCTCAGCGTGTGTTTTGCAAAGACAATGTGCATGGGAAGTTTGACTACTGATTATCCTAGACACTTCATACAGGTCAGAGTAGATTTTGGTTCCCTTCCCGTAGATATGAGACTTTTCATCTATCTACTACCAACACCCCACACAGCCTAGAGACACGTGACCAATACCACTTACAACACACCCTAGAGCCAGCACTTCCAAGCCCCCTTCTACTTGTGCCTCAATCTGTTTAATGAATTGATACTTTTAGAAATTGGCAAATGTCTGGGGATTCACTATTCACCGTCTATAGTGCTGTGGTCTCAGTTGCTCAAAATGTTGATTCAGTCACTTCCTAACATGGAATCCTTGAATCTTTTTATTTTCCATATGTAGGATTACAGCTCTTAATTCAAATCCATTGCCATTCATTCATTCAACAGATACTTACTGGGTGTCCTCTATGTGCCAGGCTTTATGCCAGAAATGGGAGACAGTGTAGTAAGAAAAACCAAAGGCAGTGCAGATTCCTGCAGTGCAGGTAGTACTTGTTCATGTGATCCAGACATGGATCCCCACAAGGCAACACTCCTTGTAGGGGAGAGGTATTTGGCTCTTGTATGGGGAAACCTTTAATCTTTTTATGTATATAAGACATGGAAATGCATACAATGTACACATCTATATACATACAAACATGTATGTATAGAACTGAATTTGTTTTCTATTATTATTATAATAAGCTACCACTAATTTAGTAGATTAAAAGAGAACTTATTATCTTACAGTTCAGTGAATCAGAAGTCTGATATGAGTCTCACTGGACTGGAGCCAGGGTGTCCTGAAGGGGCCGACTTCCATCTGAAGGCCCTTGGGAAAACTGTCTCCTTGCCCTTTCCAGCTCTTCAAAACTGCCCACATTCTTTACCTCAAGACTCCCTCCTCCATCATCAAAACCACTAATGTACATGCAAGTCTTTGTGACACCATGTCCAGCACAGACTCTCACACCTGTCTCCTGTGCTGTGAGACCCGATGACACTGGACCCACCCCACCCAGTCAATACAGGGCCACCTCCTCATCTCCCGTCAGTGCTTTAGCAGCCTTAATTCCACATACAGCCTTCACCTATTGCCACGTATGCCACGCCAGGGGTGCTGGTGGTCATCTAGGACATTGCCAGGCTTGTTCTGGGGGAAGGAAAAAGAATTGAATGCCCGCAAAACACAGAAGAGCAAGCTGCAGAGAGAGTGGAAAGTAACAGCCCTTTTCAGGATGTGAGGAGCCCTAAGCTAGGCTCCCACTAAAGGGGTTCCAGGTTGGTGTCCCTGTGTCCTTCCCTTTCCCATGTTGGCCCTGTGCCTTCTCACTATTTGTCCTCCCCAAGTCTTCTGAGGACAAGCAGGCTCCTCCAGGAGCCTGCTCTCACTTTCCCTGTCCGCTTACAGGGAGGTTACGTGATGATAAATGCTAAGACAGAAGAATGTTCTTGTACTTCCCTAACTCTCCTGCACTGTAATGTAGCCAAGGGTTCCAGAGGAATGTGTTTCAGGGTGTTTGGGGCAACCAGTACGCTGCCCATCATAACAATATATATGGTAGTAAAATTTCACAGAATAGAAAAATACACAGACACACACACACACACACACACACACACACACACACACACACGAAGCCTTGACCTTGAAGAGGGTTATATTAGCTTTTCACTACTACAGTGAAACACCTAAGGAGATATGAAGACAATGAGGTTTATTTGCATCACGACTTTGGAGTTTCAGGGTCCAGATTTAGTTGACCCCATGGGTCTAGCTTGTGGAGAGGCTTTCATGGCAAGTGACAAGGACAGGGCTCTCAGGGGGCAAATACCCTGGAAGCAAATAGTCCCAGGAAGGCTGGGGTTGACTAGAATCCCAAAATCTTGAGGGCACTCACTCAGTGACCTAAGAACCTACCACTAGGAACCACTTCTTAAAGGTCCACACCACCACCCCAATAATACCAACCCAGGGGCCAAGCCTTCCACAACACGAGGCTTTGAGTGGACATGAAAACTATACTCAATAGGAGAATGTACAACGTCATCAAAATGAATGGCATGTACATACTGAAGTCAGTCTGCCTAGCTCATGTCTTTACTAGCCATGTGGTTGTAGGCAGATTACTGAAGCCCTTGGGTGGCTAATAAGAAAGTGTGCTTCCTCCATTTTTGTGAGAATAGATATGGTTACTATATTAACACAACTCAGAAATTGCCCATATAAAGTAAACACTCACTACAGGTTTCCATTGCCATTAGTGGGGGCAAGGTTATCCCCATAATCATAGAATAAATGTGTGAGGTTAAGTGATGCTAAGGCAGGAGAAGGTTCTGGCAGTGTTGTGAGCACATGAAACGAAGGGCCCACTGGGCTGAGGTGACAAAGAGTCCTCTAAGGACCTCTGAACTGAGACTCGTGGGCTGGGCTGGAACTTATTCAGAGGGACACTAGGCAGAGAGAAGAGCAGGAGGGTGCCTTAGAAAGGACATGGTGTAAGCCATGCAACCCACAGTCCAGAGTGGCTGCCCACCCCACCCCGAGTGCAGGATAAGGTGGCTGCCTGACCAGGGTGGAGAACTAGATGGGATCAGAGGGGCTGAGGCCAGACTAGGCTTCCACCTTCATTCTCAGAGCCAAAAAGGAGCCACCTGTGGAGCTGAACCAGGGAGAGGATGGGAAACTGTCAGGTACTCACAGAAAAGCAAGAGAAGACGCAAACAAGACTACAGGAGAAGGAAAAAGCAACCAGGATGAGGTGAGAGAGAGCCAAGAGATGTTTCAGAGGCAAGTCCGCAGGACTTGCTGACCGCAGCAAAAGGAAGGGGCTGTAGATACATGGCTATGTTTCCAGTGCCCCATCCATCAAAGCCTAAAGCTATGTCGCCCCATCCTGGAGCATTCCCTGCCCAGTGAGAAGGCTGAGAAACATCTGCTCAGTCCTGCCCAGATGTGCGGTGACTTCTGCAGCTCTCCGAGCACCATTCTGTACCCAGGAATAAAATAAACTTCAAATTGAATGCAGCTTTCTCAGAAAGCAGTGCTGGCAGTGGTCCCTCTTCTCAGACCTCTGTTTACTGTAGAGTGTTTTAAGCATGACGTTTTAATTTTGATTTTTTTAAATATGTATTTTGTAAGGAATAAACAGAGATGACTTAACTGGAAATTAAACTGGGGTCTCCTGGCTCTGGGCCCACATTTCCACCCAGGGACCAACTGTCTGCTGAAGCACAAATTCATCTACTCAGCCTGCAGCATGACCAATGTGAGCTGTGTTTACGCTCATCTTAAAAATGTGTGTACTTCTTAGCCAGGGGGCTCAAGGGCTAGGGCACTGATCTGTTAGACCTGCTCTAAAGACACCAAATTTGATTCTTGGTATAGTAAAACTGAATCAGAGTTACACATATTTTCCAAAAGGTCTCTGCATTTGTCTATGCATTATTGAGTGTCCCCAAGCTTCCCTTTGGCCTAGAAGGGCCACTGTTTACAAACCAGTAGGTCTGGGTTCCTCAGACCATGAGCAAAGAATGGGAATAGTGACAACCAGCAGAAACTAAATTTTGAGGAGAAATAAGTAAGGGTTAAGATAGACGAAGGAGGAAGAAGGGCTGTCCCTGTTTCTGGTATTTATCAGAAATAAGATAAAAGGAGTTGATGTTTCTCCATCTCACTGAGTCCTACGTAGCTCCCCATGGTTCAGTTCAATTTACGGCTGAGAAGATAAATCAATTTACCAAGCATATTTGAAAAGCCAAACACAGGCACACACTGAGGCCAAAGACACCTGATATGCTGTACCTCCCCTGAGGGAGTCTACCAATGAGGGCAGGCATGGGTTCCTAACAGGTGCACAACAAAATGTCACAAACTACAGGTATAAATAGACCCAAAGAATCAAGACAAGTCCCTGGGAGCCAAGAAAGACTTCCTTAAGGAAAAAACAACCACAGTGGGGTGGAAGACTGCAAATAAGGCAAGAAGGGGTGTCAGACGGATGTAGAATCACCAGTGGGCTGGGGACTTACAAGGGGCAGCTGCCATGCTTTGAGCTTCTCGGGCTCCCTTTGGAGGATCTTCTTGCTACAGACGAGTCCTGGAACTCTGTCCCTCCTGAGGCTGACATGTGTGTGTGTGATTGGACATCAGATACTTGTGTCATCAATCAGGAGCTAACAGCACAAAGGAATGCAGAGCGTGTATGTCACTGCTAGCATTTTACACAGCTATCAAAAGTCTAGTTTCAAAGCAGCCTGGGACCCTGGGTAAAGGCTGGACAAGTCAGGCATCAATGGAGACTGCAATGTGACTGCAATCCACCTGTTTGGAAAAGTGGTTTGTGTTCAGAACTCAGCCTCTGACCTAATTGTTCTGCCTCTGTGGCAGTTCTATACACAACCAACATAATTTTACAAGTTGATTTTGTGCCCCAATCAACAGGGGCTGTTTTCAAAGGCTTGTGTCATCTGAGGCGGGAATAACATAAGCAAACCTGCACAGAGAAGGGCACAGCTTAGTCATATAGCCGTCCAATGGAATGGGGACATGGTTCCGTATTTTAAAAGGATATACTGTAAAGTAAAAATGACAGAGACATCTAACAGGGCCCTATATCAAGTCACAGGGTAGTTAGGCACTACGCTAGGAAACTTGGAACTCTTCCTAAAGACAGTGAATACAGGGGACAGTATTGAGTTGGGAGTGACACTGGACATGTTTGTATTATAATTTGACTGAAGCACAGTGGAAAGTGGATGGACTAAGAGGTTCTGAAGAAAGGTGGTAAAGGTAACCATGGGCAGTAGTCATCAGTTGAATGAAATAATGATCGCACTGAGAAATAGTCAGGTGGCAAATCAGTTGCACTACAAGGAAGCTGAGCTGAGCCTGGCGCCTTAGACCACTTGGCCATCCTGACACATTAGTGACAAAGCAGTTGTATTGGTCCATTTTATGCTGCTATATTAAAATACTCGGGGCTGAGAACTTACAGACAGGAGGTATATCGAGATCACAGTTTGGGAGGTTCAAAGTCATAGTGTGGACATTAGCTCTACTCTGGTGAAGGGACCCTTAGTTATATCACATTAAGATGATGTTACAGTGGGAGTTAGCACAAAGAAAGCAATCACATGGAGACATAGGAAGCCAGAGAACAAGTAGCCCGTCTTGCTCTTTCATATAAAACAAAAATGGTTCCAAGAGAAACAGATTAACTGCATCCAAGAGCAGAACCCCCAATGACCTACTGACCTTCCTCTGGGCTCCAAGTCTTAACACTACCACACTGAGGAGCAAGTTTGTAACATACAACACCACACACACACACACATACACACACACACACACACACACACACACAGACCATAGCAACAGGGGATAGCTGTACTCTTGTCGAGATGGAGGGTGCCTCTTCTCAGCCAAGTTCCTGCCTCTGGAAGTCTAGGTGTACTGCAAAGGCAACTGTTCATCATCTGCTTATGAAAGATGTAGGCAGAGCAGTCTAAAAACAACAGAAATTGTCACCAGGAAAGGAAGAGACTCCTCCTAAGGACAGAGCAAAAAAGTGAGCCACGTCCAGTGAGAAAGGCAGTTGGGCAGGTTAACATGAAACCAGAAGAGCTGGTCACACAGAGCCAGCACACAGTGAAGATGAGTTTGTTGCTGAAGTTTGTATCCTGGGACTGAAAGCTGGACAGTAAGGGTGTGACCAGAGAGAGGAGAGCATTGCTCTGTACAACAGGTGCCTACGTGCACTAAAGTCTGTAAATACGAAGTCTCGTGAAACACAATCTCCTTTATAAAGTGATTATTTTACCATTTATCCAGATGTTTTCCTAACACAAAGATAAGAATCCACAAGCAGACTCGATTTCTCAAACCTACATCATAAAATGCTTCTTAAGTCAGCAACACTATACTTCTCTAGCAAACCAAGTGTCCGAAAGACTGAGTATCAAAACCCACAACACAGGACCAGCTGTTCAAGTACACATGCAGCTACGAGTGAACAGGAAGGTCATCACTAGAAGCATGGAAAAACTGATAGTTTTGCAGAATCTCTGTGTGCAGTGGTAAGCACGCGTGGTGTGGCCCAGGGAGAATTTGCCTTTGCAGTGTGTGAGCTTTCTCGGCTTTATGAAAAATAATTTGAGTTACAGTAATTAGAGTTTTGTTTGAAATTTTTAACAGACCATGAGCTTTGTTAAAAAATGGTTTCCTTGAAAACTCTAGGAGGAAAATTTGGCTGACATTTTTCACAGCAAATGGGTTTTTCCTATGTTCTGGCCAGTGTCATCTGAGGAGCTGCCCTGACAGACTTCAGCTTCTTCTGCTTGTGCGCTTGAGCGCCTTCCCAGGTAGGGCTGCAGAATTTCTGAAGAAAGGCTCAGGTCCCAGCGTCATCTCTCTGAAGTAGCATTTCTGCATGAAGAGCCTAACTCAGCTACAGGACATCTGTGAGGACTGAAGGACACCCATCGCGGCCTCTCCTGGCCACTTATAAGTACCCCAGATGTCCCATGACCGTCACAACTATTTGACCCATAGAATAATGTAAGTTAAGATAAAACGCTCAAGAAACTCGCCGCCCTCATCTGCTTCTTCTGTTTTCAAACTGGGACATATTGGTAGGCTTCTGACGGGTGATGAGTTGAAGCCATCAGCCCTCTCCCATCAGCCCGCTCCCATCAGCCCGCTCCCATCATCAGCCCGCTCCCATCAGCCCGCATCCATCAGCCCGCTCCCATCAGCCCGCTCCCATCAGCCCACCCATACGTCGTGAGTTAACCATTAGGGCACATGAGAAAAATCAAGTTGATCTTGAGATGGCAGGAATGAGATCTTGCTTCTGTGTTTCTCTGATTTTTAGTTTATTCATTATCATTATTATGTGTGAGCATGCTCTAAGGAGTCAGTTTTCTTCCTGCCACAGTGGATTCCAGGGACTGAACTCAGGCTTGCCCAGCAAGGGCTTTGCCAGCTGGTCATCTCTCAGGCCTGTCTCTCTCAATCCTGTGTTCAGTGAGTATGCCCTGGGGGTCTTTTCTCATTTGGCCTCCAGACCCCTTCTTCAAAGTCCCCTGGATTTAAGGGAAAACAGTTTCTTTCATGTAAAAAGACATTTTAAAGTAACTGTGCACTTCATCCTGAGCAGAGCTGAATTCTAATAACTAAAGGCTTTTATTACCACCTTCCCCTTCCTTCTAAATCCGCTTTCCTGAAGCTTTCCTCCTTCCGGTTCTGTTCAAGTTTCTCTTCAAGGTTCTCTTCAGAGGCAGAGAGTAACCCCACCTTGGCCAGTGAAATTTTTGTTTGTTGATTTTTTTTATCCCATTTCTAATAGATTCCCCCCAAAATCCAGGACCCAGTAAAGTGGTCTAGCCAGACAAACATGAGCACTTCAGAAAGCTCATCTCTCTAAGGAGCAAGCTGGCCAAGGCTCTAGGTGAGCAAGGCAAACTCCTTAGGTACCTGTCAGCCTCGGAGCCAGTGATGTTCAGCAAGAGAGACTGCAACCCCTCATCTCTCCATGCTGTCTCCCAGATCGAGGAGCTTCTTTAGAATGGACTTGGGGAACCGGGAAGATGGCTCAGTCGGTGAGGTGCTGCATGCAAACACAACGGCCTGAGTTCAGATCCCCAACACCCCCACAGAAAAGCTGGTCCCAGTAGTACATGCCTATGATCCCAGTCTGGATAGATAGAGGTCTAGGGGCTTGCTGGCCAGCCTGCAACCCAAGATTGGCAAGCTCCAGATTCAGAGAGAAACCCTTGTTGCTGATCATAATAATAATGTGAGGAGCAACTGAGGACACCTGACGTCTACCTCTGGCCTCCACAGGCACAAACTCAGATGCGTGCTTATACCTGCACACACATGTGTGCACACACATGAACACATACACACAAAACAAAAAGGACTAGAAAACATTCATGTTCACTATCATTTTCCTATCTTTTCTCTTTATAAGCATGGCCCTTAGTGGCTGACAGGGATACATTGCCCCTCCTCCCCCTCCCCATCCACTCCAGTGCAGAAGGTGAACCGTTTTCCCACCCCCCTGCATCCCTGCAAGCTGAATTCCATGACAAATAAATCTTACTGCTGCCACTGCCACTGATTTTATCTCGAACCAGAAAATGAACTCAATTTCAGAAACCTGTTTTCTAAACTCCAGCGCCCGAGACAGGAAGGGGTGGGGGGAGAGGACGGCTGTGTGTTTGCACACCCCTGGCAGCACCTCTTCCTCACCGCCGACCTTTCCATGGAAATTCTGGCTGCATTGGCCTTGGCGAGTCTTGGGACTATTTTTGGATGCATAAAAACCTCAAGGGAGTGACTTTTCCTTTTATTCATGTACAGGGTCCCTACCTTTATTTATTAAAGAAACAAAAACATGTCTCCTGCTTAACTTCAACCAGCTTTCATGTGAAGTAAAACAAAACTTGTTGGCCGGTCCAATCAGCCCTGAGCCAGGTGGAAAGGGAGCCCTTCCATCGCAGATCTGAAGCGTGTGTGACCTGGGTTTTAATCACCCCTCACGACAGGGAGGGAGCCATAGACTTTGGAGGCTCTTATCCCAAAGGAATAACTTTCGGAGAGTTCTTGAGTCTGGGAGAAAAAAAAAATCTAGGAAAAATTGCAACAAATTTCAAATGTGACTTTTGGACATTTCAGGTAGGAAGGAAGAAACTGAACACTCAGCATTACTGCTTTCTACCCCAAAACTGTGACACCGACATTGCCCCAAACCAACGGAGAGGCTCACAGGGCAGGAATCACCCCCAGCTCTGGCTTCGCCCCCCAGAGGCAAGTGCTCATTTTCACAAGTTGTGAAGGGCAGGCAGCCAACCGCTCAGCCTCCACGAGACAAATTGATTCAAGGTTTTCTCCCTGAGCCTGCAGCCAGGAGGCTTGCAGCCACAGCAGCTAGAGGGGTGCTATTGTTCTGTTAGTGGGGAGCCAAACTCCCCTGGCTGGGCCTGGTGACCCACTAGATGGTTACAAGTCAGGGAAAGAAACCAAAATGGAAGGTAAATTCCAGGACTAAATGAAGTCCAGCGAGAATCCAGAAAGAACTCGCCTGAGGATACCACAGGGCAAATGTCAAGGCTGGTTCATTTTCTAATGCTATAACTAAACATCACAGACTAGATAATTTATTTAAAGCACAGCAGTTTATTTAACTTACAGCTCTGGAGACTGGTGAGTTCAAAGGCATAGTGTTAGCTCCTGGCAAGAGCCTCTTGATGTCAGAGAGTATCGTGCGGCAGGACAAAGCAAGCCTATTAGCTGGAGTTTCGCCTCCTTGTCTTATTAAGCTATTATAATTCCATGCCAGGGTGGGGTGCTCAACCTCATACAATCCTGATCCCCTCCGGCTGTAGTTTGAACGAAACATGTCCTTTGTTGGCTCGGGTATTTGAACACTTAGTCCCCACTTAGTGGCCCTGTTTGGGAAAGTCACAGACACTTCAGAATGGGGAGCCTTGATGGAGAGAGCACATCACTGGGGACAGGCTTTACAGAGCTCTGCCCCACTTCCTGTCCTCTCTGCTTCCTGTGTCCAGTGGAGATGTGACCGCTCAGTTTCCTGTTCCTGCTACCATGCCTCCTGCTACTGTGGACTCTCCCTATGGAATAATAAGTCGAAACAAACTTTCTTCTCCGTGTTGGTTTTGGTCATGGTATTTTTATCACCATAATAGAAAAGTAACTAATACACTTCCCAAAGACCCCACCTCTAAACAAGACTCTAGGTATTAAGTTACCAAAATGGAAATTCCAGGAGCTATTACCTAAGCCACCACATCTAATAACATCTCACACCTAATAACATACCTGCTCCACCAACCCCTATTATAGGTCTAGCTACGGTGTCTACTGTATCCCAGCATGTTGGAAGATGGCTACAAATACCTCATCCATATGAGGCAAGTCACTTTTGCTTCCCTAGAGCTTAGTTTCATTCTCTTAAATGCATGTGTGCCAGACACTCTAGCTGCTTACATTGAATCTGTTCTTCATGCTCACACAGGTTGTATTCCTTGATCCTACGCACAGCCATGAGTCTGTCATTCCTAGCTAAGACAATACAGGCAGAAGTGGTGTGTGCCATTTTCAGGCCAAGAAGTAGTTGAGTCACCTTTATTTACTCCTATCAGCTGCCTGTGTGTGTCATAAAGGAAACCTAGATGTGTACACGCTGAAGATGGTGAAACCAAAAAGCACAGTTCAGTATATTCCTGTTAAAGACAGCTACTCTCTAGCCCAAAATCTGTCCATGGATCATTTCATGACTAATGGAAAAACACTGGCTAATTTGAGCCCCTAATGTTTTAGAAGGATTTTTTGTTACTGTGGTCTATACTACCCTGACTAAAACAAGCTGATAAGAAAATTTGCTCTGCCTAATTCAAAAGATGGTTGGGAGAGGTAAATCATGCTAAACACTTTAAAATGCATCACATTATTTACTTTCGAACAGAAATACCATATGGAGCTGGATGACCTTTGGTGAAGTAACTAAACCAGGAACAAATCCCCCAAGTTCTCACCTATATGTGGAAGCTAAAAGGTCTGTTTTATGGACATGGAAGGTAGAGTAGTTGTCCATAGAGGATAAGAAGAGCAGAGAGAAGGAGAGATAGTGGGAGATAAAACAATAGCTACTGTCTTTGGTACTTTTCTTGTTGGTGTAATTAAAATACTCAGACAGAAGCAACTTAAGGGAGAAAAGGTTTACTTCAGCTCATAGGTTGAGTTCATAGTCCATCCTGGAAGATGAATCACAGCAACAGGAGCTTGAGGCAGCTGGTCATATTGCATCTGCAGTCAAAAAACAAAAGGCAATGAATGCTTATGTTCAGTTCACTTTGTCCTTTCCATAGAGTCCAGTATCTTAGCCTAAGGAATGGTGGCACCCACAGTGGGCAAGTCTTGCCACTTCAGTCATCCTAATCAAGATCAGTCTCCATAAGCTTGCCCACAGGCCCATCTCCCAGTGAGTCTAGATCTCATCAAGCTGACAATTCAAATGAACCATCCCAGGTACCAAAATACAGTTAAATTGATAAATAAATACTACATAAATAAATAAATACACAACAGAAACTATAGTTGGCAATTTATTATATATTTTATGAAGAACTAGCCATGAGGTGGAGTTCAAAACTTCCCCACATAAATGAATGCTAAGTAGCTGAGTGGCAAACGCCAATTATCCTTATTTGGTTATTACATATCATAACACATAATAAACATGCACTATTATTGTGTCAACTAAAAATTGATTTTCAAAAGTGTGTAGAAGAAGCATCCATAAATTAATAGTATCAAATCCAAGCAGCATATTCGTTGTATGCTTTATAAGAATCATCTCATTTAATTCATACAACATTTTGAAAGATGTATTTTATCATACTAATTTAGCAGATGACAAAACCACCAAGATATAGAATTCACTCAAAATTACACCACTAGGAAGAGGTCTAACACCAGAATCAATATTCTGAGGCAGAAAACTAGAAAGAAAGGGCAACCTCAGATAAATGAATGACTAGGACTTATAATTAATTTAGTGAAGCATTTCAAAGCACACCACTTGAATGATCCATTCTGAAAGCTTCATTAGCCTGCTGCTTGTTTTCATACTGGCTCAGTCTTTCCAGGTTATTTCACACAATATGCTTGCAGCTTCACCTCTGGAGTTCCACTGAGAACCACTTCTCATCTACCAAACTCAACTACCCCCTCAATTCCTGCCATCAGCCTGGAGGTAGATTTAACGCTCACTAAGTGCTTTTGTAAATCTCACTCCAGTACATTTTCTTATTCCCCCAGAACCTCTTTTGTCATCTGAAATACACTTAATGTAAGCTAAGAGACAAGGAAATGCTGTTTGATGAATGAAAGGGTGCAAGGACACCTCCCAGGTATTAACTCATTTAAGAAATTGTAAGACAGTATTACTTCATGCTTCCACTGTTCGACAGAATCCCAAAGTACAATTTCTGAAGCCTGCTAACGAGACCACCAAAGGTAAAAAGGCCATTATAAAAATTTAAGAGCTATTGAGTGTTATGAGTTTTTATAGTGGGTCGGCTCAGTTATTTAGCACATGTTTCCACCCTTTCAATGCATGAGGAAAATTCACAATGTCCAACATCTCTCAGAACCATATTTCCACCTGTGTGGGGCAGTGGAATTAATAAGCATATAGAATAAACTCACAAATTTGGATCCCGCTCATCTGGAATTCATGACATTTCAGTTACCCATATGTGTGCCTGGCCAGACAAAAGGCTGGTAGGGTAGAAGAGGCCATCCCACCAAGCTAGAGCTAAATAAGGGCTGTCAGGGCAGAAGGGGGACGGGGCTTTATTGCTCAGAGATTGTTTTGCATACATGTTTTAATGTTCATAAATGAATTGTGTATACAAACTTTCTGATTGTGTGCTATGGTTACATTCACCTTTTGGTATTCATGGGGGCTTGGGAAATACATTTAAACCCTTAAATGAAATTGCGGGGAGTGGGGGGGGCGGTGTTTAGCCTACTTGCTATGTAAGGTGAATATAGAATTTTCTTAAACTTTTCAGAAATATGCTCCTCTGGTGGTTTGAAAGAAAATGACCCAACCAAAGGGAGTAGCACTATTAAGAGGTGTGGCCCTGTTGGATTAAGTGTGGTCTTGTTGGAGGAAGTGTGTCACTGTGGAGGTGGGCTTTGAGGTCTCATATATGCTCAAGATACCACCCAGTGTCTCAGACAACTTCCTGTTGCCTGCAAGATGTAGGACTCTCAGCTACTTCCCTAGCATCATGTCTGCCTGCACACCGCCATGTCCCACCATGATAATGGACTGAACCTCTGAACTATAAGCGACCCACCCCAATTAAATGTTTTTCTTTATAGGAGTTGCCATGGTCATGGTGTCTCTCTACAGCAACAGAAACCAACTTAAGGCAGTTCCCAAAGCTGTTGACACACTTATCTCTTCCCTGGAGGATGTAAAGAATGTAAACCTTAGAGTCTGTCTAGACTATAGCTAAGAAAGTATCATTCTCTCTAAAGGGCAAAGATTTGATCTTACTGATATGTTTAATCTGAGTCATAAGCAGAAAGTATGGTGGTTGGTAGAGGCTCAGGGTAAGGACAACTGGCAATTGCCAAAGGGTACACAGTTTAGTTACCAAAGATTAATGAGCCCTGTAGAAAGTGTCATGTGGGGTGTAACTACAGTTAAAATTTGCCAAGCGGATAAATCTTATATTGAGTGTTGTTATCACAAAAACAAATAATGATAAAAGGAGGCAAGCAGGATGAAACGTTTGGAAATTATTGATATATTTGTGGCTTTAGTAGTGGTGACGGCCTCATTTCACAGGTAAATTGTCTCCAAAATTGTCAAGCAGAGACATTAAACAGGTTCAACTTTTTGTGCATAAGTCACATCTCAGTAAAATAGTTTGCAACATTAAATGCCAGCCATCAAGACAGAGTTCAAATATGAGGCTCCGGTGAATCCCTCCCATAATCCCTAATAACATGTGCACACAGAACAACTTGTGCTGTCCAGGGTTGGCGCTGTCCGCAGGTTGGAGGAGGGCGAAAGTTCTCACCTAACTCTGGACCTAACAGCGCATGGACGCTTGTTGTGTTTGCTCCTTTTGTTTTAAAAACAGTAATAAATAGCATCAAACTAGACTTCAAAAATCCCTTAAATGAACCATCTAGGACTTGGGCTTCTTCATTTTAACATAGATACCTGCTCCTCCAGCCTCTTCAGGCGAGATAATGACTGTAAGACAACATTGTTATCTTTGGGGTCAGATGAATTTTCATGCTGTTAGAAATGATCAAACAGGGCTGAGATGTCACTCAGTGTGTAAAGTGCTTGATGTGCAGTCATGAGGACCTGAGTTTGGACCCCCAACGGACACCTAAAAGTCACATACAGCAGTGCATGTCTGCAACCCACTTGAGGGTATGGAGACTGGCAGATCCTACAAGCTCACTAGCCAGGCAATTTATCTGAAATGGTGAGCCTCGGAATCATGAAGAGATTCTATGTCCAAAATAATAAAGTATTGAACAATAAAGGGAAGACACCTGTTGACCTCTGGGCGCCCCATTTGCACACATAGGCAAGCAACCTTCATACACATGTGTGCACATACACACATGGGGAGATGATAACTAGTCCTATAGCATCACATAAGCATTTACTGTACAGAAAAATCAAAATAGATCATTGTCTTCTAAGGAACAGAAAACTCCCATATTACATGACATGTTTTTGGTTATGACGAGCTGTACATGACCAGACAGAACAAATGATGAAGGACAAAGAAAGTTCATGTGACTGTTATTCAATATTCTCTTTTATTTAGCCTGAAAAGGTCATTGTCTTAAGCCTCTAAGACTTCCCAAGATGTTGAGTATCTCTACATCTCATTCCTTCCAGTCGTTTCCCTAATAAAAGGGAAATGTAAATTGTAGCTAGAGTTTTCCTGCCTGGCCCACAGTCAGGACAAATCTCTCTCACCTGCCAGTCCCACAGCCACTCAGACCCAACCAAGTAAACACAGAGACTGTATGGCCGTGGCAGGCTTCTTGCTAACTGTTCTTACAGCTTAAATTAATCCATTTCTATAAATCTATGCCTTGCCACATGGCTCGTGGCTTACCGGCACCTTCACATGCTGTTTCTCATCATGGCGGCTGGCAGTGTCTCTCTGACTCAGCCTTCCACTTCCCAGCTTTATTCTCCTCCTTGTCCCGCCTACACTTCCTGCCTAGCCAATGGCCAATCAGTGTTTTAATTATTGACTAATCAGCAACACATTTGACATACAGAACATCCCACAGCACTTCCCCCTTTTTTTTTCAAAAAGGAAGGTTTTAACCTTAACAAATTAAAATTACATATAATTTGGGAATTTGGGCGTAGCTTCTCTTACTACTTCCTGCTGGAGGGGGGCGCTGCAGCTTATGGGGATACAAAGAAAATTTTTGGATTATGGAATAGTCCATGAGGGTATATCGTCTGAGCCAGTTGCCTTCAAACCATTCTGGAGGTTGGATCATCTGGGCCATGGTGTCATCGGAGACCTTTCAGGGGGTCTTGGCTGGTCAAACCTGATGTATCTTAATCTGGAACAAATCCATAGCCTCTGGCTTTCTGTGGGAACAAAAGCAGAGTCTCCTTTCCAAAGTAACAGATCCTTATATCCAAATTTTGAAGTCAAGGTACCTTTAAAATATACATATTGGCATAACTCAACAGCTTTTACAATCAAATGTTTTTCTGCAGTTAAAAGTCCCAAAGACAACACAATGCAGATTCTCTGTGTAATATCCATTTTTACGTGGCTTATTTTTTATACTACCTTTACTGTCTCTTTAAAGACTTTATTTTTTAAAACTATGTTTCTATAACTCTATATATCATCTTTTTTGTCTCTTTCAAGCCTGCGTATCTTTTACACACATTGTAAACTATTACATCTGAATCTGTCTTATTGTGAATCTATTGCCTTAAACTGCAGCAGCTGTGACTGCTGGCTCCTCCCACCTCAGCTTCCCAACATGGCTACGTTTACCACCAGCTCTGGGAGCTATCGTGGGTCTATGCTTTTATCCAAGCAGCGTGTAGTCCAGAAACCTTTTTTTTGTTTTGTTTTGTTTTGTTTTGTATTAGCAAAGTCTAAATCCACCATGCAGCTTAATGTGCCACTTGCAGAAGCCTCATTCCTGGCATACAGCATGTCGAGCATGCACACCAGGAACCCACAAGTAGCTCAAACCAGCAGCTGCTGCTCATTTGAGAGAGACAATTAGGAACTGTTTTTAGCTCCATTTTAGAATCTTTTTTCTCAGGTTTTAGGTGGAAACTCTTGCCACCACGTTGGACGCCATTTGTACCTAGAGTTTTCCTGCCTGGCCCACAGTCAGGACAAATCTCTCTCACCTGCCAGTCCCACAGCCACTCAGACCCAACCAAGTAAACACAGAGACTTGTATTGGTTACAAACTGTATGGCCGTGGCAGGCTTCTTGCTAACTGTTCTTACAGCTTAAATTAATCCATTTCTATAAATCTATGCCTTGCCACATGGCTCGTGGCTTACTGGCACCTTCACATGCTGTTTCTCATCATGGCGGCTGGCAGTGTCTCTCTGACTCAGCCTTCCACTTCCCAGCTTTATTCTCCTCCTTGTCCTGCCTACACTTCCTGCCTAGCCAATGGCCAATCAGTGTTTTAATTATTGACTAATCAGCAACACATTTGACATACAGAACATCCCACAGCAGTAAATAACCCGAGTTGCACTAGAGAAATACCTTCTCTTTTTTATTATCCCCTTGCTATATATTCTAAAAACACGAGTTATAAGGAAAAAGAGTAAGAAAATATAGTTATACATCCCAGAAATGCCATCTTAACATGCAGATATTCTCACTTAATCTAGATAGAAATACATAATGTTAACAACTTATCAAGATAATATGACTCTACCCATGCAGCTTTACAATCTCTTTTCCCTCACTTAAAAACATGGAAAGTAATTGGTCAAAGAGCATAAAACTTCTGTTGTACAAGACACGAGTCATAGAGAGCTACAATATAGCATGATGTCTATAACTAGCAACCTTCACTGTCAAATTTAAATGTATTCAGATGGTATCATTTACATTAGATGTTTGTATCATAACAAATAATAATAATGAGGGGGAGGATGGGAGAAAACCCTAGGAAGTAATGGAGAGATCTATGTTATGGATGGTGGTGGTAGCTGCAATGATGTCAACCTCCAACTCTTGTAGTCATGAAATTGTGTACTCTGAAACAAAAAATGTGGTGATGACATTTCCTGATCAATAACTAAAGATAAAGGTTATCATTTCATTATATGCTATACTCAAAGCTTACTTAACAGTCCTCAGCTGATTTGAGTTTTGATCTAATTTTTCTCCATTTTCAAGTATGCTGTGTATATCGGAGTGAAACTGCTTTACCAGTGCATACATTTTCTAGGGAATTTAATATTACAAACTGTCAGCTACAATCCAGAATGCTCCATATATCTGAGTTCACTAACCCAGTGGCAAAACAAGCCCCTCTCCCCAGCACTCTTAGCATTCATAGAATTCCTCTGTGGCTGATGTTCTGTTTCTAGTGAGGCAAGATAAGTGTTTCTGTCTGTGCTCAAAATTTTTTGTGATTGTTGTTTGTTCAGGATTGGTTTTCTTATTTGCTTTTGGTTTGGGGGTGTTTGTTTTTTTATACACAGTCTTACTATGAAACGCCCTGGCTAGCCTGGAAAACTCTGTCTAGATCAGGCTGGCCTGGAGCTCAAAGAAATTCTCCTGTCTGTGCCCCTGAAGTGCTGGGGTTAAATTTGTGTCCTGCTTCTTAAGATTCAGTTTTTAAACTGCTCAACAAATTTTAAAAATCCATAACAGGAACAAGAGAATTGTGGAAAATCCAAGCCCTCTGTGTTGTATTAACCTGTCTTTTTAAGGAAACAAGAATTTCTTCCTGCCAGCCAGGGCCTTATGGAACGATACCCACAGGATTATGGCTGTAGGATATCCCAGAGGAGTTTTAGTGAGGATCCAGTGATGATGGTGTGCCAGAAGCGAGAGGCCTTGAACCAGACCAGTGACTCTTTGCAATGGGCATTTGCTAGGAAAGCTGACTGGACAAAAGAGTATACTGAGTGACACACTACGGCTTCCAATGCCACCAGGATGAATGAAGAGATGTTGGGGAGAAGATGGAAAATCGAAGAGGGTTTTTTGCTTTGTTTTGTTCCTGTTTTTGTTTGTTTGCTTGCTTGCTTTGTTTTGTTTCGGTGTGATTTTTTAAAATTTTTTCGGGGGGGGGCACTGCAGGGTTGAGGGAAGGATATGAGGGACCAAGAGGTGAGCAGAATTAGGGTACACGATGCGAAATTCCCAAAGACTCAATAAAGAAACTATGTTTAAAAAAAGAAAGGGAGTGATTCACCTCCCACCCAGAGAGTCCTGACTCTAGGACCTAGTCCCTGAGGTACAATCTGTGTGCCTGGCTGCCCCAGTTGCCAGCCAGCAGGGAAGACTCCTGTGGGCAGGCTCACACCCACCAAAAACCCCTCATCGGACCCTGCAACCTACAAGACCCACACCCTACCCCAAACCCACTCATTGCCATGGAACCTCAGTGGCTTCCTGAGACACAGAGTCTGCCAGCTCCAATTAGACCAAAAGCTACAAATGGACCAAGAGTGGCCCCAAGACACAGACACAGTAAGCACAGACCAGACGAAGAACAGCTCACTCAGACACAGGCAGCTCTTGCACCTATTGGAGGAAGAGATGGGTAGATGCCAGTGCAAAAATACATACAACATAAAGAGCAATATGGCCTCACCAGAACCGAGTGGTTCTACAACAGCAAGACCTGAACATCATAATGTAAAAGAAGCAGAAGAAAGTGACCTTAAAAAAATATATGAAGATGATAGAGATCTTTAAAGAGGAAATGAAAAATTTGCTTAAGGAAATTGAGGGGAAAACAGACAAAAAATTAGAAGAAATCCATAAATCCCTTAAAGAAAACCAAGAAAAATCAATTAAACAGGTGAAGGAAACATTTCAAGGCCTGAAAATCAAAATAGAAGCAATAAAGAAGATACAAACGAGGAAATGCTGGAAATAGAAAATCTGAGTAAACAAACAGAAATCATAGATGCAAGCATGACCAACAGAATACAAGAGATGGAAAGAGAGAATCTCTGGCATAGAGGATACAATAGAGGAAATAGATTTGTCAGTCAAAGAAAACACTAAAGTCAAAAAAGTCATAACACAAAACATCCAGGAAATCTGGGACACCATGAAAAGGCCAAATCTAAGAATAATAGGGATAGACAAAGGAGAAGAATACCAACTCAAAGGCACAGAAAATATATTCAACAAAATCATAGAAGAAAACTTTCCCAACTTAAAGAAGGAAATACCTATGAAGATACAAGAAGCTTATAGAACACCAAATAGACTAGATCCCCCCAAAAAAGTCCCCTTGCCACATACTAATTAAATCACTAAACATAAGAATAAAGAAAGAATACTAAGAGCAGCAAAGGAAAAAGGCCAATTGACTAATAAAAGCAGACCCGTCAGAATAATGCCTGATTTCTCATTGGAGACTCTGAAAGTCAAAAGGTCCTGGACAGATGTAATGCAGACACAAGGAGACCACGGATGCCAGCCTAAACTAATATACCCAGCAAAACTTTCAGTCACCATAGACAGAGTGAACAAGACATTCTAAGACAAAACCAGATTTAAACAATTCCTATCTACAAATTCAACCTTACAGAAAGCACTAGAAGGAAAACTCCAACCTAAGGATGTCAGATACATCCATGAAAACACAGGCAATAGATAATCCCACTGCAGCAAATCCCAAAGAAGGTAAATACACACACACTACTACCAAAAGATAACAGGAATTAACAATCACTAGTCATTAATATCCCTTAATATCAATGGACTCAATTCGCCTATAAAAAGACACAGGCTAACAGAATGGATATGAAAACAGAATCCATCCTTCTGTTGCATACAAGAAACATGCCTCAACTTCAAGGAGAGACACTATCTCATAGTAAAAGGTTGGGAAAAGACTTTTCAATCAAATGGACTTAAGAAGCAAGCTGGTGTAGCTATCCTAATATCTAACAAAATAGACTTCAAACTAAAATCAATCGAAAGAGATCAGGAAGGACATTACATATTCATGACAGGAAAAATCCACCAAGATGAAGTCTCAATTCTGAATATTTATGCCCCAAATACAAGGGCACCCACATATGTAAAAGAAACATTACTAAAGCTTAAGTTACACATCAAACCCCATACACTAGTAGTGGGAGACTTCAACACCCCACTCTCATCAATGAAGAGATCTGCTAGACAGAAACTTAACAGAGAAATAAGGGATCTAACAAATGTTGTGACTCAAATGGACTTAATAGGTATCTACAGAACATTCCACCATAACACACACACAAAAAAATACCTTCTTCTCAGTATCCCATGGAACCTTCTTTAAAATCAACCACATACTTGGTCACAAAGAAAATCTCAACAGATTTTTAAAAAATGGAATAACCTCCTGTATTTTATCAGAACACAATGGCTTAAAGTTAGATTTCAACAACAACAAAAATTACAAAAAACCTACAATCTCATGAAAACAGAATAATGCTAAACTGAATCATCAATGGTCAAGGAAGAAATAAAGAAAGAAATTAAAGACTTCCTAGAATTAAATGAAAATGAATGTACAACATACCCAAACTGATGGGACATTATGAAAGCAGTGCTAAGAGGAAAATTCAGAGCACTATGTCCACATAAAGAAGTTGGAGAAATCTCACACTAGCAACTTAACAGCACAAAGCTCTAGAACAAAAGGAAGCAACCTCACCCAGGAGGAACAGACCACAGGAAATAATCAAATTGAGGACTGAAATCAATAAAATAGAAACAAAGAGAACAATACAAAGAATCGATGAAACAAAGAGTTGGTTCTTTGAGAAAATCAACAAGATAGACAAACCCTTATCCAAATTAACCAAAAGGCAAAAAGAAAACCTCTAAATTAACAAAACCAGAAATGAAAAGGGAGACGTAACAACAGACAATGAGGAAATCCAGAGAATCATCAGGCCATACTTCAAAAACCTGTACTCCACTGCTGTGGGATGGTCTGTATGTCAAATGTGTTGCTGATTGGTCAATGAATAAATCACTGATTGGCAGTGGCCAGGCAGGAAGTATAGGTGGGACTAAAAGAGAGGAGAATTGAGAGAACAGGAAGCTGAGTGAGGGAGACACTGCCAGCCGCCATCAGGATAAGGAAGATGTAAAGTACCGGTAAACCACAAGCCACGTGGCAAGGTATAGATTAATAGAAATGGATTAATTTAAGCTGTAAGAACAGTTAGCAAGAAGCCTGCCACGGCCATACAGTTTGTAACCAATATAAGTCTCTGTGTTTATTTGATTGGGTTTAAGCGGCTTGGGACTGGCAGTTGAGAGAGATTTGTCCTGACTGTGGGCCAGGCAGGAAAACTCTAGCAACACTCCACAAAATTGTAAAATCGAAAAGAGATGGACAATTTTCTAGATAGGTACCACATACCAAAATTAAATCAAGATCACATAAACAACTTAAATAGACCTCTAACCCCTAAGGAAATAGAAACACTCATTAAAATTCTTCCAACCAAAAAAAGCCCAGGTCCAGATGGTTTCAGTGTAGAATTCTACCAGAATTTCAAAGAAGAGCTAATACCAATACTCTTCAAATTTTTCCACACAAAAGAAACAGAAGGAACATTACCAAACTCTTTTTATGAGGCTACAGTTACCCTGATACCCAAACCACACAAAGATGCAACAAAAAAAGAGAATTACAGACCAATCTCCCTCATGAACATTGATGAAAATACTCAATAAAATACTGGCAAACCAAATCCAAGAACACATCAAAAAGAATTATCCACTATGACCAAGTAGGCTTCATCCCAGAGATGCAAGGATGTTTCAACATATGAAAATCTATCAATGTAGTATAGCATATAAACAAACTGAAAGAAAAAAAAACACATGATCATTTCACTAGATGCTGAAAAAGCCTTTTACAAAATCTGACACCCCTTCATGGTAAAGGTCTTGGAGAGATCAGGAATACAAGGAACATACCTAAACATAATAAAGTCAATTTACAGCAAGCCAACAGCCAACAACAAATTAAATGGAGAGAAACTCAAAGTGATTCCACTAAAATCAGAAATAAGACAAGGCTGTCCACTCTCCCCGTACTTATTCAATATAGTACTTGAAGTTCTAGCTAGAGCAATAAGACAACAAAAGGAGATCAAGGGGATGCAAATCAGAAAGGAAGAAGTCAAACTTTCACTATTTGCAGATGATATGGTAGTGTACATAAGTAACCCCAAAAATTCTACCAGGAAACTCCTACAGCTGATAAACTCCTTCAGTAATGTGGCAGGATAAAAGATAAACTCAAAAAAATCAGTAGCTCTCCTATATACAAATGATAAATGGGCTGAAAAAGAAATCAGAGAAACATCACCCTTTACAATAGTCACAAATAATATAAAATACCTTGGGGTAACTCTAACTAAGCAAGTGAGAGACCTGTATGATAAGAACTTTAAATCTCTGAAGAAAGAAATTGAAAAACATATCAGAAAATGAAAAGCTCTCCCATGCTCATGGATAGGTAGGATTAACATAGTAAAAATGGCAATTTCCAGATTCAATGCAGTACCCATCAAAATCTCAACACAGTTCTTCACAAACCTGAAAATAATAATACACCACTTGATATGGAAAAACAAAAAACCCAGGATAGCTAAAACAATTCTGTACAATAAAGCAACCTCGGGATGTATCACCATCCCTGACCTCAAGCTCTACTATAAAACTATAGTAATAAAAACAGATTGGTATTGGCATAAAAACAGACACGTAGACCAAGGGAATTGAATTGAAGACCCTGACATTAATCCACACACTATGAACACCTGAATTTTGACAAAGAAGCCAAAACAGTACAATGGAAAGAAGAAAACATCTTCAACAAATGGTGCTGGTGTAACTGGATATCTGCATGTAGAAGATTGCAAATAGATCCATATCCATTGCCATGCACAAAACTCAAGTCCAAGTGGATCAAAGACCTCAACATAAATCCAGTTACACTGAATCTCATAGAAGAGAAAGTAGGGAGTAGTCTTGAACACATTGGCATTAGAGACTACTTCCTAAATATAACACAAAGGACACTGAGAGCAACAATTAATAAATGGGACCTCCTGAAATTGAGAAGCTTCTGTAAGGTAAAAGACACAGTCAATAAGACAAAACAACAGCCTACAGAATGGGAAAAGATCTTCACCAACCCCACATCTGACAGAGGGATGATCTTCAAAATATATAAAGAATTCAAGAAACTAGACATCAAAATACTGAACAACCCAATTAAAAATTGGCTACAGAGCTAAACAGAGAATCCTCAACATAAGAATCTCAAATGACCAAAAGACATTTAAGAAACTGTCCAACATCATTAGTCATCAGGGAAATGCAAATCAAAATGACTCTGAGATATCATCTTACATCTGTCAGAATGGCTAAGATCAAAAACACTGCAAACAGCTTATGTTGGAGAGGATGTGAAGCAAGGGGAACTCCTCCACTGTTGGTGGGAGTGCAAACTTGTACAGCCACTTTGGAAATCAGTATGGCAGTTTCTCAGAAAATTGGGAAACAGTCTTCCTCAGACCCAGCTATGCCACTCTTGGGCATATACCCAAGGAATGCTCAATCACACCACAAGGACACATGTTCAACTATGTTCATAGCAGCATTATTCATAATGGCCAGAACCTGGAAACAACCTAGATGCCCCTCGACCAAAGAATGGATAAAGAAAAGGTGGTACATATACACAATAGAGTACTACTCAGCAGTAAAAAACAATGACATCACGAAATTTGCAGGCAAATGGATGGAACTAGAAATTTCATCCTGAGTGAAGTAACCCAGACTCAGAAGGACAAACATGGTATGTACTCACTCATAAGTGGATACTAGATGTAAAGAAAAGAATAATGAAACTACAACCCACAGCTCCAGAGAAGCTAGCTAACGAGGACCCTAAGAGGGATACATGGATCACCCTGAGAAGGGGAAATAAAGGAGATCTCCATGAGTAAACTGGAGATGAGGAGGGGTAATGGAGGGTGGGAGATGGGGGCTGTGAACATGAGGGAACAGGATGATTGACCTGGGGCAGGGACAGAGCAGTGACGGAGACACCATGATGGAGGATGACATCATGGGGATGGGGAAAGGCCGGGTGCTGGGGAGGTTCCCAGGAATCCACAAGGATGGCCTCATCTTATACTACTAGCAATAGTGGAGAGGGTGCCTGAACTGGCTTACCCCAGTAATTAGATCAATGAGTACCCTAACTGTCATAGAGCCTTCATCTAGTAACTGATGGAAGCAGATGCAGAGATCCACAGCCAAGCACCAGGCCAAGCTCCAGGAGTCCAGTCAAAGAGAGAGAAGAGGGATTCTATGAGCAATGGGCATCAAGATCATGATGGGAAAACCTACAGAGACAACCAAACCAAACTAATGGGAACTCATGAACTTTAGACCAACAGCTGTGGAGCCTCCACAGGACTGGACTAGGTCCTCTGCGTAAGTGAGACAGTTATGTAGCTTGATCTGCTTAAGGGGCCCCCTGGCAGTAGGATCAGGATCCATCCCTGGTGCATGAGTTGGCTTTTTGGAGCCCACTACCTATGATGGGACACCTCACACAGCCTTGATGCAGGGGAGAGGAGTTTGGACCTGCCTCTATTGAATGTACCAGACTCTGTGGACTCCCCATGGGAGACCTTGCTTTGTTGGAGGAGGGAATGGGGGGGTAGAATGTGGGGAGGAAGGTGGAAGGGGTGGGAGGAGGGGGATCTGTGATTGGTATGTTAAAATGAATAAAAACAGTCCTTAATAAAAAAAGAAAGAAAGATCAGCCCTCTATCTGATGTGGGGTTGGTAAAGATCTTTTCCCATCCTGTAGACTGTCATTTTGTCTTATTGACTGTGTCCTTCACCCTACAGAAGCTTCTCAGTTTCAAGAGGTCCCATTTATTAATTGTTACTCTCAGTGTCTGTGCTACTAGTGTTATATTTAGGAAGTAGTCTCCTGTGCCAATGCGTTCAAGGCTATTTCCCACTTTCTCTTCTATGAGATTCAGTGTAACTGGATTTATGTTGAGGTCTTTGATCCACTTGGACTTGAGTTTTGTGCATGGCGATGGATATGGATCTATTTGCAATCTTCTACATGCAGATATCCAGTTATGCCAGCACCATTTGTTGAAGATGCTTTCTTCTTTCCATTGTACAGTTTTGGCTTCTTTGTCAAAAATCAGGTGTTTGTAGGTGTGTGAGTTTATGTCAGGGTCTTCAGTTCAATTCCATTGGTCCATGTGTCTGTTTTTATGCCAATACCAATCTGTTTTTATTATTATAGCTCTATAGTAGAGCTTGAAGTCAGGGATGGTGATGCCTCCGGAAGTTCCTTTATTATATAAGATGGTTTTAGCTATCCTGGGTTTTTTGTTTTCCCCGTATGAAGTTGAGTATTGATGGGAAAAAACACAGAACTAGCTGACCCAAGCTAATAAGAGCTTATAGACTCTGGACTGACAGCTGGGGAGCCTGCATGGGACTGAACTAGGCCTTCTGGGTATGGGTGAAAGTTGCGTGGCTTGATGCATTTGTGGGTCCCCTGACAATGGAACCAGGACTTACCCTGAATACACAAACTGGCTTTTTAGACCCTATTCCCTATGGTATAATACCTTACTCAGCCTTGATGCAGCAGAGAGGGACTAGATCTAACCCCAACATTGTATAACAGCCTGTGTTGACTACCCAAGGGGGAGGCCTTAGTCTCTATGAGGAGGGGATAGGGGTAGAATAGGGGTAGACGGGGGGAGCAGGAGAAGAGAAGGGGGGATAGGTTGTTATGTAAAAGGAAAGAAAATCTTTTTTAATAAAAAATTATAAATAAAGAAAACAATAATTTTTAAAAATCAAAAGCTAAACTTTGAAGGAAGCAAGACGTCAGATCACTTGTCATGAATCTGACAATCAGACCTGTGAACCACATGACACCTCCTCAAGGAAAAGTGGGGGAAATGGGGTTAAGTGAGAAATATAGGGACAATTATTTAACATAGTTCTGTCTGAACAGAGAAACTGCTCAGTGCAATAGACTATTCTAATTTCTTCTAAGCCATAGACAAGATTGAAAGGGATGAAACTAGGAGATACCTCCAGGTTCAAAATATTTGCAAAAAATAAAATATCAAGGTTGGCACTATAGGTGAGCTGAAGCCTGTGTGAGGAGCAATGGCCGCCAGAAGCTGCCAGAAGCAAGGCAGGAAATAAGAACTAATGGTTCTTCGTGTGCTGAACAGTTCCCATAGCAGTAAATGGTTGGTCCATAAAACTACAGTCATCTTGATGTGGACGGAGCTAGCAAAGAAAAGATTACTGACCTAAAACAGAGTACTATTTCTTCATAAGAAGTCGTAGGCCAAGGAGGACACGTGCAAAGGAACAGATCCTCACGTAAACTTGATTTACCTCCAGGTCCCAATTTTAAGGCTTGGCAGCTCAGAGATAAAGGCAAAATTACACAAAAAGTAAAATGAGGTGGGTAGAAAGCAGAAAACAAAGCAACGAAATCTCCCACTTAAACCCACAACCCAAAAATACAAAATACCAGACTTCTAACACCGAAAACTCTAGGCAACGAGTTTGAATATAAATTCATTCCAGATGAAGTAAAATATGTGGAAGAATGTCTAATAATAACAGTAATAATAATTATCACATTAAGATGCTCATATAACTGAAGGATCGGTGCCATTAAAAACAAAAGGGGGCTGAGGAGATGGCTCAGTGCAACATAAACCTGAGGACCTCATTTTCGATCCACACATGCAGCAGCATCTGCCATGCCAGTGCACATCTACGAGGAGATGGAGGCAGAGAGGCTTACATAACAACAGAGAGGCCCTGTCTCAAACAAAGAGAAAAGGCAAAGACAACCCAAGCTTGTCCTCTGACCTCCATGTGTCCACTACACCACCTGTGCGCCTGCGTCCGCCACTACACCACCTGTGCCCACCACTACACCACCTGTGCGCCTGCGCCCGCCACTACAGCACACGAGCACCTGCCACCTGTGCCCACCACTACAGCACACGAGCACCTGCCACCTGTGCCCGCTACTACAGCACACATGCACCTGCGCCCGCCACTACAGCACATGTGCACCTGCCACCTGTGCCCCGCCACCACAGCACACATGCACCTGCCACCTGTGCCCGCCACTTCAGCACACGTGCACCTGCCACCTACATGCACCTGCCACCTGTGCCCGCCACTACAGCACACGTGCACCTGCCACCTGTGCCCACCACTACAGCACACGTGCACCTGCCACCTGTGCCCGCCACTACAGCACACGTGCACCTGACACCTGTGCCCGCCACTACAGCACACGTGCACCTGACACCTGTGCCCGCCACTACAGCACACATGCACCTGCACACGCCACTTCAGCACACGTGCACCTGCCACCTGTGCCCGCCACTACAGCACACGTGCACCTGCCACCTGTGCCCCGCCACTACAGCACACGTGTACCTGCCACCTGTGCCCGCCACTACAGCACATGTGCACCTGCCACCTGTGCCCACCACTACAGCACACGTGCACCTGACACCTGTGCCCGCCACTACAGCACACGTGCACCTGACACCTGTGCCCGCCACTACAGCACACGTGTACCTGCCACCTGTGCCCGCCACTACAGCACATGTGCACCTACCACCTGTGCCCACCACTACAGCACACATGCACCTGACACCTGTGCCCGCCACTACAGCACACGTGCACCTGCACCCGCAACTTCAGCACACGTGCACCTACCACCTGCCCCTGTCACTACAACACACGTGCACCTGTGCCCGCCACTACAGCACACATGCACCTGCCACCTGCGCTCACCACTACAGCACATGTGCACCTGCCACCTGTGCCCGCCACTACAGCACACGTGCACCTGCCACCTGCGCTCACCACTACAGCACATGTGCACCTGCCACCTGTGCCCGCCACTACAGCACACATGCACCTGCCACCTGTGCCCGCCACTACAGCACACATGCACCTGCGCCCAGACAAGCACTAAGGCCATGGATTTAATCCTTAACACCATTAACACTAAGTTTTTTGGTAAATCTTGAGTGAATTTTCATTCAAGTATATTTATACTTAAAATTTTTTAAGGACCCAAAAGATACCATGAACTCTAGATTAGAAACAAAAAGATCATTGCTGAAATGAGAAGTAAAATACATCAAGCAGGATGGAAGACTTTCCATGCAAGGGAGCAGCCAAGCCTGCCGAGTCAGAAAAGGGAGTTCACACAGAGGGTTGGTAGTCTGTGTGGGCATGCATATAAATGCACATACATATCTGTTATGTGTGTGCATGCTTGTATGTGTGACATATACATATTATTTCCTAGCTCTATTGTCTAAGAGAGCCTTTGGGCAGGCGTACCACTAGGTAAAATTGAGCACATTCAAATAGATACTAACTTCTAAATGCTGTGTTCCACTATAAGTCAAGAGAATCTTCAAAAAGCTCAAAGACTGGATGAGGGGAAGTTTAAGATGAGCCTGTACCACCTGGTCATGCTAGAAGACAGGAAATAAGCAAAGACAATGGGGACACGTGAAAAGGGTATAAGAGCAACCTGGGTGGAGTCCCACCGCCCAAATTAGAGGCGATTGTCAGCGGCAAAAGCCCTTTAAATATCCTATTTCCAGCCATCAAATCAGAAACCATCAGTTCATGTAGACATGAATTCAGGAAGAATGAATGTTCACCAAGGAGGAACATACTTGCATAGTTTTGAAGTTTTCCCCCCACACAAAACGTGTTACCTAAACAGCGAAGTCAAACTTCACACTGGATAAGGTCGACAAAGAAAACACTGTCAATCATGGAATTATTTGAAATCTTGTGTCAATTGATGTGATGTAAAGAACACCTCTGTGGCCGGGCGGTGGTGGCGCACGCCTTTAATCCCAGCACTCGGGAGGCAGAGGCCGGCGGATCTCTGTGAGTTCGAGGCCAGCCTGGGCTACAGAGTGAGTTCCAGGAAAGGCGCAAAGCTACACTGAGAAACCCTGTCTCGAAAAACCAAAAAAAAAAAAAAAAAAAAAAAAAAAAAAAAAAAAAAAAAAAAAAAGAACACCTCTGTGTTATCAGCACCTCTGCAATAGCTCTATGATGTAGATATTATATATAATCTAATATAGTATGTATAATCGCATAAAATTATATAATCATGAAGAAACACTAGACAAGCTAAACTGATAGACATTCTATCAGCTATGTGGTCTTTAATTTCTAGAAACCTCAAGGTCATGAAAGTCAAGGACATATTGGTGATCCACTGCAGACTGAAAGAGAGCGAGAACAAGTAAGTGCAATCTGTGGTTCTGGCCATGGTAACTTTGCTGTAGTTGGAACAACTGGAACTGAATCTGGTGATCAAAGAACTTCTGGTTCTCTGATTTGGGCGGTGGCCTTGTGATTATAGAAGAAAATGCCCTTCATAATGGGAAGGACACACCAGGGTACTGGGAAGTTGAGCACTGGTGCTGCAAGGCTCTAGAGCCTGGATCCTGAAGTTTCTAGATCTCTGGACTTGAATCTGTAATATCCCATCATAAGACGTCAGTACTCGAGAGCTCAGCACTGCTGGAACTAAAAGGCCGACGCTCACCCATTTATGATGCCCTGGGTAGAACAAGAGGACCCCAGCCAGCTTATGGGTAGCAAAATAAGACAAGTAATGAATGGGAACAAGTATAAAACTTATCCAGTGTGTTCGCAAATCACAGCTGTCAACTTGGCTACATCTAGAATAGTCTAAAACACAAGGTACTGGGCATGCCTGTGGAGGATTTTCTGAATCCAGTTGTTTGGAGCACCCACTCTAAATCTGGGCCATACCTTCTGGTGGCAGGCCACATATAAGAACATGGAAGAAGCAAACTGCTTTCTACCCACTTTCCCTCATCCTTGTTATCAACCCCAACTATTGTGCTGCTGAGGCATTCCTTCATGGTATTAGAACCAACTTCTTCAGGATTCCCATGTAGACGAAGGCCAGCAACTCTCCAGGGATCCCCTAGGATGCCAGCACAAGAATGGGACTGCGGAGAAATCCAGCCTCATGGACTAAATAACTGCTGGATTTTGGACCATCCTATCATTACACAGCCATTGGTAGATTACTCAGACCACAGCCTGTAAGACAGTCTAATGAATCCCCCCACACACACACACACACACATATTTTATCAGTTCTGTTCATTTAAAGAACCCTGACTAATACAACCAGTACAAATAAATACTTCAGAACTGGTCTAAAGACTGAACAGGGTATGTACTGGCTCAAGTGATAAAGGAGTCCCTCAAAGAAGACAGGATATTTGATTGGAGACACGACTATCAGTGAGAATGCTATGTAATAACAGTTTCAGTAAAAAGAGGCACAAGTACCAATGTCAGGAGATGGTGAAGTTTGGAGCACAGTAAGGAATGAAAAATAAGGGCGGTGAGCTGGAGTGTGATGAGAGAAGTGAAGGAGAGAAGCTGAGCTAAGGTTAGGCAGGACCAGACCAGACTTGCTGGCCGTGAGCGCCTTCTCAAGGAGTTTGGGTTGTACTCTGATTGCAACAGAAAGATCCTGAGTTGATTTCTATGTGGTGGGCAGTAAAGTCTCACGGCCATTTACAGGTGAATGGAGCAGTGGACGCAAGGCCACATTCCTATACTGACGTTTGACCACCCGGGTGCAATAGTCACCTGACCCCAGAACATCCTTTCTCCTGCTACCTGTCAGCATCAGAGTTTGAACATCTTTAAAATCTTAGGTATGGCGGCTGATTTTGTTTCCAATCATTGTGACTAGGCTGGCTTTGACAAGGCCTGCTTATTTGGTCTATCATAATATTTTCATTTCACAGAATCATAGAAATTAGAAATAGAAAAGATTTACAAAGTCATCTTGTGCTTGTCCCCTGCCAAAGAGATATTGTTGCCCACAGTATACAAGCTACAACTGTATCTTGGCACAAGGCGATGAGGCTCAAGCCCCCGTCACGGCCCACAGCTCCACACTCTGGAAGACCTTCCATTCAGAAAGCCACCCTCAGTTCTCAGTTCAGCCACTCTCATCTTTTCATATTTTCCTGTCTTTGTCTCTTTTTTCAGTTTTGACTTTCTTCCTGTACTGCCACAGAATGGGAAAGCCCACAGAATGGGCTTTGAGGTCTATAACCCTTGCAGGGGACTGCTCTAAAATGCTTATGGAAGATTAACCCCAAAGTCATGGACAGCCCTTGCTTGATGCCAATGGTAGAAACACACAGAGACAGAAGAGTGAGCTATGGGGATTTCCAGAATGCATAGAACTTTTTTCCATGCTCAGAGGCTGTGTATTTGTGAGACAAGTACAGAGAACTTCCATCAAATTACCATAATGGTCCCTAAATGTTTTAGAATGATGGCCTGGGAATAACCCCAGGGGAGCAGTAGAATGAACAGTTGTGTTTGAAGTAGATCAGTCACATGTTCACGAATCTGCTGCCAGTTGACTGTGTAGTGTGAGCAAGAGTAGCTTCTCTGGGCTTGTCCCCACTCTATAGAAGGAATGCAGGGAGAAAAAAGCAGAGTGACAATGAGAAGTTAAAACTGATCCTCTGTAAGGTCCAATTTGAGTCACAGAACCCTGTTCTGTTATGACCATCAGCTTGTCTTACATTCTATTTCCACTCATTCTCTCCAGTTCCAGCTTGGCTCCAGATGCTGACAATCCTTGACATGGTCATGCTGTCTGCAAGCAGCCATGGAAGAACACAGTGTGGACAAGTCCAATTGCAGATAAGACCATTCTTCTCAAGATTCAGGTTGGGCTGTTTAGAAACAGGACAATCAACTTTGCCTTATTCTATAAACAAGGAGCAGCTTACTACAGGCACGAAGTTAAATCCTGTGGCAGTCCTATGGAGAAAACCCCAGGGTCAAGAGGCCAAGCACCCTAGCGGCACAAACAAGCCCCTCTCTGTGGCACTGTCCCTGCGTAGCTCACTGGTCTGGTTTACATGGAGAGTGGGCATTGAAACCAGGGCTAAAGGAAGAAGAGGCAGGGTCGACCAGCTCTACTTCCCACCTACCCTCTACCTCAAGAAGGGTATTTTTCCACCCGCTGAACTGTCCAGAGATGTGTTGGCACACTCCTAGAAGGAGGAAAAAACCTCAGGCCAAGTTGCACAACACTCAAGTTTAGTCAAGAAAGATGCTAAGGTTTTATGCTTTTCATTCCAGATTTTCTTCCACTGTAGAGAAAACTGATGGCTACATGAGATTAGCACATGAGCGCTCTCCCAAGGAGCAGGATCCCAACCAAGCCTGAGCCACTGCCGTCATTAGTAACAACCACCCTGGTGTGATGTTTCCCACAAAAGAAGAGCAGACAACAGCTGCCTCTTTCCCCCAGATGGCTGATGTTTCTTGCCTGTGTTCTTTTCAAACTTACTTTTCAAAGTTTATTCTAATTTAAAAAAAAAAAAAGCACTTCTCTTACATGGTCTGTCAATTACAAAGCCTTCTCACCTGACAAAACCAAAACACTCAGACATCCACATTTAAATCCTTTGCCATTTGGGCTGGGATGACAATTTGCTCAAGCCAAAATGAAGTTAACAAAGTAAGACTAGGCTCACGACAGTGACTAAAGTGGTCACCACACAGAGGGTACAGTTGGCCCTCCATAGTCCAGGGATTTCACACATGACAAATAAAAAGGGAAATCAAAGGCCAGGGGTGTAGTTAGTAGAACATGTGCTTAGCATGCACAAGGCACTGGGTTCTGTTCTTAGCACCAAAGCAAACATGTACCAGCCTGGCTTTCCTGTCTTTGTTCCATAGATATAGATAGATATATAGGTAGGTAGGTAGGTAGGTAGATAGATAGATAGATAGATAGATAGACAGACAGACTAGATAGATAAATAGATAGATAGACAGACAGACAGACAGACAGATGATAGATAGATAGATAGATAGATAGATAGATAGATAGATAGATAGATAGATAGATAGACAGATAGACAGATAGATAAAGATATAGAGATATAGAAACTATTTCCCTGAGATTTACATTGTATTAGGTTTTATAAGTAATCTAGACTAAAGGTTCTAACAAGCTCAACAGGGCACCATGTTATAAAAAAACAGTTCTAAACTTTGAATTGAGACTCGTCCAAGGCATGGCTCTGCTGCTGCCAGCTCAATGTCATGATGTCCCTGAGCCTCATCAACTTATTCACTGATGTGTGTGATTATCCTTCAATAATTTATTATCTACTAAGCCACTAATCAAGGTGCTGGTGATGTAAACAGAAACACCACATGCTTCTCTCATATGGGAAATGCATGAAAATTATAAAATATATATATCTTGATAAGGTAAAAATGGTGCTATAAGAGCATAAAGAGGGGTACTTCATCTTGGGGAGAGCAGGAGTTGGGAGGGGAAATGAGTGGGGGAAGGGGGTTTGGAGGAAGAGTCAAAGAGTCAGGAAGGGTTCCTAAGTGCAGACATTCTCTCAGCTTCTGAGCATCATTCCAGAGCTAAAGAGATGCGTTTGGAGACTCACTGAGCCTGCTCGGGGAGGGGCCTCAGTGTTTCCATTGCCTGACTGTCTGCTATGACTAGACCACAGTGGTGCTTTGGGTCTCTGGAAATCAGTGTCAGTTCAGAGACAGCATAGGTCCCCAAAAGACTGGTTATTTCCCTGGCTGGATTCAGTCACCCTGGTAAGATGTCACAGACCTTTCAGGAAAGGGAGGAAAATGTGCTTGCTTGGCAGTTGTTCTCTCCGTGCACCAACTGCCTGCCCAGCAGAGCTGTCATGAAGATCAAAGAACAGAGTCCTCGGTGTGACTCATGCTGGACAGCTGATCAAAATGAGGGTTATGATTCTGAGAAGGCTGTTTGCTACAGCACTGCACTTCTTCCATGAACAGGAACCCACCATCATCTCTCCTCCTCAACCCTGCATCAAAAAGATACTCTGACTAGATGTAGTCTCCAACTTTCAGTGTGTGTGTGTGTGTGTGTGTGTGTGTGTGTGTGTGTGTGTGTGTGTACACTCATTTCCCTGTGCACATATGGGCAGGTAGGCATGTACATGTGTGTGCATATACATGAAATCCATAGTTGACACCTGGAATCTTCCTCAATCAATTTCCACCTGTGTGGGGGGGGTGGCAGGCTCTCTTGCCAAACCTAGAACTCGTGGATCAAGCTAGACTGACTGGCTCTTGAGTTCAAAGGATCCGCCTGTCTCCACCCTCCATGCCAACAGTCAGTTTTGCATGGGTGTTGGGCTTTAAACCCAGGGCCTTGTGCTTGCAGCCAGCTTTCAATTTCTAAGAACATTTCTAGCTAAACCGAACAGCTTCTCATCAGAAATCTGGCTGATGAACTCTCCACCTCTCACCCTCAGGACCAACAGTCCATCATGGCCTCCCCTTGGCTACCATAGAAGGCTGTAGATTTGGGCTGATGCTTCCCACCTCTTTGGCCTCTGCCTCATGTTACATGTCTAGGTGAGACCTTCACCATTCCAATGTTATAACTACCCCTCTTTTAAAGATTCATCAGCATCCCTGAGCAGCAATGGCAATTTGGGAGGTTATTTTTTATAATTGAGTATAGTTCAGTATCTTTCAGAGCTGTGAAATCTCTAGAATTACCTAATTTGCTGATGAAGCAGTATACCACATCTTCAGCTAAAGCATGGTTCCACTGACAGAGGTCTATGGTGCTGGGAACACAAGTAGGACCTCTGAGACAATTGATCGATAGAAGCTCTAGTGTTCGGGGGATGAGGCCTGCAATGGTCAGGAGTCTCCTGGCACTGACCTTTTCCCATCATGAACCATTCCCAGTTTGAACCAATAGGATGACATGAGGCAGGTGGGTCTCCAGCCCACAGTGGCTCTCTAGGTTCTCTGTCCCGCTGCCAGACTGGCCCTTCCTAACAGAAGTGGCGCATCTTCCTCCTGCTCTAAGGCAGATGTCGACAGGTTTCACATTGACCTCTTCATACTGGCTTCCTTTGCCTTCACACCCCATGTTATTCTCAGAACCATACATCCAAGGCTGTCAAAGACCAGACCTCATGAGTACAAGAGGAGTTTTACTCCTGGGTAATGACTCCTGAGCCTGCCCAGCTTTCCCAGCTCCCTGGTTGATGGGTAGACCACATGGCTGCTTCTGGCCAGTGAGCTCAGGGTGGAAGCTGTGCACATCATTTATGGACTGCAGTATGGAAGAGGCAGCATGGGCCCCTTCTAGCTCTGCTTTCCACTCTCAAAAGCATTGCTACCTAGGATGCTGAGCAGCCTCTGTCTGTCAATCGAGACCTAGAAGGAAGCCACACTAGGTAACTGCCAGACTTTGCTTAAATAAAAGCTAAACTTTCTATGTGGATCTACCAAGATTTGGGAGCAAGTTTAACATTCACAGAGCCTTGCCTGGGAATTGTGACTAAGTGGCCAGAAGCACGTGTCCCTCGGGAGGGGTGGAATCTACGGACAGAACACAACGGCCCTGCTCGAAGATAGGGCTCTTTGACCTTTCCACAAGATTATCTGGGTCACGGATGACCAATTATAGTGACAATTAAACTAGAAATAAAAGAAAATTAGCAAGGAGAAATGCCAACTCAAATCAGTATGGAAAACGCTGGTAAACAATGAAACCCTGCCCACTTGTGCAGACACGCTGACCATCCCAGCGATGGGCACTTCGGAAGGATGCTGGCTTACAGAACTCAGGAGAGCGTGGGAATAGAGAGGCTCTATAACTCAGAGTGGAACCTTTGCTCCACAGCCAAACCCCAAATGTTCACATCATGCCAACAGAAGGGCGTATTAGAAAACTGAAAACCCGGGAAGCCACAGACAAAATTATGAAGATTATTTTTATAACCTGGTATCTCCAGAATTCTGGGTGCTCCCCATTTGCTCATTCTCCTGAGGTTGTACCATCTTAGTCCTTGAGTCCTGTCTCCCAGCCTTTCAGAGTCCACTTCTTCTGGAGTCTCCAGATGCTGAAGCCAACTCACCAGCACCCATCCTCCAAACACCTTCTTCTCAACCCTGACTTGTGGGGCCCAAGTACGATCCTCACAAGGTCTGGACAGGAGCCCAAGTACTCTACCTACTTGGGGACGAAGGCTTGGCTTTCCTGGGTCTGACAGCATGGCTATCCTAACCAACAGATGCTCTTTGCTAACACAGTGAAGAAATCCTCAGAGAAAAGAAGACTTCATCGGCCTTTTTAGTCCTCCTGGAGATATGGGTGCCTGCCTCCTTTGCTCCCCTGAACCACAGGGTCGGGCATAATGGCCATGGGGCCACCTTTCCTTTCCTGTCAATCATAAGCTCTCCCTCCTGTCCTGTTCTCAATCTGAACTTCCTACACCATTCACTCATGGTGACACATCCATGTCACTCTCGCTGTGACTTTGGAGACAGAAAAAGCAGCAGAGACACCTGGGTTTTCCACCACTGGAATTAGAAAGGAGTCCTTGAAAGAAAAGATGTCGAGGTCCAGAGGGACGAATTTTTCCATCAAAACACTGTAAATTGAGTAGGCTTCACATGACGCTCATGTCTTGGTATGTGTTTGTTGTCTTTAGAGCAGTGGGCTGCATATCTGAAGCTACACATGCATGTACGACGCAAGCGAGCGTTACCATGGCAAATAGCACCAATTTTTTTGGTTGAATAGAAGGGTAAATAAGAGTATAAATATTGCATTTTCTGTTACCATGGAGCTGCAATAACTTGAGCCCTCATCATTTTGGAAACTCTATTTTATTATTTGGGCTCAGTCCCTACTGTGAATATTCCTATCAGAAGATCTCCAGCCACTGCAGCTGTAATTACACTTACCCACCCAGCACTCATCAGCTGTCCTTTTAGATGGGATGCCACGAATCCCAAGTGGAGAAAATTCATCCTGGTTTTTTTCTTTATTTCCAGATGTAAAACCCGTATCTCAAAAGTTAAAAACATCAATGTTGGCACAGGCAAGATGGCTCAGTGGCTGAAGGCACCTGCCACCAAGCCTGATGGCCTGAATTCCATCCCCAGGACCCACAAGATGGAAGAAGATACCTGACTCCTGAAAGCTGTCTGAACCTTCAAACACCTCTCCTTCTCTCTCTCCCTCTCCCCCAACACACAAATACATAAAAATATAAAATAATTATGTTTAAACTTTAAAAATAGTATTAAAAGTATGTCTCAATATCATGATTCTTTTATCCATCGGGCTATAAAGAAAACATATCTTTTTAAAGTGTTGAAAAGGTTTTAAGCTGTTTTGTTTTGTTTAGGCAAGGAATGGGTCGAATGCTATTTGAATTATTACTGAGTAAAGTGTCATAACTCCCAACCCTGATATGCCCCATAGGAAAGTGGTGTCTTGAGTTCTCATCTCCCCGACAGTCCTGTTGTCATCGCTGATTTAGACTTTTCTGGTGTCCACAGTAAACTCTGTTTCAGTCTCTGCTAAATTTATCTGTGATGAGCAAAGATATGGACTTGGCGATTTAAACTACTCAGCCTGAGAACTGTGGGTGTGTTCCTTCCAAACATCAATACACTGCACAACCACAACTACACTTGGCACCTAGTGTGCCAGGCATTGCACAGGGCATTTGAGAACGAGCAAAGCACAGTGATACCCCGGAGAAGCCATTTAATTGATGAAACATCAAAGTCTTTCTTTGGATGCTTGTGTTTGCTGAAGGTGAATTGTTATCTCTCATGTTGCTCTAAACCTTAAGATTTAAGATGTTAAAATGACCTAGCTCTATTATAAAGTGCAAGCCTAAATTAACACTAGCATAAAAATGAACAGTGCTGGTTCAAGTCATTCCCCACATCATCAACTGTCCATTATCCCAGCTGCATTTGCAACTCATTGCCGTTCATTTCTAAGACACTTGGCAGCCAGTGTCGGAAGTTGTGCTAAATGTGGACAAACTGACTTCATGTGACTTCTGTCTACTAAAGAAGGTCATTAGGTCAAGAAGGAACAATCCAATTACACTATCTTCTCTCTGACTTCAACCAGCTTCTGCTAGCAAATGCCAAGTGACAGGGAGAGATTTCCAAGAGGCCCAGAGATTCCAGGCCCTAGAAACTCGTCCAGGACACTTCCATCACTTTCCTTGTCAACATCCAGACACAGAACTGATTGAAGTGTGTGAACACACACACGAGAGGCTTGAGATGAGCACAGCACAGCCCGTACATCCAAAACAGATCTTTTCTTTTGTTTTAACAACTTAATGTTTTTCCTTGAACGTATGTTGATAACAAAACAAACAAAATGTTTGAAACAGACAACCAAGTATTCTACAGGTTCACATCCAAATCAGGACTTTTCTATTTCTAGAGTTCTTTCTCCCCTATTTACTTTTTTTCTTAAAAATCATACTTGTTTTATGTGTAGCAATCCAATTTACATATTAAATAACACTAATAGACAGCCTTGATATAATTTTAAACAAAACAAACAGGGAGATCTCAGGTTGCCAAATCCTTCCTTCTAGACTGATCACTTTTCTAAGTGAGGCAGCGATACAGATGTGCTCAGTGGCTAGTCCTGCCTGATTCCGATTGCACTAATGGTCAGTGGAATTATAAAAGACAGCCGGGCTTTCACAATCACGCGAGTGGGAAGACATGAGACAGGCACTCTCGAATTCAGGTGTAGGCTTCGACTCTTTGACATTTTTGAGAGTTTTTACTTCTGAAGAATGATGGGAGGAGGAAGAAAAGAAAGTGAGAAGGAGAGGAGGAGGAGGAAGAGAAAGGCTTGCCTCAAACTCAAATCAACCTTACCTGGAGCTCAGACCCCAACCACTGGTGTGTAGACTTTCATGCAGGCAGGGTCACTAATTCAAACACACCTAGTGTTACCGAGATTTTCTCTGTGTTATTCTCACCTTATGCCCCTTGAGCCTGTGGTCCCTGGGGACAGTACAGACTTCTTATCAGGTAACATAGCTAGAGGAAACAAAGGACCCTGATAAAGCCTGGGTCATGTGAGGGGACAGGGCTTTCTGTAGGCTCCAGAGGAGTCTAGGTCCACAAGCTGGTCCCAGCATTCCCAGGAGAACTAAGCAGAACAAACAGTAGCCTTGGCCAGAGGTGAGCATCAGGAAGCAGGCATGAACGCCTAAGGAGAGCAGCAGGGATGGCCTCAGAGACCGGGAAAGGAGAAGGCTAGAGGATCCAGGAACCAACTCAGTGGAAGTGGGCACCCTGACTAAAGAGGGAGAGAAATGGGAGTTCACAACAAGGGCACTGAGCCATCTAGAATCTACCTGGAGGGAGACTTATTTAGCTTAAGGTTAGGTAGGGAGTGGAGAGTGTTCCAAGAAAGACCAATAAACAGCCTAGTGATATCAGAAGGTAATAAAAGCTCACAACTAAAATCTGGGTGCACAGGATTGATCTCCAGTCACCTGGAGCACTGGAGGAGTCTAAACAAAGTCTCCACAGAGAACAGCAAAACACTAGTCATGAAATGGATGGAGAGTGAGAATCAGGAGCTAGACAGAGACCTACAGATAATACCTTAGGTTCAAGGTTAGACCCACAGATAATACCTTAGGTTCAAGGTTAGACCCACAGACAATACCTTAGGTTCAAGGCTAGACCCACAGACAATATCTTAGGTGTGACAGAGGCTGAAAACTGGAAGGCTACGACCCAAGTCCAGCCCACAGGTGGCTTTTGTTTGGCTCACACTGTGTTCTTCAAAACTTTGATTTACATACATTTTAAAATAAAGATCATGCACACGTGTGTGCATGCACACACGCACATGCAGGGATTTCTGGCTTCTCTTAAAACTCAGAAAGTCTGGTGACTCTTAGCTCATGTCCCCACCTAGCAGGAATCATCTGTCACTGAGCAGCGCTGCCCTGTCACTAGTGCCTGCTTTGACAGCTGCCACCTCTGTCTTCGTTGGCCTTTCACCCACTGTGCGTCCTGCCTGCCCCCTGCAGTTGTTAGAATTTGTTAACCCCTGACCTCCATGATAAACTCCTCACTAGCACTCCAGAAAGCTTAGCCATGCACTACTTCATGATACTGCCCAATATCTGCATTGTTCTGTTTTTCAAACTTCTCTCCTTGAAAGTCCTTTGAAAAGGCGTCCTTTGGAGAGATGGAGAGATGGCTCCATCCATAAAGTACCTGCCATGCAAGCAGGAATATTGAATTTGAATTCTCAGATCCCCCAGAGCCCACATTTAAAGTCAGGTGAAATAGTGAGTATCTGTAAGCCACACACTGGTAGGAGCTCACTGGCCAGCCAGCCTAGCCAAATCAATGAATTTTGTATTCAGTGAGAGCCTGCCTCAAAGAACAGAGAGAGCCTGCCTCAAAGAACAGAGTGGGGGGGGGGGATGAAGGAAAGATCCTGACATCCAATGCCCAGCATGCACATGTGCACACACCTGCACTAGCAAGTACACACACCACACAAAACAGCACAACACAACACATGCACACAGACACACACATATACACAGAAAAATGGGAAACGGGATGGAGGAGGGGGTTTAACCCAATCAAGTGTGTTTTCAAACTGTCACAATGAAACTAATATACACAGTATTGTATATACTGATTAAAATAAATAAATCTCTTCTTGCATTGAGCCAACATGACTGGCTGGTCACCATGTTCCAGAGTAAGTGAGATGCACTCAGTACTTGCCCTTGGGAAGCTGCCAGTCCCCTTCCACTTTGTGCTATAAATTCCAAGCCAGCACTGCCCTCATTCCCTTTTCATCCTAAATGACTTCATTCAGCACATGTTCATCTGCCATGTACCTTATCCAGTAAATATTTCCATTTTTTGGATATGTAGATATTCTTCCACAAGATAAGTTCACAATGGCTTTCACAATGTGCCTGTCATTGATAGGTTTGCTTTTAAATCTTTCCCAGCATTTCCTACCTCTGCTCCCTACATCCCTTAGCTTCTCCTACTCTCTGGCTTCCGGGAAGGTATAGTCAGTGGAAGGTGGATATTTAAACATAAACGATCTAGAAATAATATAATGGTTTTGCGGGTGTTGTGGTTTGAAAGAAAATGGCCCCCAAAGGGAGTGGCACTATTAGGAGGTGTGGCCTTGTTGGTGTAGGTGTGGTCTTATTGAAGGAAGTATGTCAGTGTGGAGGCGGGCTTTGAGGTCTCATATATGCTCCGGCCACACCCAGTGAGACAGACCACTTCCTATTGCCTGTACAGGATGTAGAACATTCAGCCACCTCTCCAGCACCATGTCTGCACACTACCATATCCTGCTATGATGATAATAGAACCTCTGAACTGTAAGCCACCAAAATGTTTCCTTCATAAGAGCTACCATGGTAATGGTCTCTTCACAGCAACAGAAACCCTAACTAAGACAGCAGGGTTAGTATAAATGAGAAAAGGGTTCTGTTAGGTGCTCATGCCAATGCAAATTCTCTTCACCCATCATGTGCTTCCCCTCTCTTCAATACACACCCATTTGGAGTAAAACCTATATGTTCAACCTCCTTTACAGCTACATGTAATCATGAGATGTCTCGGCTACTTTTCCTGTTGAGTGACAAAATACTCTGGCAAAAGCAACATGAGTAAGTGTTTCTTGTGGCTTACACTTCAAGGGGACAGTCCATCATGGCAGGAAGTCAAGGCAATGGGAGCTCCAAGCAGCTGGTCACATGACATGTGCAATCAGGAAGCAAAGAACCATGAATGCTCGTCCTCACTTGGTGATTTCTTCCTTTCCAGGACTTAAGCCTAGGAAATGGGGCCACCCTTAGGGCAGTCTTCCCAGCTCAGTTAACCTAGTCTAAATAGCCGTTCACAGGTGTGCCTGGGCCCTGCCTGCAAAGCTTCCAGATCCTGTGAAGTTCACAATCAGTATTAACCACCACATGTGTCTATGTTCTGGAATATAGAACAACTTAAGTATAGAATTTCCAAGCTTGCCTACCTGCCTACCCTTTCTCCTTTCCTCTGGTTGGCTTACAGTGTGATGATGAGCAGCCTTGAAACATGTGAGCCAGGACTATGCCCTGCCGATCAAACAGCAAGATGTAAGACATCTGGGGCTTCGAACAACTGCACAATGGAGTCAGCAAGCCACCCCGGTTTTTAGAGAGCCAGAAATTAGCTGTTTAAGCCTCTGCTCCCTTAGGACTAGGACGTGATCAAACTCTGCTTCTTTAACAGAACACAAATCTGGTGCACAACAAGCTGGTAATAAAGGATGGTGTGGTTTGCAGCAAGGGGTCTGCAAACACCAAACTGGCTTTCTTGAAAGCTAAACAAACCAAATGGCCCCCTTGAGAGTAACAAAAAGGTGGTGCCTTCTGACTGGAACCCAGAATCTGCCTTTGAAGCTGCTTGTCCCGTTGTTCTCAAAGCATTGCCTTGGTTGAGCCTTTTAATTATGCAGTAAGGAAGTTATCTTGGAATTGGCTGGGGAACTTTTGAGAAAAACTAATTTCCTGCAATTAGGCCAATGGTACTCCAGCAAATTAATTGGAATATTAAAAGAAAATGCACTCTTATTTGCAAGACACAGACTAATAAGAGCAGGGACTTATTGGTTCCACAAATTACTTCTAATCTTTCATCATGGCCAGCCCTCAAAAGAGTAAATGAGGAAATATCTGGTGGAGAAGTTGGATGAGATGGTTCAACGGAATTCCACCCTGTAGAGAATTCCACCCTTGTAACAAATCCAAACTCTTCCATCGATTCTTGCTTTCTCAAGGCCTGTTCTCAGTAATGTCTCTTCGCTGCAGGAGTTTTAGACAAAAAGACATCCTGCAAATGTCTCCCCATCTTTGTGAAGAGACACAAAATATCCCTGGCTGACTTGATTTCATCACTAAAATCCCTTTGGAGATGGCTCTTCTCCTCTCTCTCTCTCTCTTTCTCTCTCTCTCTCTCTCTCTCTCTCTCTCTCTCTCTCTCTCTCCCTCCCTCCCTCCCTCCCTCCCTCCCTCCCTCCCTCCCTCCCTCTCTCTCCTCCCTCTCTCTCTGTAATTCGTATTTGCTCAACAGTCAGCTAACTTGTTCTCCTCACCTTGCATCGTAAATTCTGTACTGACTGACAGGAACCCTTAGCTGTCCCCTGTCCCTCTCAATAATGGTAGCTGTAGCTCGCAACTGTAACCTTGTTCTCAGTCGTTCCTATTTCATATTGTCCTGGTACAGTCATTAAACATGATCAGGGAGTGAGCCACAAAACCAACCCATGCTGGGAATCTCTGTTAGGGTGGGCCTTCTGCTGGCCAACTTCACAGGAAAGGGCAGCCCATTACCAGGTGTGATTTCTTCCTGGTTTTCAACCTTGATTGCCAGAAGCAGTATTAGAATAAAGGGAGTTTCCATATTTACTCAGAAGCTCCAGTGTGTAGGCTGGGTTAGGCAGGTCTGTTTTAGCCTGTGTTCTTACTTCCTCTTCTCTCTCTTCATCCTCCTTGTGTACCATGGCTGCTTCACCACTAGGACCCTCACCATTATTTTAAATGGAGAACTAATCTCAGCTCATGAACCCAAGCGCTAGGCCTTTGCATTTTCTACCTGGCACAAGCCCTGTGTGGTCTAAAGGCTCTAGTTTGGAAGTTGGGGTTAGCTTGGAGAGATGAGGCAAGTCACAACCACCAGCAAAAGGCCCTGACGGTGTTACCCCTCTGTGCTAAAGCCCACGATGTCAGCACGCCTCCACTTCAGCCACAGGAAAGCCTCACCATCCTCCAGCACAAACCCCCTCTCTGTGGCTTATTTTCCTCTGCTGGTGGCTCTGACTGAAGGATAATGGAGAACTGGGGCAGAGAGTGTGTCCAGGGACTCCGGTCAGGATGAAGTGTTGTAAAGGACTGGAATGGCAGGAGCCTGGGGGAATGTGAAAAATCACATAAGCTCCATCATCACAGCCTACTCACAGTTCTGCCCTCACCCAAAGGACATCCCCCCCAGTGTCTTCTCCCTTTGCGTTTCTTAAAGCACAGAACTACTGCCACCTGCTCCTCCTGATGGGTAGAGTCCCTGGCAAAATGATGGGAGGCTGAGGTTCCACAGTGTCCCTGGGCGTCCTTCTGAGCTCAAGCCTCTCCAGGCCTGGTACCTTCCCTGCTGGCTTGTTTACGTTTGGAAACTGGGGCTGCATCCATCTTACACCTCTGCAAAAGCAAACACCTATAAAAGCAGACGCTGGCCCCGCCCGCCGAGGACGGTGGAGGTGAGATTCAACTTGCACAGGCTTCAGCGGAAGAATCACAATCTGCAGGAAGCAGACCAGAAATACAAGTGGGTTCCCACCTCCCACTCACCCCAGTCAAACTTGAAAGGGCTGAAGTGGCCGCAGCTGGGCTGGCATGACTCTGCCCTGGCAGTGCCCTTGGCCCTGGCACCCACAGGGTTTGCTCTGAGTCTTGCCTCCGGGTTTGGTTGGCCAGGAGGAGCCCCTTAACCACCATAAAACAACACACTGAAGTATGTTTTTAGTTACCATAATGTGTGCTTTGAACCTCACTCCGACGCTGGGAAAGAAAGAAAGATACAATTAGCGTATGGAATGGAACCTCGGAGGAGAATTCTAAGCTAAGCAATTTTTCTATGCTTCAGTTTCCACATCTGAGGTAGGGAATGGAGGCCAATAATTTCTCGGGTCCCACGGGAGTTGGGGCTGGGGAAGAACGGTGACAGAGGACAAACAACAACATTGTGCACATGTGTACGTGTGACGCCTTCCTTCAGCCTCATCCAAGATGTCTACTCTCTACCCCCGAATCTGAGTTTGGTCATGTCATGTACTTTAGTCCGTGGAACATCAGCAAACAATACAGAGGGCCTGGAAGTAAGCTCATGCACTGGCACTTTCCTCCCTCACTGGACATGGAAGGAACCCTGTAACTGCCAGCCTGCTGGAAGCATCACGTGGAGAAGCTGATGTACCTCAGCCATGAAGCCATCTTTGAACACTAAGTTCCCTATCCACTGGCATGCAGGTGGATGGTGACCCCAGGAAAGGCCGGAGCTGCTTCACTGCTGACTGTTGCCACCAAAAAAGTATGAGCATAGAACCAGGGACTCAAGATGCGTGGAATTTGGAAGGACAAAAAGACAGAAAACTAAGCAGAACCATCCTGGATGGAGGAGGCCCACTAAGTCACGCTTTAGCTTTTCCTAGGGAGAAGTATGGCGGGGAATAGGCAGTGTATTCTGAGAATAAAGAAAGCTATGCAAGGACATCTGTTCTAGGACAGACCCACTCTACACATGAGGGAACATGGCCAGAAGGAGGAGCACAGACTGCTGACCATTCTGCACAAGAGGCAGGGGAGGTCAAAACTGCCTATCATCCCAGTTTCCTGCCAGCTGGTGTCCTGGCACAGAGACAGGCATGTCCTCTGAGGGCTGTGAGTAGGTAAAGTCCAAACTTTATTCCTCTCCCCCACTTATTAAATTCAAAGAAACAAAAAAGAAGAAATGGACCTTTAAAAGCATCATAATCAGGATTTAACCCAGTGGGGAGATTATTTCGAATATTGAAGACAATCACCAACAGAAAAATAATCAACTGAGGTATGTTATCCAAAAAATATCTTCCTAATTTGGTGGTTCAAGAAAGATAATTGTATATTGTTCTATTTATCTGATAAGTAGTTTAAGAGCAAAATATAAATAATTTAATGAATTTAATTAGTAAAATACCTACTGTTGTTTTACTTGTATGATAAATAAGACAGACAAAGTGGTTAGAAAGAAAGACAGGCAAAAAAAGACAGAGACGAATCAGGATCAGTGTGTTTCGGGAGCCACTGGCACCGGGGACGAGCTCACTGCTATCATCTTCCCGAATGGACATAGCATCAAAAAGTCATCTAAGCTATGTGACTGGCACGCTACCTGCTATGCCCATGAGGGAGGCACCTGGGCCCTCTACACTACATCTCTATGTCCATAGGTTAGGGCCACTCCCAGGCCTCAGCAGAGAGGCTTCTCTGTGCAGTGGACAGTAGTTAATGCAGAAACTCACAACTGGCCATAGTGCAGAAAACGTGTCTATGGAGTGCGTAGCCATGAATGGGGATCTAAATCACACTCTTCCCAGAGGGTCAAGGGATCATCACAAACGAGGGGCAGAAAGGCTGAGAGACAGAGGTCAGGGTAAACCATAACAAAACAGTGGCTTCAGGAATGACAGGACTGCTGCATTCACAAACTCACAGCAGCTGTAGCTGCCTGCACAAACCTTCAGGAGGCCAGGCCAGTCAACATCCCAGCACCAAGTGTGAAGAGAACCACGTCTCCACCTGCGGCTGACGTGCTGACGTGTTATTAATAGTTAATGGCTTCTGGGGGAAGGAGATTCGATTTTCATAATAATGTGATCCCTGTCAGGTCAACCACTGTCCAGTGGACAGTCCCACATCCATGGGTGTATGGGCAGCACAAACCTGACTTGATGGCTTATTGTTAGAAAGAGGTCTAAGAACAATCAAAGAAAAAGAGGCCATGAATTTGAAAGAGAGCAAGGATGATACATGGGAAGGTTTGTGGGGTGAGGAAAGGAGAAATTATATGATTATATTATAACTCAAAAGATAAAAAAATTAAAAAGAGCTGGGCGGTGGTGGCACATGCCTTTAATCCTAGCACTGGAAAGGCAGAGCCAGACAGATCTCTGAGAATTTGAGGTCAGCCTGGTCTACAAAGTGAGATCCAGGGCAGACACCAAAACTACACAGAGAAACCCTGTCTTGAAAACAAAAAAAAAAAAAAAAAAAAAAATTAAAAAGAGGATATGTAGTTTGGAGAGGGGCTGGAGTAGATTAGCAAAGAGCTAGGCTAAACATGAATAAAATATATTGTATGCATATATAAATTTCTCAAATAATTATTTTAAAAACAAGAGAAAAATAAGAAACACTTAAAGGGCTGGAGAGGTGGTGACCCAGTGATTAAGAGCACTGGCTGCTCTTCCAGAGGACCTGGGTTCGATCCCCAGCAACCACACTGCAGCTCACAACTGTCTGTAGCTCCAGTTCTAGGGAATCTGATACCCTCCTCTGGCAAAACATTCATAAACATAAACATAGTAAAATAAAATTACCCACTATGCTTTAAAAAATCTTTAAAAAAAAACACTTAGAAATAACTTCAGAAAGACAAAAACACAAAGGCACACTCATGTGAATACCAACATTTGAGAATGGAGTAACATATTCATTATGTGACTTTATAAGGTATTATTGACAAAGACATGGAAATTAGTGTTTGTGCTTTCCTATCTGTGGACATAATGGGGCTGTCTCTCTCTATTGGCCACATACAGTGAACAGAACTAAACCCGGGGAGGAAACTCTGGCTTAAGTTCTTTTCCTTTTTCTCAGGAGTAATGGTAGTTATAGAGAAGCATTATTATAAGAAGCACTAAATTACTTCTGAAATTAAATAGAAAGGAAGGACAAGCATAGTTCAGAAACACAAAGAATAAAAAAAGAATCATAAATTCCAAGGAAACAATCAGTGTTCCTTTTGACTAGAATTCTCTGAAATTAAATAGAAAGGAAGGACAAGCATAGTTCAGAAACACAAAGAATAAAAAAAGAATTATAAATTCCAAGGAAACAATCAGTGTTCCTTTTGACTAGAATTCTCCGCAGTTCATTCAAATGCAAACTCTCTCCTATTAACAAGACAGACGGTTACTCCACCAGTTTTCAGGTGTTTGGGTTTGCTTTGTGGTCACTTTTGCTTCTTGATAGTATTCCTGAATGGCTGCTGCCTGGGAAAACCCAGGACTGAAATACAATGAACGCCTTCTTACAGGGGACCAGCCTTCACGTGAGAGACAGAAACAGACAACATCTGTGTGGCAGCTGTCTAGTGGGATGAGATGGTATCTTATAACTGGGGTTTTGATTTGTACCTCTCTGATGATAGTGATAGTAATATTTTTCCTACTTCTTGACTATGTATCTTCTTTAAAGAAACATCTATCTTACAGTTATTTTCTTTGTTTTTTCAGAAGCCTTTTTGTTAGATATAATCCTGTTTTCATGTTTTAACCTTTATTGCTTCTGATTTTGAGGCCCCATCCAAACAAAATCTGTCCATAACCCAGGTCTTAAGTGTTTCCTCTGTTTTTCTGTAGTCATTTCATAGTTCTGGGTTTTATATTTAGGCCTTTGCTCTATTTTGAGTTTATTTTTATATAGGGTGATAAGTACAGTTATATTTTATTATATATATATATATATATATATATATATATATATATTCCATTTATCCAGAATAATTTGTTAAAGAGATTGTCCTTTTCCCAATGTAAGGTCTCAGCACCTCTATCAAAAATTATTTGGGTGCTCCTTTAGTAGCACATACAAAGTTGGAACAATCAATAGAATATTACCAATGACCCCTGGAAATGAATGACATACAAATCTATGACATGTTCCATACATTTTAATTTCTGCAGAAGAAACTCAGAAGACTCATACATAAAATAAAAGAATAAACATGTTCATGAGAATACAGGAAAGAGTGTCACTAGAGTAGTAGAGAATGTTGAATGAGTATTAGGAAATAATCAAACATTATTTAAAAACAGTAAAATGACAATATTGTTATATACATTTCAGTAGTAATTTTGAGTGCAAATGGTTTCAGTTTTCCAAATAAAATACACAGACCCAGCTGCTGCCACCTGCAAGAAACTCACCTCCCTGGCAATAACAAACACAGAATGAGGGGCTAGGTCTAGCCCCAACATGGTACAATAGCCTGTGTTGACTACCCAAGGGAGGCCTTACTCTCTATGAGGAGGGGATAGGGGTGGGATGGGAATAGGTGGGGGGAGCGGGAGAAGAGGAGGGAGGGGGAATGGGTTGGTATGCAAAAGGAAAGAAAACCTTTTTTTAATAAAAAATTACATATAAAAAATACAGAATGAAAGTGAAAGGATGAGAAAGGAGTAGTCTGAACAAAGAGAAACTGAAAGCATGACAAAGATGAATTCAAACCAAAATTATGGGAAACAAGGTCACCTTATATGGATAATGAAACTCAAAATCCACAATACAGTATATAAATAAAATCAGGGTCAAAAACCTCATGATCATCAAAATAAATACAGAAAAGAAAAACTCTGGCAAAACTTGAAATCTCTATGATAAAACTAGGAATTATTTAGAAATAAGTTGGACTAGAAGGAACAGAGTGCAACATTATAAAGGCTATATAGAACTTACCAATGTCCAATTTTATATTAAGTTAGGAAAACCTGAGAGCATTTCTTCCAAAATCAGATGTGAAACCACTCTCTACTTTTATTCAAAACAGAGCTTGATATACTAGCCAAAACAATAGAGAAAAGAAAGTACTGGAATACAAATAGGAAAGGGAAAAGTCAAGTTACTCATATTTTTCAGATAATACAGTCTTTTAAATACTTACTCTACCAGAAAACTTTAGATCTAATGAGAACTTTCAGCAATGTAGTAAAACACAACCCCCCCAAAAAAACTCACAATAATAATGAATATACTATTAAAAATATACAGCAAAGAGAAAAATAAAAAAAATAATGAACACACTGAGAAAAATAATGAACGTATTGAGAGAGAAACCAAGAATACAAAAATAGAATAAAATAGATCAGAGGATGGCAATTATACTCATCAAAGTTTAGAATGTTTGGAAACAAAGCAGAGATCATTAAAGAGCAGCTGTCCTGTGAGGTGAATGACAGTGGGAAAAGTAAGTTTCAACAGCTAAGAAAGAAGTGCTAGAAAACAGAGCAGAGGGGTTCAGAGGCTGTTCTGGGAGGCTCAGCCACAGCAGAGTGCCCTCTGAGGGCATAGTGAGTGCAAACGCAGAGGAACTTTCAGTACCAGATTATCTAAAGGAGAGAGAGAGAGAGACAGAGACACAGAAACAGAGATGGAGAGAGAGACAGAGAGAAAAGTCACCGATGCTGACAGAAGAGAGGGGAAAGGGGTGGGGAAGAGAGATTTGAAAGTCCAATCAATATTGGACACATCACTGAGAAGATCTGCAGTCTAACTAGAAAGGAATCTTGGTGCATAACCATTCAGGTGCATGGAAAAATTCCTTTCTTCTCAGCATGGGCCAGAGCAGTTGGTCAGGATCCATTTTTGCAAGACTTCTGCTGGGTCTGTGGCCACAGTTCTAAAGCTACCTCCCTGCATGGTCCACTCTGGGGATCCAAGGCAAGTGTCAAAGTGCTATACCCTGAGACCATGTCTGCAGAATACACTAAGCTACAAGGGAAAACTTTGAGTCAGAAACACACAGTGTTCCACATGGTAAAGATCTAGTCTGAGCCATAAACTGAGACTTACTAGCTCCAAGAAGATGGAAAATCAATAGGGAGATGTTAAAAGGGATAAAGTCTAAGCTAACCACTGGAAAGCGGGTTGACAGGTCTACCAGTTGGCACAAAGATGCTGCGGGCCGCAGGAATATATTATAAGAACTCAGCTGGTTATGGCAAAGTCACTACCTGGAGGAATCAGGGAATTCCTCCAGAGGAAGCCAAATCCCAAGGAGTTTTTGGTGGTACTTGGCTTGTTATATATCAGCTGTATTCTGTTATGAAAGTCATGTGTGCCTTCATAGTTTTTCCAATTGACTTTTCCCCAAGAAGGGCTAACAGTGTGGACTGATCACTCTCTGGACATACACATTCCAGGTATTTGGAGAACAGCCTCAGGAAAGGCTTTCTCTGGTATCAGATATCTCCCTTAGCCACTTTCAAGGACTAACAGTAATAACAGTCCACATGCTAGTCTCCTGGTTTAAGGTAAATTCCACAAGGAGACACCACCTAGGTCAAGTGGACGTTAAGTAATAGCTTTACACAATTCAGCTCGGACCCTCCTTTCTTACAGCCTTACTAACTTTATAGACCACTAACTCCTTACCTAACCACTTCTAGGAATATTTAGATAACTTTCTGTGCTGACAGCTATGCTCAGCCCAAACCCCAGTTCAAGTCTCCCTGTAATTATCATCATTGGCAGCATCCGGCCAGGTCCATCCCCAGATGGAGGAAAGTACCTTATCAGAGATACCTCCATACTTTCTAAGAACAGAGTTAAGCATCCAGGCTACCCATTTGAGAAGGCCTGGCAGATATACCAATTAAGCTTTACTTCCTCCTTTCCAAACCTTACCTCTGGTTCCAGATCTCCCTTTAACTATCACCAGAGGCATCTAGCTGTACACAGGTTGCCTAGCGACTGAGCACACTTTCTCCCACCCTGTAGAAAAACGGCAGATAGCTTGGACAGATAGGAGCCACAGGAAAAAAGAAGACAGTTTTATTTTCTCCCATTGACCTAGCAACTTATAGATTCTTAACATTTTCTACTAATCACGTTTAAGACTATAGTTGAGCACATGAGATTCCCTCTTCCTAGATATTACCCGAATTTAGCCTTTAGTTAATTCATTTCCCCATTGGTCACTTCCCTTTGGGGTTGCAAATGATAATTAACAGTTGTTGGCTCCCTATGTGATTCTTATCACCCCTCCGTTTGACCCTGGAAGCCTGGCTTTATATACCAGGACTTCCAGGGCATGGAGAGATGGAGAAGAGAAAAGAGAATGGAAGAACTAGATGGGTAAGAACTTGAGAGGAACAAACTGAGATGGGGAAGAATTAGATTGAAGGGCTAGAGAGTACCAGAGGAATGAGATGGAAGATGAGGAAGAGTCAGATGGGGAAGTACTAGCTGGGTAAGAACAAGATGAAAAGGACCTAGATGAGGCAGAGTTAGGACAAGAGAATTAAGATAGAACTTAGAGGAAGCAGTAGATAAATATAGAGAGATGTCAGCCAAGAAAGGAGCTAGACATGAGAACAGAACTGAAGCTGGGTGTAAAGGATGTTATGCCAGAGGAATTAAAGCAAGTGGACTATAGAGCTCGGTGTGCTGAGATTCTATTTCCTGAAAATAGTCCTCGCCATTAGTAGTTCTCTCTCCTGAGCCCCTGGGATGTATAATATTAAGGCTGGTCCCTCTAATATTATACAAGACATAGAGAAAGAAAATTTAGTCCACAAACAACACCTCTGGGCTGTAGAGCACAAAGATCAGCACAGGAAGCGAATCCCCACAAAGGTTCCACTCTCATCAGAAGACACTACCCAAATAGCCAAAGAAGAAAAGCAAGGGCATAGAAGCAGGCTGTGTACCTGAGACCACATAAGACATGGACTTCTTCCACTAAATTCACTCTCCTGTGCTGTGGAATAATCCCTTTGTACACTGTAAAGATTTGTCACACAGATTGGTTTAATAAAGGGCTAAATAGCCATAACTAGGCAGGTAGAGGTTAGACAGGACTTGCAGATAAAAAGAGAGTGGAGGGAAGAAGGAAGGCAGAGCAGGGAAGAAGGAAGGCAGAATCATCAGCCAGACACAGAAGAAGCAGGAGATGAGCATACCATGTTGAAAAAAGGTACTGCTACATGGTAGAGCACAAACAAGAAATATGGGTTAATTCAAGATGTAAGAGCTAGTTAGTAACAAGCCTAAGCTATACGCCGAGCATTTATAATTAATAATAAGTCTCTGTGTGGTTACTGGGGAGCAGGCTGGTGGGACAGAGCTGACTGGCAGGATAGACATCCCTGCCTACACTTCAATATATTATTGTCACAGCTATCATGTATGGGATTGCCCTCTTGGTTTTTCTTTTGCTAAGTTTACTATTGGTGTGTAAAAATGCTACTGTCTTTTGCATGCTGGTTTTGTGTCCTGCAACCCTAATACCTTAAACCTGTGATGTCTCATGTTCCTTACCACGCAAAGCAACATTCCCATCCCAAAACTTGGCACCCACTGGCCGCTGAGGTAGACTTCTGTTTTAGTTTCTCTTCCTATTGCTGTGATGAAATACTCTGGCAAAAGCAACATAAGGGATAGGACTGATTTTGCTGACAGTCGCTGGGGCGTAAAGTCACTTGTGTGAGGTGGGCTGGCAGCAGGCAGTCAGGTGGCAGAGCTGGAGGCTGGATGGTCACATTGTATCCACAATCAGAAAGCAGAAAGCAATCACAGTGGGCCAGGCCTATAAGGCCCACCCAGGGACCTGCTTCCTCTAGACAGCCTCCCTCCTAAAGGTCCTGCAACCTTTCCAAACAGTTCCGTCAGCTGGGGAACAAGTGTCAGACAGGTGCCTGTGAAAGACATTTAACATTTCAACCACAACTGGCGTAATACTCACATTGTAGGGGCTCTGCTATGTCTGTGAGCTGTTATAAACACCCATGCAAGAAACGAAAATCCTGTCATCTGCTGGAAAATTGTTCCAAAACATCATGGACTTCATCTCATAAGAATACAAAAATCAGAAAAATATTTGAGTGGATGAAAAATCTTCATATATTCTAAAATAACAAAAAAATGCTTTTTTCCTTTTTCTTTTTCTCTAATATCAGTGAGGCACTTGTCACAAAAGCTGAGGTTAACGCTCTCGTTCTCTGGAGACTTTTCAGGAGGAATGTTAAAAAGGCAATAAAACTGACTTGGAAAGAACGAAAATGAAGTGTCATGCAACCCCGGGGCAGGCGACAGACTGAGTGCACATGCTCCCTCTCTACCCTGGGAACATAAGGGTTTTTTTTTTTTCTTTTGACGCTCTGAAAGCGAGGTGGGGCTAAAGTTTAAAACTGTATTCCTAGAAAAGTAGAGCCTACATTTTCCCCTTTTCTGTAACTCTCCTGAGGAGACCAAAAGCCAAGTGGTCATTCTCTTCATTCAACGAACGCTTTTGACTAACATCGGAGAGAAAGCAATGTACAAGAATCTAGTGAAAAGTCTATCTGGGTTCTGAAGCACTCAGCCAGAACTTCTGAAGCCTTGGTCTATTTTATGTGTTAAGTATTCATTCAGAATTATGATAGTTTTGAACAAAAAATTATGTATTCTACCTGTGAGTAAGGATTTGGGGTGAATTTCTGTGGGGATAACTCCATGCCCTCCGGATGAAGCAGCAGGAAGCTTGGGCAGGGGTGGGGGGCTGGAGGACCATCTCCCAGCATGGCACATGCACAAGCCTGGCCAAGGACTGCTGGCTGACGACTAGAAGCTTTACAAGCTGTGATCCAAGAGGCTTGGTTCTTCTCCACAGAGACCTCCATGGGATACTTGGACTCTGTCACGGTGTAATGCCCATAGTCTCTAGCTAGGAGAGAGAATTTCAGAAGGTCTGGGAAGCAAGTTAAAGAGTTCTATGATCTAGCCTCAAAAGATGCAGAATTTTACTTCTACATTCTATGAGTCAATCATCAAAGGGATTGACTTAGACCAGCTCAAGGGATAGGCAAATAGACCTTTCTTGTCATGGGAGGTAGTAGTAACAAAGAATTGGTACCATCTTTAATCTGTCATAGCAAGAGTCTGATAAATTCTAGTCCATGGCTCCCCTTCTCCAAAGTTCTAGGAAGTTCTTTTATCTGTGTTGTGTCTAAAGAAAGAATTTCTGAAGATTCATTGAGAAGTGAACTATCAAGAAGACACTATGGAATTTACCTGGTAGTCTCCTGGGTTTTACATGCTCAAAAAAAACAAAACTATTAACTCAATGTGTTCATGTGCAGGTGCATGCATGTGTTTGAGCATGCATTGAAGGGCATGCATGTGCCCCTCGGGCTTTTTCACAACTGAAGATCAAGCTCAGGTCCTCGTGCTTGGCAAGAAGAGTGCTTTCCAACTGTCACCCACCCACCCCCATCCTCATTTTCAAAAGTTCTTCAATCCATTAGCACATACACTCTTTGTTTAGGAAGCATAGTAGAAACTATCAGCTAGTTATCCCAATTCGCCCACCTTGCTCCACTGACAAAGGCCCAGTTTCACTCTAAATAACCTTCTCTATAAGTCACATACTTCAGGAAAAGTGGGTATAGTCCGGTGTCCAGGGAATGAATTACAGTTGCTTTGAGTTGGTAACAGTTGTCCTTACTTGTGAATGGACAGACACATGTCCTCTGCCAGCCTCACCCCATTACCTGTGAATGGACAGACATATGGCCTCTCCTGGCCTCACTCCCTTACCTGTGAATGAACAGACATATGACCTCTGCCAGCCTCACCCCTTTACCTGTGAATGGGCAGACACAAGACCTCTGCCAGACTTACCCCCTTACCTGTGAATGGACAGACACATGGCCTATGCCAGACTTACCCCCTTATCTGTGAATGGACAGACACATGGCCTATGCCTAGGCAACAAACTGTGAGAGAAAACATCTTGGAATATTCAGGAAAGCACTATCCTAACAGATAGAAAGAAACAGTTCTTCTCTATCACTGAACAGGATCTCAGAGTCGTCACAACAGTACCACACCCAAGAGCAGAGCCAGTTCCCAATGGACGTTTGGTCTTCCCATGTCTTCTAAACATGTCCTCACCAGGTTATGTACTAGACATAAAAGTCAGAGATATTTGGACTAATTAGCTTTTGACATTCAAGATAATCATATTAATACAATCACAGTGTAGGAAGGATTTATTAAATGTTATTTTGAATCATTAGCTTCTGCCCTATTATGTGAAATTTCCCAAGATACAATATATACAGTTCCACGGCTACTTATGCAGTCTCCATTTGTGAATTTATATACTTACTAAAACTTATTCCTCACCCCTAAATCCAGGCTGTGGCCATTTGAAAGGTATACGTGTATAAATTCAATGAAACTGTGAGTTACTCATACAGCTTCCCAACTGAGGTAAAACAAGAGCACACTTTACCCTGTCTCAGTTCCTATATTGTAAACAAGAATCTTTTTGCAGCTTGTTTACAGCCCATGCTTTGAATTTGGTGTTCTTTTTACTGGCTTTGCATTTAAAATGGCCCCCAAGGGCTAGGGAGGCAGCTCATTGGATAAAATGAAGAGGAGCTGAGCTCAACTCCCTCAAACCCTTATAACACAATCATCTTTTAATCCCAGGGCTGTGTGTGCTTCCAGCATGCCTAGGAGCCCTTAGTGGTCTGGGACATGGCCAGATGATGCAAGGTAGTTCACCTCTACATCTAATCACCATTAGCAAGTCACAGCATGTAACATTGAAAGGCTTACCCTTCAAGTCAAAGATATTACAGGAAAGTTTTTCCAAAAGCACAGTGTTCTCATAAAGCGTCTATTTTCAGCCCAGACCTGGCTGTTCTTCCCAGTTTCCTCATCCCAAGAGCACACCTTTGCTAACATGTCACTCTGACCTGGAGTCTTCTCTACACTCTATGAGACAGGAGAGGCTTTCTTTCCAAATGCAGCATTTGAGTTCAGATGCAATGTCCCCTCGCTGTGCTCTGAGCCAGAGCTCCATCACACTTTCCATGCAGAGCCTGAACAATAGCCCCAACCCTAATGTGTCATCTTTTTTCCCAAGTGGTGACATCTTGTACTGGTCATCACTGAAGTCAAGAGCACTGAATCCTACACCAATCTAGCCAATGCGGGCCACTTCCACCACAGCCAGGACCTGGCCAGGACCCTAAGAGAATGCCTCCATTAATTGACAGTCACAACCATGGGAGCATGGCTTCATCCTCTGCAAGAAGAAGAGAATTTAGACTTTGCTAAGGCTGGTGTTTATAAACTGGATAACATGTGACCAGGAGAGAGACCCATGCTCCTAGCTGAAATGACCTTCTCTAAAAGGCTGAAGTCCTCCCAGAATGTCTTCCACTCCCTTGTATGTTTAAAAGTGGTCTGTGTCTGCCACAGCATCTAAACCTTAGAAAAGCTTTCAGTGAACTGACAGATCCAGGGGGCACTTTTCAGTCTTAGCATTCCGTGGCTTACTGCAAACATGCCCTTCTCTTTGCTTCTAAACATCCCCTTCCTCTCCTCCCCCCCCCCCCCACTCAGCCATAGGGGCTGTGGCTTGTTCTTCTTTTCCAGGTCAATCTTGGAGTCTCTGATACCTGGCCCTGAGATCTCCAGTAAACAGAGGTAGAGTTTTCTGTCCCGACTGCCCAGTCCCAAACAAACACATAAAATCTTATATTAATTACAAAATGCTCAGCTGATAACTAAGGCTTATTATTAACTAGCTCTTACTTTTAAATTAACCTATTTCTATTAATCAATGTATTGCCCCTTGGCCATGGCTTTACTGGTCCTCTGGCATCTTGCTTCTTGAGTGGCTCGCTGGCATCTCTCCCAACTCTGCCCTTCTTCATCCAAGTCCTCAGTTTGATTGTTCTGCCTAACCTTATCCTGCCTTGCCATAGGCCAAACAGATTTATTGTTAACCAATGAGAGTAATGCATATTCACAGCGCACAGAAGGCTCATCCCACAGCATCTCCCCGCCCTTCATGTTACATACACTCAAATCCGCCATGTCCCCACATGAGACTTCACTTAGCCTGTGTTAATAAGCCCAAGCTTATCTGAGCAGCTTAGACTTTTGGAGTTTTGTAATAGAATGTTTGTGTAACACTGTACACCAAGTACCAGTCGCATTCCTTATAGATTTGAATCTCCTGGGAACCTCAAATGGTACTCCCACTTTACAGAAAAGGATACTATGGAGGGTACAGCAGCCCATGAATGTGATCCAGCACTCGACAATCAAAGCAGGAGCTGAAAGCCAGCCTGGGATGTTGTGATAATGAGATCCTGACTCCAGAAAGAGGAAAGATGAAGAAAAGTAACCTAAGGAACAAAAAGAGAGGAACTTTCCCAAGTTCACACAACAGCTTGCCATGTGGGCTCCAGAAGCCACATGAGACCTGCATTTCAGTTTGCTTGCTTATTAAAATTCTTATTTAATGCCCATGAAACTCAACCTGTCTCCTCAAATCAAGTCTCCTCCCCTGTCTGGGGAACGTCACCATCACTCTCAACCATCATTCTGTTGCTCCCTCACTCACATGTCCACACCACCACCAAGTCCAATCCAGTGTGCCACAAAGTCCTCACAACATGACCCTCTCTCTCCTCTGTGCACACACCCAAGCTTCCTCCCCTGTGCACACACACAAGCTCCCTCCCCTGCACACACACACACAGGCTCCCTCCCCTGTGCACACACCCAAGCTCCCTCCCCTGTGCACACACACAAGCTCCCTCCCCTGTGCACACACCCAAGCTCCCTCCCCTGTGCACACACACAAGCTCCCTCCCCTGTGCACACACACAAGCTCCCTCCCCTGTGCACACACAAGTTCCCTCACCTGTGCACACACACAGGCTCCCTCCCCTGTGCACACACCCAAGCTTCCTCCCCTGTGCACACACACAAGCTCCCTCCCCTGTGCATACACACAAGCTCCCTCCCCTGTGCACACACACAAGCTCCCTCCTCTGTACACACATACACAAGTTCTCTCCTCTGTGCACACACACAAGCTGTCTTCTCTGTGCACACACACAAGTTCCCTCCCCTGTGCACACACACATACAAGCCAGACCATCTCTTGGCTGGACTTTGGCATAGTCTTCCTGATGGGCCCTTACAGGAACACACCCCTGCCTCCCCACTTTCTATCCTTTAAAGTGTGACTTTAAAGCTCAGATCTGGTCCTGTCACATCATTTGCAGTTTCCCAGTCCATAGAGAAGCAGGTACAGAGTCTCCCCTGGGTTTGCAGGGGCAATTTTCCCTCCAAACTCCATCTTGCCCCTCACTTTCCTTCCTCACATGTGAGATCCCCACTTCTATTTGCCTTCTCCCCAAACCTTACCACTCAGTTAACTTTTTTCTCATAACCCAGAGTATCCGCTGGAGTTCAGGTTTGATTTTGTTTGTTTGTTCGTTTGTTTGTTTTGTTTTGTCTTGTTTTGTTTTTTGCTCTGTTAGGAAGCCATTGGTTTCCTCATAAGCTACTTAAACATCAGCCTTCCTTATTAGACTATCAGATCCATATTAGCAGAAGTACTTTTTGTCTTGTTTGCTACCATGTTCCTAGAACCTGCTACCCTGCTCTGAAGTATGCTTTTCAATAACTGGATGGTGGACTCAGCCGTGGTGTGAACAGTTTTAAACACCACGTGGAGAAGTCAACACTGATGCAGCAAAACTTCAGGACCCAGGGTGGTGTTCTGAACAGGACATGGGAAGGGCCACACTCCACATTAGGGAAATTACTTTGACAGCAATGCATTACATTAGGCAGGTTAGCAGTTCCCTCAGTCTTGTGAGTCAGAGTCCAGATTGGCAGGCTGGTGCCAAGCACTTGAAGTGGGTAAAACCAAAGGAAACGGAATAAAAAATCTACAGGGCATGGTCACTCAAGTTTCTAACCGATTAGAAAGTGATGAGTTTGATTCTGCTAGCCTATAAAGGTGGCTCTGCATTAGACGCCCATGATTTAGTCACATAAAAATGAAGGAGTGGAGTGAGAATGAGAGGAGGGAGGGTTGTAGGAAGGTGTTTAAAGGTTCCCCTTGCACACTGACAAAATGCAGACCAGCAAGATAATCACATTTTCCAGGACACAAATACGATTGCTAGGAGGTATCCACAGCAGCTCAATTCTAGGACCTCTCCAATTTGGGACAGCAGAATAATAATCATTTGTTTATATAAATTGTAGTAAATAATGAGTTTGTTATATTTTCACACACATATATAATGTACTCTGGCCATATCCACCCTCTATTACCCTCTCTCATGCTCCCTGCTTCTCCTCCTGTACCCCCCACCCCTCCCATAACGGTAGTCATCCTGATTTCATATCCTTTTGTCCTAGATTCAATCTATGTGGTAAAAGATGTGATATTTGTGATTTTAAGTCCGGCATATTTTGCTTAACATGATCTCCAGCTCCATCTGTTTCCCTGCAAACCACATGATTTCATTCTTTTTTTGCTGAATAATTATCAGCTGTATATATCTACAACATTGACTTTTTCTACTCACCCACTGACGGGCATTTGGTCTGGTCTGATTGCACAGCTTAGTTATTGTGAATGGTCCCATGATAAGTATGACTATGCAAGCGTCTCTATTGTGTGGTGCTTTGATTCCCTCAAGTGTCATAGAGCTACACGCAGGAGTGATAGGACTGGATCACCTGATAATTTAGTCCAGTTTCTGAGTGGCCTCCATACTCCATTCCATGGTGGCTGGACTAATTTACATTCCCACCAACAATATACAAAAGTTTCTTTTTCTCAATGTCCTTGCCAACATTCATTTCCACCCCCTTAGTGGTGTTAATATGTGCCCCCATTAGCCAACTGTACAGCATTTATTTACCCAAGCCTGTATACAACAGTCTTTGGTAGAGCCCTGAGTGTTTCTTCTTTCTTTCTTTTTCCTTCTCTCTTTCTTTTGAGTTCTTTATATGCCCTGGATATCACTCTCCATGAGATTGAAAGCTAGCAAAGTCTTTCTTCCATTCTATAAGCTACCTCCTTTGCTCTGCAGAAGTTTTTTATTTTGATGTACTCCCATTTAGCAGTTCATTTTATTATATCCTGAGCCATTAGAGGCCTTTTCAGAATCAAGATACAGCCCATGCTTACATCTTGAAAGACATTAAAATTGGTGCAGGCTGAGGTTCCTTATACTAAATGGGGTGGGGTTTACATGTAACCTAGAAACACCTGCCACATTCTTCAAATCATTTCTAGATAACTTATCACACCTAGCACAATGTGAATGCCATGAAAATCACAGTTACTATACCATTTAGAGAAGAATAGCAAGGAAAAGTTTACATGTGGCCAGTGTAGATACAATTTTTCTCTGAATATTTTCAATCAGAGGTTGGTTGAATGTACAAGTGTGGAACCATGAACACAGAGGGCCTACTGCAAGCAGATTAATTAAGACAAGAGCAGAGAGGTAAACAATTACATGTCAAAGGAGAGCTCTAACTCCTCCATCTGCTGTCAAAAAGAATTCCACCTGTTACTACTTCAAAGCAGGTCAACATGAGGGAAATAAAAGCCTTTTGGGGTACTGCTGTAAAAAGGGGGTCATAGGAAGAAAAAGGGGAAACAAGTGAGGATAATGAGGAATAAAACTGATCAAAGCATATTACACATGATGAAAATGTCATAATAAAACCCATTATTCTGTACAATTATTGGGCACTAATAAAGTGTTCTAAAAAGCCTTTCTGCTTTAGTCATACCCGTTCTCATCACCAAACCACCACGGCCTAAGTGTGAAACTGAAGTCTTACAAACTGCTTATCTATTTTCTTTTTATTTTATTTATTTTTCCCTTTTATTGAAAATAGATTCTTTTCTCATACAGTATATCATGATTACAGTTTCCCCTTCCTCTACTCCTCCCAGCACCCCCTCAACCCCCTCCCCTCTGGATCCACTCCTCTTCTGTCTCTCATTAGAAAAGAACAGGCTTCTGAGAGACAACAACCCAACACAGCAAAGTAAGATATAATAAGATGAAGCAAAGTGTATCATATAGAAGTTGGACAAAACAAACCAAACAGAGGGAAAGGAGCCCAAGAAAAGGCACAAGAATCAACGACCCACTCATTCACACACTCAGAAGTCCCATAAAAATACTAAACTGAAAGCCATAATCTTATCTACTTTTAAATATCCATCTTATCTCATAAAACAAAACTCCATAAAACAGGAGAAAAGAATTCCAGGTATTCTATAATAATAATAATAATAATAATAATAATAATAATAATAACTATAGGTGTCTCAGATCACAGGTCGCTTCTGACTTCCACCATCAAGGCGTTCCCCATCATGCCTGTAGTAAAGAAATGGAAAGTCTGAGGTACCCCACACATGAGACGGCACTTAAGTGTTGAGAGTTCCCCCCTCACTCCTCACACTGTTAAGTACTCATGGAGAACTTTAACTCTCAGAGATGGCTCAGCCATAAATAAAAAGCAGGATCATACATATATCAGCCCACATTTCTCCATCTTGACCTTAGGTTCTGAACTCCTCATTGCTGGTAGCTGAATATAATGGCACCCACCACCACAGTCCACAAAGTACTTTGGGTGTGTCATATAATTTCTCAGCCAATAAAAATTTGTCTGAATCAAAGTACACTGGAATTTTTGTTTAAAATGCAACACTCCATGAAAATCTGCACAGAAACTTCCAATCCTCACCATTTCCCAGGGAGGCTGTAAATGAGTTTGATAAGGCAGATCAGAACTGGGCCCCCATTAACCAACTATGGAGCATTTATTTATCCCAGCCTCCATATGGTGACCAGCTTTCCATGCTTGTGTTAGCATCTCTCTTATCTTAAAAATCATGATTTATCTGGACCAACTTTTAATAAGGTCAGTGGTTATATCAACAAAAGAATGGTATCTGGTCTTAAAGTGAACAGGGGGAGCTCTAAGCAAAATGCAATTAATGACAAAGCAGTAATCCACTCAAATCAAGAGGAAATGGCTTGAATAAAAACAAATGACTTGAATTTTTAAAAAATAAACCATTTTCGAATTATACAAATGTAATTTCCCACTCTTGTTTACTTTGGCCATAATATTTTTCTATTTGCAGATAAGCCAACAAGGGTCTGAGAGCTGATTTCATCATTAGAGAAAACAACAGAGAAGCAACAAGACACAGTACCCACCATGACAGAAATTACCCAGGCCTATTAAGTTCAACCTGCACAATTACTAGAAATCATTAGCTGATGTACTTTTTACCTTCACCCAGCACAAACTTTATCCTTGCAATGAGCCAATGAGATCACTACCTATGTGCCTGCTTTATACATAAACTGAGAATCCAAAAGTTTGGACTGCCAGAAATATTAGATCATGAGCCAGCTTGTGTAAGAGATGTCATGTGAACTTGGGCCATCTGACTGCATGTACATTCTACACATACACACACACACACACACACACACACACACACACACACACTATGATATGATAAACAGAGATCGTAACGTCTCAACTTCCCGCTGCTTTCCAGGGAAAGAGGTGCACAGTGTGAGTCTAGCGGCCACTCCTCTCTTCCTAATGGGTAGGCTCACTATCCTAAGTTTCTCAAGAAAAAAAGATGAACTCTATCCACTAACCTCTAAAGAAGGCCCCAAGAAAGTATCCACACATCCTTCTGTTAATGCTATGGGTCTTAGATCTCACGGACCAAATATTTTCATACTTACAAAGTTTTGAAAGTATCATTTCTTCCTTCTGACTCATCTGCCATGATTGATTACCTTCTAGCTATGGCTACAGCTAAGGGAAACTATGGGTCTGGGATCTGGCTGACTTTCCTATGCTACATCGCCTGGATACCCTTTCCCATAGTTGAATGGTTTGGTAGGTAGTACCAAAGCCATTCCATAAAAATCTGTGTCCTGACTTGTTTACCACAGCTGGCAGCTTCTTCCCACAGAACCAGAAAACATATTGTCTATGGTTCATTCACCTGTTTCATCCACAAACAGATACTGAGTATAAACAATACTGTGTGGCAAGCACAATGTTAGAGCTCAAGGAATAATAATTTGTGAGTGATACATAATTATTAGAAGACAAGTGCTCTGAGGTAGACTACAGAAGATGGTAGAGAAGGAACATCTTCTCTGAGGTACACTACGGAAGATGGTGGAGAAGGAACATCTTCTCTGAGGTACACTACAGAAGATAGTGGAGAAGGAACAACTTCTCTCAGGTACACTACAGGAGATGGTGGAGAAGGAACATCTTCTCTGAGGTACACTACAGAAGATGGTGGAGAAGGAACATCTTCTCTGAGGTACACTACAGAAGATGGTGGAGAAGGAACAACTTCTCTGAGGTAGACTACAGAAGATGGTAGAGAAGGAACAACTTCTCTGAGGTAGACTACAGAAGATGGTGGAGAAGGAACAACTTCTCTGAGGTAGACTACGGAAGATGGTGGAGAAGGAACAACTTCTCTGAGGTAGACTACGGAAGATGGTAGAGAAGGAACATCTTCTCTGAGGTAGACTACAGAAGATGGTGGAGAAGGAACATCTTCTCTGAGGTAGACTACAGAAGATGGTAGAGAAGGAACATCTTCTCTGAGGTACACTACGGAAGATGGTGAAGGAACAACTTCTCTGAGGTAGACTACAGAAGATGGTGGAGAAGGAACAACTTCTCTCAGGAACACTACAGAAGATGGTGGAGAAGGAACATCTTCTCTGAGGTACACTACAGAAGATGGTGGAGAAGGAACATCTTCTCTGAGGTAGACTACAGAAGATGGTGGAGAAGGAACAACTTCTCTGAGGTACACTACGGAAGATGGTGGAGAAGGAACAACTTCTCTGAGGTAGACTACGGAAGATGGTGGAGAAGGAACAACTTCTCTGAGGTAGACTACGGAAGATGGTGGAGAAGGAACAACTTCTCTGAGGTACACTACGGAAGATGGTGAAGAAGGAACAACTTCTCTCAGGTACACTACAGAAGATGGTGGAGAAGGAACATCTTCTCTGAGGTACACTACAGAAGATGGTGGAGAAGGAACATCTTCTCTGAGGTACACTACAGAAGATGGTGGAGAAGGAACAACTTCTCTGAGGTAGACTACAGAAGATGGTAGAGAAGGAACAACTTCTCTGAGGTAGACTACAGAAGATGGTGGAGAAGGAACAACTTCTCTGAGGTAGACTACGGAAGATGGTGGAGAAGGAACAACTTCTCTGAGGTAGACTACGGAAGATGGTAGAGAAGGAACATCTTCTCTGAGGTAGACTACAGAAGATGGTGGAGAAGGAACATCTTCTCTGAGGTAGACTACAGAAGATGGTAGAGAAGGAACATCTTCTCTGAGGTACACTACGGAAGATGGTGAAGGAACAACTTCTCTGAGGTACACTACAGAAGATGGTGGAGAAGGAACAACTTCTCTCAGGAACACTACAGAAGATGGTGGAGAAGGAACATCTTCTCTGAGGTACACTACAGAAGATGGTGGAGAAGGAACATCTTCTCTGAGGTAGACTACAGAAGATGGTGGAGAAGGAACAACTTCTCTGAGGTACACTACGGAAGATGGTGGAGAAGGAACAACTTCTCTGAGGTAGACTACGGAAGATGGTGGAGAAGGAACAACTTCTCTGAGGTAGACTACGGAAGATGGTGGAGAAGGAACAACTTCTCTGAGGTACACTACAGAAGATGGTGGAGAAGGAACATCTTCTCTGAGGTACACTACGGAAGATGGTGAAGGAACAACTTCTCTGAGGTAGACTACAGAAGATGGTGGAGAAGGAACAACTTCTCTGAGGTAGACTACGGAAGATGGTGGAGAAGGAACAACTTCTCTGAGGTACACTACGGAAGAAGGTAGAGAAGGAACAACTTCTCTGAGGTACACTACGGAAGATGGTAGAGAAGGAACAACTTCTCTGAGGTACACTACGGAAGATGGTGGAGAAGGAACAACTTCTCTGAGGTAGACTACGGAAGATGGTAGAGAAGGAACAAGGGCTCTCAGGTACACTACGGAAGATGGTAGAGAAGGAACATCTTCTCTGAGGTACACTACAGAAGATGGTGGAGAAGGAACAACTTCTCTGAGGTACACTACGGAAGATGGTAGAGAAGGAACATCTTCTCTGAGGTACACTACAGAAGATGGTGGAGAAGGAACAAGGGCTCTGAGGTAGACTACAGAAGATGGTGGAGAAGGAACAACTTCTCTGAGGTAGACTACGGAAGATGGTGGAGAAGGAACAACTTCTCTGAGGTAGACTACGGAAGATGGTAGAGAAGGAACAACTTCTCTGAGGTAGACTACGGAAGATGGTGGAGAAGGAACAACTTCTCTGAGGTAGACTACAGAAGATGGTGGAGAAGGAACAACTTCTCTGAGGTAGACTACAGAAGATGGTAGAGAAGGAACAAATTCTCTGAGGTAGACTACGGAAGATGGTGGAGAAGGAACAACTTCTCTGAGGTAGACTACGGAAGATGGTAGAGAAGGAACAACTTCTCTGAGGTAGACTACGGAAGATGGTGGAGAAGGAACAACTTCTCTGAGGTACACTACGGAAGATGGTGGAGAAGGAACAACTTCTCTGAGGTAGACTACAGAAGATGGTAGAGAAGGAACAACTTCTCTGAGGTACACTACGGAAGATGGTAGAGAAGGAACAACTTCTCTCAGGTACACTACGGAAGATGGTAGAGAAGGAACAAGGGCTCTCAGGTACACTACGGAAGATGGTGGAGAAGGAACAACTTCTCTGAGGTAGACTACAGAAGATGGTGGAGAAGGAACAACTTCTCTGAGGTACACTACGGAAGATGGTGGAGAAGGAACATCTTCTCTGAGGTACACTACAGAAGATGGTGGAGAAGGAACAACTTCTCTGAGGTAGACTATGGAAGATGGTGGAGAAGGAACAACATCTCTGAGGTAGACTACGGAAGATGGTGAAGGAACATCTTCTCTGAGGTAGACTACGGAAGATGGTAGAGAAGGAACAACTTCTCTGAGGTAGACTACGGAAGATGGTAGAGAAGGAACAACATCTCTGAGGTAGACTACGGAAGACGGTAGAGAAGGAACAACTTCTCTGAGGTAGACTACGGAAGATGGTGGAGAAGGAACAACTTCTCTGAGGTACACTACGGAAGATGGTAGAGAAGGAACAACTTCTCTGAGGTAGACTACAGAAGATGGTGGAGAAGGAACAACTTCTCTGAGGTAGACTACGGAAGATGGTGGAGAAGGAACAACTTCTCTGAGGTACACTACGGAAGAAGGTAGAGAAGGAACAACTTCTCTGAGGTACACTACGGAAGATGGTAGAGAAGGAACAACTTCTCTGAGGTACACTATGGAAGATGGTGGAGAAGGAACAACTTCTCTGAGGTAGACTACGGAAGATGGTAGAGAAGGAACAAGGGCTCTCAGGTACACTATGGAAGATGGTAGAGAAGGAACATCTTCTCTGAGGTACACTACAGAAGATGGTGGAGAAGGAACTACTTCTCTGAGGTACACTACGGAAGATGGTAGAGAAGGAACATCTTCTCTGAGGTACACTACAGAAGATGGTGGAGAAGGAACAAGGGCTCTGAGGTAGACTACAGAAGATGGTGGAGAAGGAACAACTTCTCTGAGGTAGACTACGGAAGATGGTGGAGAAGGAACAACTTCTCTGAGGTAGACTACGGAAGATGGTAGAGAAGGAACAACTTCTCTGAGGTAGACTACGGAAGATGGTGGAGAAGGAACAACTTCTCTGAGGTAGACTACAGAAGATGGTGGAGAAGGAACAACTTCTCTGAGGTAGACTACGGAAGATGGTGGAGAAGGAACAACTTCTCTGAGGTAGACTACGGAAGATGGTAGAGAAGGAACATCTTCTCTGAGGTAGACTACAGAAGATGGTGGAGAAGGAACATCTTCTCTGAGGTAGACTACAGAAGATGGTAGAGAAGGAACATCTTCTCTGAGGTACACTACGGAAGATGGTGAAGGAACAACTTCTCTGAGGTACACTACAGAAGATGGTGGAGAAGGAACAACTTCTCTCAGGAACACTACAGAAGATGGTGGAGAAGGAACATCTTCTCTGAGGTACACTACAGAAGATGGTGGAGAAGGAACATCTTCTCTGAGGTAGACTACAGAAGATGGTGGAGAAGGAACAACTTCTCTGAGGTACACTACGGAAGATGGTGGAGAAGGAACAACTTCTCTGAGGTAGACTACGGAAGATGGTGGAGAAGGAACAACTTCTCTGAGGTACACTACAGAAGATGGTGGAGAAGGAACATCTTCTCTGAGGTACACTACGGAAGATGGTGAAGGAACAACTTCTCTGAGGTAGACTACAGAAGATGGTGGAGAAGGAACAACTTCTCTGAGGTAGACTACGGAAGATGGTGGAGAAGGAACAACTTCTCTGAGGTACACTACGGAAGAAGGTAGAGAAGGAACAACTTCTCTGAGGTACACTACGGAAGATGGTGGAGAAGGAACAACTTCTCTGAGGTAGACTACGGAAGATGGTAGAGAAGGAACAACTTCTCTGAGGTAGACTACAGAAGATGGTAGAGAAGGAACAACTTCTCTGAGGTAGACTACGGAAGATGGTGGAGAAGGAACAACTTCTCTGAGGTAGACTACGGAAGATGGTGGAGAAGGAACAAGGGCTCTCAGGTACACTACGGAAGATGGTAGAGAAGGAACAACTTCTCTGAGGTAGACTACGGAAGATGGTGGAGAAGGAACAACTTCTCTGAGGTAGACTACAGAAGATGGTGGAGAAGGAACAACTTCTCTGAGGTAGACTACAGAAGATGGTAGAGAAGGAACAAATTCTCTGAGGTAGACTACGGAAGATGGTGGAGAAGGAACAACTTCTCTGAGGTAGACTACGGAAGATGGTAGAGAAGGAACAACTTCTCTGAGGTAGACTACGGAAGATGGTGGAGAAGGAACAACTTCTCTGAGGTACACTACGGAAGATGGTGGAGAAGGAACAACTTCTCTGAGGTACACTACGGAAGATGGTAGAGAAGGAACATCTTCTCTGAGGTACACTACAGAAGATGGTGGAGAAGGAACAAGGGCTCTGAGGTAGACTACAGAAGATGGTGGAGAAGGAACAACTTCTCTGAGGTAGACTACGGAAGATGGTGGAGAAGGAACAACTTCTCTGAGGTAGACTACGGAAGATGGTAGAGAAGGAACAACTTCTCTGAGGTAGACTACGGAAGATGGTGGAGAAGGAACAACTTCTCTGAGGTAGACTACAGAAGATGGTGGAGAAGGAACAACTTCTCTGAGGTAGACTACAGAAGATGGTAGAGAAGGAACAAATTCTCTGAGGTAGACTACGGAAGATGGTGGAGAAGGAACAACTTCTCTGAGGTAGACTACGGAAGATGGTAGAGAAGGAACAACTTCTCTGAGGTAGACTACGGAAGATGGTGGAGAAGGAACAACTTCTCTGAGGTACACTACGGAAGATGGTGGAGAAGGAACAACTTCTCTGAGGTAGACTACAGAAGATGGTAGAGAAGGAACAACTTCTCTGAGGTACACTACGGAAGATGGTAGAGAAGGAACAACTTCTCTCAGGTACACTACGGAAGATGGTAGAGAAGGAACAAGGGCTCTCAGGTACACTACGGAAGATGGTGGAGAAGGAACAACTTCTCTGAGGTAGACTACAGAAGATGGTGGAGAAGGAACAACTTCTCTGAGGTACACTACGGAAGATGGTGGAGAAGGAACATCTTCTCTGAGGTACACTACAGAAGATGGTGGAGAAGGAACAACTTCTCTGAGGTAGACTATGGAAGATGGTGGAGAAGGAACAACATCTCTGAGGTAGACTACGGAAGATGGTGAAGGAACATCTTCTCTGAGGTAGACTACGGAAGATGGTAGAGAAGGAACAACTTCTCTGAGGTAGACTACGGAAGATGGTAGAGAAGGAACAACATCTCTGAGGTAGACTACGGAAGACGGTAGAGAAGGAACAACTTCTCTGAGGTAGACTACGGAAGATGGTGGAGAAGGAACAACTTCTCTGAGGTACACTACGGAAGATGGTAGAGAAGGAACAACTTCTCTGAGGTAGACTACAGAAGATGGTGGAGAAGGAACAACTTCTCTGAGGTAGACTACGGAAGATGGTGGAGAAGGAACAACTTCTCTGAGGTACACTACGGAAGAAGGTAGAGAAGGAACAACTTCTCTGAGGTACACTACGGAAGATGGTAGAGAAGGAACAACTTCTCTGAGGTACACTACGGAAGATGGTGGAGAAGGAACAACTTCTCTGAGGTAGACTACGGAAGATGGTAGAGAAGGAACAAGGGCTCTCAGGTACACTACGGAAGATGGTAGAGAAGGAACATCTTCTCTGAGGTACACTACAGAAGATGGTGGAGAAGGAACAACTTCTCTGAGGTACACTACGGAAGATGGTAGAGAAGGAACAACTTCTCTGAGGTACACTACAGAAGATGGTGGAGAAGGAACAAGGGCTCTGAGGTAGACTACAGAAGATGGTGGAGAAGGAACAACTTCTCTGAGGTAGACTACGGAAGATGGTGGAGAAGGAACAACTTCTCTGAGGTAGACTACGGAAGATGGTAGAGAAGGAACAACTTCTCTGAGGTAGACTACGGAAGATGGTGGAGAAGGAACAACTTCTCTGAGGTAGACTACAGAAGATGGTGGAGAAGGAACAACTTCTCTGAGGTAGACTACAGAAGATGGTAGAGAAGGAACAAATTCTCTGAGGTAGACTACGGAAGATGGTGGAGAAGGAACAACTTCTCTGAGGTAGACTACGGAAGATGGTAGAGAAGGAACAACTTCTCTGAGGTAGACTACGGAAGATGGTGGAGAAGGAACAACTTCTCTGAGGTACACTACGGAAGATGGTGGAGAAGGAACAACTTCTCTGAGGTAGACTACAGAAGATGGTAGAGAAGGAACAACTTCTCTGAGGTACACTACGGAAGATGGTAGAGAAGGAACAACTTCTCTCAGGTACACTACGGAAGATGGTAGAGAAGGAACAAGGGCTCTCAGGTACACTACGGAAGATGGTGGAGAAGGAACAACTTCTCTGAGGTAGACTACAGAAGATGGTGGAGAAGGAACAACTTCTCTGAGGTACACTACGGAAGATGGTGGAGAAGGAACATCTTCTCTGAGGTACACTACAGAAGATGGTGGAGAAGGAACAACTTCTCTGAGGTAGACTATGGAAGATGGTGGAGAAGGAACAACATCTCTGAGGTAGACTACGGAAGATGGTGAAGGAACATCTTCTCTGAGGTAGACTACGGAAGATGGTAGAGAAGGAACAACTTCTCTGAGGTAGACTACGGAAGATGGTAGAGAAGGAACAACATCTCTGAGGTAGACTACGGAAGACGGTAGAGAAGGAACAACTTCTCTGAGGTAGACTACGGAAGATGGTGGAGAAGGAACAACTTCTCTGAGGTACACTACGGAAGATGGTAGAGAAGGAACAACTTCTCTGAGGTAGACTACAGAAGATGGTGGAGAAGGAACAACTTCTCTGAGGTAGACTACGGAAGACGGTAGAGAAGGAACAACTTCTCTGAGGTAGACTACGGAAGATGGTAGAGAAGGAACAACTTCTCTGAGGTAGACTACGGAAGACGGTAGAGAAGGAACAACTTCTCTGAGGTAGACTACGGAAGATGGTAGAGAAGGAACAACTTCTCTGAGGTAGACTACAGAAGATGGTAGAGAAGGAACAACTTCTCTGAGGTACACTACGGAAGACGGTAGAGAAGGAACAACTTCTCTGAGGTAGACTACGGAAGATGGTAGAGAAGGAACAACTTCTCTCAGGTACACTACGGAAGACGGTAGAGAAGGAACAACTTCTCTGAGGTAGACTACAGAAGATGGTAGAGAAGGAACAAGTGCTCTGAGGTAGACTACAGAAGATGGTAGAGAAGGAACAAGGGCTCTCAGGTACACTACGGAAGATGGTAGAGAAGGAACAAGGGCTCTGAGGTACACTATGGAAGACGGTTGTTTTAGTTAGGTTTCTGTTGCTGTGAAGAGACACCATGACCACAGCAACTCTTATAAGGAAAACATTTAATTGAGAGAGCTCACTTACAATTTCAGAGGTTCAGTCCATTATCATCATGGTGAGGAGCATGGGCCATGCAGATAGAGATGGTCCTCGTTATATCTTGACCAGAATCAGCAGGAAAATGACTGACTCACTGGGTGGTATTCTGAGCATAGAAAACCTCAAAGCCCGCTCCCACAGTGACTCACTTCATCCAGTGAGGCTATTCCCACGCCAACAAACCCACACCTCCTAATAGTGCCACTCCTTATGAGATTATGGGGGCCAATTGCATTCAAACTACCACAATGGTAGAAAAGGATGGGGCTTAGAGAAGGAGCATCTAACATAGATTCAAGAGACAGTTTCCTGAAAGAAGAAAAACCATGAAGGACAGAAGACTTGAATATGTGCTAGACATTCTGTATGTCTTCCCTTTCAGCTTCCCAGTGACCTTCTAGGACGCTGAGGACACACATACATGGACCATCTAATAATGGAGCCTGAGCTTTAGCTTCTGAATCCACCCTTTTGCTCTCCTTCAGCAGTTCTCTGAGCCTTTACTGTCATCCTGATTCTCTTCAATAATACCTCAAGTACAGCCATCCAAGGCCAGAGTCAAAGACAGCCAGGAGAAGCAATCAGAATGCTAAGTACAAGGAGATGGGATGCCATGAAAAGAGGTAAACAGAACACAAGAAAGCTTCAGCCATCTCAGATCATCGCTGAAGATCAGGCCTGGCTAGTGGATCAATGTCCTCTAGTACTGCTCTGTGAAGTCTCAGTATTTCCAGAAATGCCAAGTTTGTCTTCTACTCCTGGATTTATCTCTAATATATAGTTTTAATACTAAAAACAATATCAGCAAACATCTTCACAACTTTCCTAAGCTCTCTTGACTACTTCTCCAAATCAAGAAACATTTGTGAGTTGACCTCAACCAGTTCTGGATGACAAGGAGGGAAATCAAAGCAGAAGAGAGAAGGGGAAAATGTGTCCAATTAAATCAGGAAGATTTACTTGCCATGTGGAGTTACGCTGAACAAGGGGCTATCAGAGGATGACTGGAGGTGGGGCTCTATGCAGGCATCAGCAACTGACTTCAGAGACCCATGCTTTGCTGTCTGGGAAGACCTCTATTCACCCAGTCTTATGATATGCCCAGGATGCATCTAGACCTCCATGTTGATGTCCTGGGGAAACAGAGTGTCTATATGAGGGTCACTTTTCCCATCAAGAGAAGCCCGCGGAACTGACCCTCCCTGATTATGAGCATGCATTAAGGCAAGGCACAAAGTCTGCTTGCCGCTTCACAGCTCTGGGCTGGACATTTTGGAGATATGGGATAAACTCTCACCAATAATTAATAAGACTGGTTCCCTGTCCTCAGAACAGCATTTAACCCATGAAAAGACAACTTCCTAAAATAAACGCCTGCTTTCTAGAGTAGATCTCTAATGACTGCCTGTGTGTTCAGAATAACAAATGGACATGATAAAGTCCACGTCCAGGGTGCCCCTCAAATGTGGGCACATGTGGTAAAGGATCTGAATGAGCTCCAAGCTCGCAATTGCTTTGTTTCAACCTTGGCAGCCCTACCACTTGGCTCCCACATTCAAAGGGATGATGTATTTCCCCATATTTATTATTTGCACTGGACTACTGAGGCAAAGAGCAGAGCAGAGGCGATGTGTCTCAGTGTTCCTGCCAGGAATAACAGAGAGGCCTTGCACCAGCGCCTCATTAGCTTATGGAAAACAGTTCCCCAAGGAAACTGCAGGGTGTAAATAAATTTAAAACATTTCAGCCTTTTGAGACCTGCAGATGCCAAATTTGTAAAACAGTGGTGGCTCAAGAACGCTGTAACATTCTGTTGCACGTCTCATAAATTTAGAATAAGGTCTATAGTTCATTTATTAGCAAAATAATGTGATATCATGGACAGACTTTCTTAATGTAATATACATCACTTTGTTATTCATAAAACCAGAAACTTTCTGGTGCTGTAGTTCAGAATAAAAGAACAGGATCGTTCTAGAGACAGTCATGTATATGTCTTTCTAACTCAAGGCACTGTTTAGACACCTCTGAGGATGCTTTACCATCCCTAGAATACCAGCTAAGCCTGGAAGAGCCCATATGTTGTCTTTGCTCAGATATAATGCTAAAGAATTGTGCAGAGAGCAACAGGACCAGTTTAAGCATATGGCTCTAATTGAACCTCCTCTAATAACTGTTAACATGTCGCACAAAGGAGTCAGATGGGGGAGTTGGAAATCACAGACAAGTGTAGTTGAATCCCATAACCTTACAGATAAGAACACTGAGACCCAGAGAAGCAAAATGGTTTACCAGAATCTCACCACCACAGGCTGGCGGCAGAACTGGAAGGAGAGCCCGAGACCCTGTGCCCACCATTCCTAATTCTATAGGGTTGCAGCTGTACAGCACTCAGCCCCTTGCTGGCACATCAGGAGTATGTGCACACCAGCCAGGACTATCCTCTGTTGTCATTATTTTGAATTCTACTGTCTCCAGGTGCTGACTAAACAGCTTATTTTTATCATTTTCAAGCAGTGACAACCTCTCAAATAAGAGTTAGGTTCACATCTGTTATCAGAATATTTCAAAAGTGCCTTCTTGACTCAATGTCATTACCTTGTTTGTTAATTGATCTTTCCCCAAATTCTGGGTCCAAGAAAGAAACATTCTCGTCTCTTTTAATAATACAAAATGTATTTTCCAGTACCTCATAATTTATCCACTGGGCAGCATGAGAACACAAAGTCCATGCAACTGCATCATTCTTGATATCATTATAAGCCCCAAATCCTTGAGCATAGAAGACATTCAGGAAGTATTGGATAGGCGTTGTGGGTGATGGAGAGAGATAAAGGCAAGAAAGGAACATCCTCCTTGAGAGCACTGCTGTTTGGTGAAGCCAGCCTTTTTGAGCTTGTTTCCTGTTTTAGTCCACAACTGTTCCTGTAAATTACTGAGACTATATAATGTACCTTTTCACAAAAATGTGACTCACATTCTTGTAATCCAAGAAGAGCCCTCAGATAAGAGTTCATATAAGACATTCTTTAAGTAATAGTTCCAACAATCCTCACACATCAAACACGTCAGAGAAAGGCCTTTCTTAGGTGGTAAATGGGCACTGGGACTGTGTAATGTATAAAGGCTATGTAGCTTCAGCTACATAATTAAAAGGCTATGCAATTTTTTAAGAAGCAGTAAGAGGAATAGATGAGGAAAGGGTAGATAGGAAATGGGGGAGGGAACAAGAGGAGAGGAAGGAGGGGAAACTGTAGCAGGTATGTAAAATAAATGAAAATGTTAATTAAATAAAAAAGAAGCAGTAAGAAAATAAATTAAGTTCTAGTTGATTCACATAGGATACAAATGGATCTGTCTGGAGCATTAAGTTCTGAGAAACTTTTTGGTCTGTATCAAAGGTATGTAGCCCATGAGCTAGTAGAGCAAAGACCTCAGCACAAGTTCCTGAATTTGAATGTAGACACTAAGACCAGTAACTAATGGCAGCCCTAACAAAGGAGTAGCTGGGAAAGCCTGAGGATTCACAATGAAGATTTCAAACCCTAATGGATGGAACTCACCGGGGATTCCTGCAGTCAGCGCTTCTCAAACACTAAAGTACATTGAAGTTCTCTGAAGGGCTCATTAGCCCAAAGAGCTGACCACACCCCCAGTGCTTGCAGCAGAGCCTAAGGGTTTATATTCCTAACAGGTTTCAAGGTGATATTGGACTGGTCTAAACAGGAACCCCAAGGACAAGGAAGCATGATGACATGTATTCTAAGAGGGCTGGAGACCAAGGAACCAGAGCAAATGACCTGTAATTGGTCCTACTTTTGCCTTTTTTTAAAAAACACCTTTGACACCACCACCACTTACGTGAGCTTATACCTGTGTGGCTCTCAAGCCACGGTGAATGAGAGGCTCAAGAAGCCATTTGAGTTACTGAGACAGTAAATAGAAAACAGCTTGATACAGAAGTCCAAAAGGGCAAATTAAAATGTTCCTGTGACAGAGATAAATCAGAAGCAAGTCAGGATGTGGCTAGGAAACCTGACAAGGAAAATAGATAAGAAGAAACCACACCCCAGGGGCTGTACCACAGAACTAGGGATCCATCAGACCCTGTAGGAGCCCTCTTAACTGAGCCTTTCTGTTACTTCAAGCCCTGACCCAGGGGCTACACGTGCCTTGGAACCTCAGATATGGAAACAAAGACTCGATGACTTTAAGGAATATGTCTTCAACTCCTGTTGATACCATGGAGACACAAGTCTGCCCAGCCACTCTGCCTTCTTCTGCTGGCACTAGTAAGTAGAATTGTGATGCTGTGCTCAAGTTCAGCATTGGGAGTGAAGGGAGACAGATTTGTGCATCTCCACTTAGGATCAACGCTCTTGATAAATCATTTCATCTAACCCCAATTTCCTCATCTATATGAAGGGGATATTAGCATCTACATTCCAAAGTTCTTAATGATCTCTACACTTTACTTTAGAATGTCAGACTCCTAGTCGAGTTCTTAGGTAGTAGACATTCCAAACTCAAGGTGGTAATGGTGTTGATGTTGGGGAAAACACTGAAATCCTGTCAAGGAGTTAAAAAAAAAAACATTTAATACCTCTAAATAAATTTCAGGTCTCCAATGTTTAGACAGAAGCTATACCCAATGCCAAGAGAACTGACCACTGTTAGCTACCAAAGAACAATGTGAAATATCAAAAAGTATTAGAGACTGGAAGCAGACAACTTTGAGGGCCATTTTCAAAAACAGAATAAAATATACATCCTAGAAATTCTAAACTCTTATGTCTGTGCCTGTAGGCATGCAGTCCTTGGGAACCGCAGTAAATAATTCTCTTTTAGATAATTTATCTATTTCATTGTATGTAGGAGTGTTTTGCCTGCTTGATGACATTTGCACTGTAGTATGCCTGGTGTCAGCCAAGGTCGACATCACGTCTCTAGAACTGGAGGTTGTGAGCTATCATGTGGGTGCTGGGAACCAAACCTGGGTCCTCTGTAATAACAGCAAGTGTCTTAACCGCTGAGCCCTGGTGAAGAAACTTTAGTGAAAGGTTATCCCATAATATCAACAAACAATGCTGGAGTTAAGATGAGAGCTGGAAGAGACAGTAGAATTGCACTACAAAGTAAGGGAAGAAAATTGTAGAACTAAAGAGAGCAGTGAGGGAAGGTTGGTAATAAAAGAGAGAGGGGGGCCGGGCGGTGGTGGCGCACGCCTTTAATCCCAGCACTCGGGAGGCAGAGCCAGGCGGATCTCTGTGAGTTCGAGGCCAGCCTGGGCTACCAAGTGAGTTCCAGGAAAGGCGCAAAGCTACACAGAGAAACCCTATCTCGAAAAACCAAAAAAAAAAAAAAAAAAGAGAGAGAGAGAGGGGGCCAAGGGGAGTCAGCCTGGTGGCAGTATGAAGGAGAGCTCTCTTAGGAAGACTTTTCTCTAATCCCAGCACCTGACCCTGAACCAAATACCCCTTGGAAACAGGCACTGTTCTTCACCTCTGCATCCCCAGGAATGAGCACCATGCCCGGAACCTTAGCAACCCAGTTTGTAAAATCCCCCTGGGACCATAAAGACAGTCTTCTCAAAAGGCATGTTAGTCCCTTGACTGTGCTTCACATGTCATTCAAAAAAACCATTCCCTCGCTCTTCAAACCCACAGTCCGAAGCCCCGAGTCATTCTCAGCCTGGCACCCTAGCCCCATTTCATTTCCTTCACAGTGTGGTTTCCATTCCTTCTCCCAAACCAGCTCTCTGCTGCTGCCAAACAAATCTATACGTGCCCACCTTTATACGTGCCTACCTTTCCAAGGTGCCGCCTGTCTTCTTGTCTCTGTCTACCCCATCACGGTCTCTAATAGAAATGTGCCCTGTCTCCCTTTTCACACCTTTGAGATCATTTCTCTAGAAATCTTCCCTATCTTGGCGGAAATCTTGAGTTCTTCTTTCTCTCCCATATACTCAGCATCCGTAAAACACCATCTTGATGTTTGCATCACTTTAACTATCCGTGTCCTGCCTCTCCAGGTGAACTGCAAGCACTACACCCTCTCCTGCTCCTTAGTGTGGACCTAAGAGAGTCGGCACTTGCGAGCCATTCCATGCCGCCGCCAATGATGGGAAGCAAATGCTTCAGCAACTCTAAGGCATCTATCTGTGATGCCTGCCCATCCTTCTCACACTCAAGGCATCTCTTCCCACAAGATTCTCCCAGTTCTTTCAGATGCCCTGGCTAGCCAGGACAAAAGTCAGCACTTCCGTCAACCTCTGTCTGGGAGGCAATCTCATGCTGTCTCAGCCTCTCACATTACAGCAGTCACATCCCTAAATCACATGGCTTCCAGTTCACTATTGGTCCTTCTAAAAAATACAACCTCCATTCCTAAATGTCTTTGCCCATCACATCAGGTTATCATTAAGATAAATGAGACAACAGATCTGAAAATGATTTGAGAGTCTAAAACTCTATGCCAAAGAGAAACGTGTTGTTAAGACGCCTGTTCAGCCTGTGAGTTCTCTGAGAGTTCACTTGGCTTGGTCCCTTGGCATCCTAACCAATTAGAATGATTATCTCCCTCTCTTAGAGCCTAGTTTTATTTTGTTTCTTAATCAGGAAAAGACTAAAGCATGAGAGAGAAACTGGCTCTGAAAGGAACCCTCGGGCGAGTGGGAATCCTAAGAGTTCATCGTGGTGTTCTTCCTCCTGGGGTCAGTCTGCCTCTGACATGCAGAAAGTGTTTCTTTCCTTTCTGGAGCCTCGGAAACCAGCCCTGAACACCAACAGACATGACTTAAACATGTTAGACGTCCCAGAACAGAAGGTCAGGCAGGCTTAGGAACCTCAGTCTCTTCAAGCTTCTCTAACTCCATGGTTAGGTGTGTGGATTTCACGACACTCTTGGGAGAAGTCAGCAAAATGCATCACTAGAATCTCGGGAGTTCTGTGTTCTACTAAGTTACTTTGAGTTGAGAATGCACCCAAAGAAATAAACACTTTGGGTGATCTTAGGAGATAGCTTAGCAGTTAAAATCAGTTACTGCTGTTGCAGAAGATCTGAGATCTGTTCTCAGCACCCATGTCAGGCTCCTCACCACTCACTGTAACTCCAGATCCAGGACATCCAATGCCTCTGGCTTCTACAGGCACCAGCATTCATGCACATAGGCCTGCTATTATTTACTGACAGGTTTATTATTTAAAACAATAAAATAACCTTTTTTAAAAAAAAGTAAAATTCTTTTTCCTCTACAGGATGTCCTAATTATTACACCAGTGGTAAGTAGGTTCGGACAAGGTTAACTAAACTGCCTTCAAACATCTATTGAGTGTTTACTGTATGTCCAGTAGGGCCATAGGCTATCCAAGCTTTAGGATATCCATATATGATCTGGAAGAATTGTTGGTTGATATGTGGGCTCTGCTATAGACAGGATCTTTCTGCTACCCTCTTGCCAAATTCACATTCAATCTACATATAATGAGAGTGAGGATCTCATGGTGGACTTGGTGTAGGTCCTCATCAAAAGGTTCTCTTGTTCTCTCTCCCCTTACCACAGCCCATGAGTAGCACAAAGACACCATGTGAGCATGCAGCAAAATGGCAGCCATGCATACACATACACATGCTAGAAAACATTGCCAGTCAAGTGTCTCACAATCGGGTCATCAAGGCAGCAATGACCAATGATGGCATGTATGTAGCATGTACCATATTAAGCCCAGAGGAGCCATCTCAGGATGAAATCTACCTTACTGGCACTTTGATCTTGGATTTCTCAGGCTCAAGAAGTGTGAGAATGGATGTCTATGGTTTGAGTCACCTCCTATCTGGTATTTGAAATGGCAACCTGAGCTAATATCACCATATCCCCCATTTCTTTCAAGGCTGAAAGTTAGGTACTCTCATCTCCAAGTAATACATACAAAAGTTGAAGTTTAGAGTGTTCACTTAATCCATGGTGCCAAAGGCAACAATTCAGAGTCAGGTTTCAGTCTTCATTCAGTGGCTCTGCTAGAAAACATTGCCAGTCAAGTGTCTCACAATCGGGTCATCAAGGCAGCAATGACCAATGATGGCATGTATGCAGCATGTACCATATTAAGGTAACACATTAAACACTTCACATTTAAACTCCTGCCATCCTCGTAACAACCCTTTGAGGTGTGCACCACCATTATCCCATTTTTGACACCTATTAGAAAAGGCTATTTCCTGGCCCCCTTCACTTCTGACGCCTGGCAGTGTGTGTTTATCCCACGTCTCTCCCTGTAGCCACATCACCAAATACTTGGGGAAAATCCTGTGTCATCTTATTGGGTCATGGTGCCTTTCCAAATGGCCTTACATTCTTTGTGGAACAAGTAGGGTGCACCCTGACTTTTCTTCTAATCCACAAACCAGTAATATGTCAGAGCCCCACTGGGCTCATAAGAATGGGGTCTGGAAAAAATCCAGACAAGATGCTTTCTGCTGGTAGTTTCTTACTCTCTGTCAGTTCACACAAAGCCCGAGGTCTGGTGCTCAGGGAAGCAAATCATATCCAGGAACACTCCAAGGAACAGGTCCAACCCCACTTCTCTGGCAGAGCTGCAGCTCCTGCCTCCCTCTCCTTCCAGGCTGTGTGAGCAATCTGCCATCACTGAGCTTCTCAGGTTACAGTGGACAGTGGAGGGGCTACCGCCATCGGAGTCACCACAGAGGTGGGCCACCACTGCCATCACCCGGGATGCTGACAGAAGGGACTGCGTTGTGCTCCATGAGAATCAGAAATGCAGCCTTTGCCTTCAAACCTGGCTTTTTCTGAAACTCCAGGAATCGTGCAGATCGCCCCTAGCCTCCCAGGCTTCCTGTGGTTGGCTTCATCCCTTTGCAAGACTTTAGGGTAGAGCCTGACATCACAGCATACCCAGAGTGTGAAGTCACAGGTGGCCACATGCCAAGAAAGTGTCTTTATCCCTCATTGAACACACACACACACACACACACACACACACACACACACACACGTGTATGAGCAGTATCCTGAGGAAGGGCTGTGGGCCCTCGGAGAGGGTTTTAAGACTGACAACAGCCTGTTCAGGCTCCTAACTGATTTCCATGCAGGAATAAAACCAGCCTCGACTTCACATCCAAGTGTGTGGTGGTCAGGATAGGGAATTGGTATTTTTCAGAAAAGAGAACTCCTTGTGCTTCAGTACTTACAATTATTCCAGCTTTCCCTATGGTGATTACCCTTACGTTGGCGAAACCAAAACAGTGGCACAGTCGTTGCGTCTAGACGAGCCCTTCCTAAGAACTGTGTGCTCCCTCCCTTACGCGCCATCTGATACTGTAAGGTTGTCCCTATCTGTGCCCAGACCAGGCAGGACTCTAGGTCTGACAGGGTGGGCCCCCAAAAGTTCATGTGTTGTAGCCTCTCCCAGGACAGCCCACTCAGCCTTTTGTTAGGAATACCTATCTCAAGGTGCTCTTTCAGGAAATAAAGCCGATCAGGAGCCAAAACTTAGAACTATTATCAAAAAGGATCCTGGTTATTTTTTCCAACTGGCAACATCTAGACAAAGGGTCTGAAGTTTATGTAATCATTCTAACATGCAAAATGGCTGCCCTCACTTTTTCTATACCTGTACAGAAGGAGCTCAAAAGCCCCCATTCCCATACGCAAAAAAAAAAAAAGTGACAATAAACTTTCCAGTTGAGTTTTTTCACTCAGTTTCTCCCCTGTTTAAAGTGACTTCATTTGGGGTAAATATTTTGCTAAGATCCAAACTCATGTTCAGGGTTTTCTCTTTTCTCCTAAAAAGAAAAGATGGTTAGTATGCACAGGAGACACCTCTACTCCTTGTAATGACAAAAGCCAGAACATCCTCAAACACCCTCCTGCTAATCACTGTGACGTGGTCCAATATCTAAACTTCAGCTTCTACTACAAATTCCTCTCAAGTGCCCACAATGGGACATATAATCTATATTGGTGTGGTAATTTGAATGTAATTGGCCCCCATAATCTCATAGGGAGTAGCACTATTAGGAGGTATGGCTTTGTTAAAATGGGTATGGCCTTATTGGAGGAAGCGTGTCACTGTGGGGCCAGGCTTTGAGGTTTCCTATGCTCAGGATACCACTCAGTGTCTCAGTTGACTTCCTGTTGCCTGCAAGATGTAGGACTCTCAGCGACTACTCCAGCACCACATCTGCCTGCATGCTGCCATGCTCCCCACAATGATGATAATGGACTGAACCTCTGAAACTGAAAGCAAGCCACCCCAATTAAATATTTTTCCTTTATAAGAGTTGTTGTGCCCATGGTGTCTCTTCACAGCAATAGAAACCCAAACTAAGACAATTGGTTTATCACCTTGGCCAAGAAAGGGCTCCAGGCCTTTCCCCACCATTGGCTGAATCAGCTCCATCCTGGCTTTAGTTCTACCCATCCTCCAAGTATTAGCTGTACACTTCCTCTGACCCATAAAATGGCTACCACAAAGCCTCTGAAGGCTTACTTTGTCTCCTCACCATGGTCACACCACGGGGAAGGACTGACTCTCAGGTTTCATATATTTTCTTAATGCCCACCAAAGGCACAAATCCCAACCACTTCCCAACCCATCCACTGTGTAGAAGTCTAAATGGTCATTACTTGCCTGGCTGCAGTGGCTTCCCAACAAGTCTTCCCCTTCCTGCATTTCAAAGTGATCCTTTGAGAATGGGCTTGAAATTGCACCATCCCTTTACTCAACATCCTTCAGTGGCTCCCACTTGGCACTTTAGTGGGTTTCTGTGATATTCTCTTAAGCCCACACCACTCTCTCCCTAACTTCATTCCTACCTCCTCTGACACTTGCTCACTCCACTCATCACCCAGGCCTCCTTGCTGAGTCCATCTAAGGCCTGGAAAGTGTATCTCTGTTCTCTCACAGCTCTTGTTGCGCACCGTAACTTTTCTGTCACTTACCACAGCTGTTTGAGTTATCTTTCCCACTCCTCACCCTGCCCCACTCTCCTAGCACGAGATCTGCTTGGCTCATTGCTGAATCCCTAATATTTAGAGCAAGTTCCTGTACACAATAAGAATTCAGCACATGGTTTTTAATAGACAGGTGAACTTTCTGGATCCTTTCCATCCATATAGGGAGAGTCCCTGTTTCTGCTGATACATCGCGGTAGGCTATCATTTCCTCCGTAGCCAACCTGGGCATGAGTCTTAGTTCTCCTGAAATTCCAAATCCAATTTAGAAAGATTCCCTCTGTCTCTGTCTTCTCCCCCAACCTATTCAGTATCTATAGATTTCCTCCCTGCCTGACACTCTTCCTTTCTCTCCCCTCCCAGTGGAAAGGAACCATGTCTACCTCCTGCCCTGCTATCTCTCCACTCACAGCTTGGGTTCTAACATACTGAGCTTTACTTTTAATATAATTGGAGTTAATTAATGGACCCTCATTTGTATTTCAAAAAAGCTTGTATTCGAAGAGTATAGATCATAAATGGTGGTAAAATAAATTGTATTAGTTATTAGAATATTAAAAATAAATAGAATTTATAAAAAACAAAATTCCAGCCTTTTCTCCTCTACATATCAAAGCCAAGCTATTTTCCATATACCCTCATGTTATCTCTTGACATCAACAGAATATCAAGTTTAATGTATAAGAAGAAATGGCCTTGCTCTGTGATGGTAAAGCCATAACTTTAGTCCTTTCTCCTAAGAATTCTTCCTCCATAAATAAATGTATGCTTCTAAGACCTGCCTACAGCTTGATCCTAGACCATCTTGTAAATGCATACAGATGCTCTGAGTGTGTCAGCACCACTGTCACACTGCAGCTCCCATCATAGCTGTAAGTAAACTGCAAAAACTCTGGGTTTGGTGTCCCGGGTTTTGACACCAAAATGTTAGTAAATTGATGGCTGAAACTGCGAGGAGACAGTTCAGCTCTAGAGGGCGAGGTATCCCGGACACCTGGAGCTACTCAGAACAAAAGCTCTGCCCTGAAGCTGTCCCGGACACCTGGAGCTGTTTAGCACAGCTCTGATGGCTGAGACTGCAAAGAAACAGCCCAACCTTGGAAAGGAAGGTTTTCTGACTTCTCAGGAGAGTCAGACCTGGAACTGCTTCAGCAAGGAAGGGTATCCTGACTCTTTGGGAAGGTCAGGATATACCTGGTATGATGGTATGATGGGGGATGGTTTCCCCGCAGGACACAGCAATCCTGCTCCTCTCCTGGAGAGCCACAGTCTCTGGCTCAGTGCTACCAGCTCTTTCTCGCTCAGTCCACTATGGGATGTCCCAGCAAGGTTCTTCTGTTCAGCTCCCCTTGCTCAGTCCACTATGGGATGTCCCAGCAAGGTTCTTCTGTTCAGCTCCCCCTTGCTCAGTCCACTATGGGATGTCCCAGCAAGGTTCTTCTGTTCAGCTCCCCCTTGCTCAGTCCACTATGGGACGTCCCAGCAAAGTTCTTCTGTTCAGCTGTCAATGAAGGTCTTCACCCAATACTCTTTTGAGAAACTGGTTTATTTGGGAAGGAGGAGTCCAGGAGAGTAGCTGCCTCTACCACGGTGGAGAGAACAGCTCACAAGTGACCAGGCAGGGCGGTTTATATAGGATGTCTAGGGGGTGGAGTCAACTGTGATTGGTTAGTTTATTTTCTGCCCAGAGATTGGCCAGTTTTGTAAGCAAAGGGCAGAGGTGGACCTGATTTCAGGGCCAAACTGTGTTTCTTTCACTGGCCTTTCTTGGCTCTTTGACACTACCTCTAAGGCCAGGGCAAATTTCTTTCACTGACTCTGATTCTAGGAGCCAAGAGTGTTATTTTGTTACTAGTCTCAGAGTCAGGGCATATTTCCTGGGTTCTGGGTTTGGGGATAAAGTGTTCACTTCTCTGGCTCAGGTCCCAAACACAAGCTGTGTTTCTTTCCTTGGTCCTGGGCCTTAGGGCCAGGATTCTACTGTCTTGCTCTGTGATAGGTTGATTTCACAAGTCAGTTGGACAGGGCCAGAGATGGCTCTGATCTGAGGTAAACTATGTTTCTCTCACTGGCTTTATCTGAGCCATCCTTCCCTAATTCTGGGCTCCAGGGTCAGGGTGGGTTTCTCTAGACAGCCCTTTTCCCTACAATAGTCCTACCCGATTTTCCAGAATTTTGACTCCATGTCCCTCCATCCTTTACCTTGCAGACCAAACAGTCCTGATCTTTCTATTTAGGGCTTAAATTGTTCAACATGTCCTTCTCATGAAACAAGAAGTGAGTGGATATGCCTGATGCCCCATAACAAAGTATTTGATAGAGACACTCGGTGCTCTTTCTCCGTTACCATGCATTCTGAAAAGAGAATTTTGCTCCCTACTCACCCCACTTCATCCCCCTATCACATTCCCAAGCTAACTTTACACTTCCCATAACACACTTTCAACCCTTTCCAGAGACTTGCAACTTTGTGTGACTAAATAACAGATGCTCCTTCAAATATCAGACCAACAAAACAAGGGTAGAGCAGAAGGTTTCCAAGTATCTGAGAAACCTAGTAAGAGGCTGTGCCAAAGAAAGGAAAGACAGGGAACAGGAAGTAGCAAAGAAAGGGGGAAATCAGACACAGTATCCCTTGGCACTCTGCATATGTCAAGCACCATGGCAAACCACCCTATGTAAACACTTGACGTAGTCCTTCCCTCTTTGATAGGTATTACCCTTTCCCTTCAGAAAAGAGAAAACTGACTACTTCAAAGAGATTGCTAAGTGAACCTTGTGGGGTCAACAAAAATGTATGTGCTCTGGACACATACACAATGGAATAACTAAGGCACGGGCCCTATTCTTAACAGACACAAACTGCTCAGGCCTGAGTTAGGAAATGATGTGATCAATCTCTGAATAGCTGGTGACAGGTGCATTCCTCTACAGCTAACTCACCCACATCCTTGAATTTCCTGGAACCCAGCAAACATGAAGCAATATTTATCCACTGCCTGAGCTGAAGAACAGTGCCCAAAGCAGATTAGCCATTTTCCCCTTGTCCCAGGTGGGACCTCAGTGTAGACCCAGAGCATAAGCAGTGCCTCCACCTCCTCTCTGTGGTGCAAAGAACCAGAAGGACTGCCTAGAAGAGCTGGCACTTCCCACCAAATGCCTTTACACTCAGTTCTGCCTAGAGCTTCTAAGAACCCAAAGTTTCTCCAAATAATAGTGAAGAGTGCAATCTGAGGTCATCTGGTCCAATCTTTTGTTAGAGGTAAGTGTCTACCCAGCTCAAGAACATTCAAATCGGAGAGCGGGTATTCACTTCCATGATCATCATGCAGATGTTGAAAACAGGCCAAAAGATAGAGAAGTTACTGTGAGCAAGATTTATGCTTCCCAGCAGGTGTGGTAGGCCACAAGAGTTATGTGACTCACCAAAGTTCAGGATTAATGTATATATCATAAGAATATAAGCCAAAGATTTCTGAAGGTGACCAGTAAATACAACATCCAACCTAGGGGCTGGAAGGCATTCTTCAGAATATTCTAGCCAGCAACTTTATATTTGGTAAGATTAAGAAAGTGGCTCTTTTTTCTTAAAATAATTATCTATATGAAAATCAGTCAATGTGTAGGAAATTCTTACTTTAAAACCAGGACCATGGTGTTTTCTGTCCTTAGAGTTGGTGATATATATTTCAGCTGAGAAAGAAAGTGAAAATGATAGGATTCTTTTCTAAAGTTTGGTCATATTATTAGGTCCAAGATGCAAATAAAAGCCTCCCAAAACCTTTGAGATGATCTTAAAGGAAATAGACATTAGATGTTGCGAAAGAAAATTACAAAATCAGAAAAACTACAGAAAAAATATTCTTTTTTATGGTGTGTGTGTGCGTGTGTGTGTACTTGAGTGCATGTGTGTGTGTGTGTGTACTTGAGTGCATGTGTGTGTACCATGCCTGTACAGAAGCCTGTGTAGGCCAGAAGAGGGCATCAGATCCCCTGGAATTGGAGTTACAGAGGGTTGTTACAGTATCACATGGGTACTGGGACTCAAACCTGGGTCCTCTACAAGAGCAGCAAGTGCTCTTACCATTGAGCCTTCCCTCCAGCACCAGAAGAAATATTTTGATGATTCTAAGATCACTTCTTAGCCTTTTAGTTAAGAGCAACTGTCAGCTTCTTCTCTAGGGACTTGTGGTTTGAGGTACAGTCTAAGTAGCTCAGGCTGGCTTTAAATTCACAATCTTTTCTTCTCAGCCTCCTAAGTGCTGGGATAACAAGTATGTACTACCATATCTGGGTTTCTAAGTACTGACAGTATCTGCAAACATCTACTCAGTGCACAACAATGGATCTACAATGGTCATCCCCAACCACTTTTATCTTTTTCAATTCCCGTTATAGAGGGTGAGAAGAAGAGGAGGAGGAGAAGAGCCTCATTTCCAAGTTTCTCTTGCAGCTGATGAGATCACTACTAATCAGCTAGGTGAAGAGAGAAATCTCCTAGGAGACATATGGGAAAGATTTTTCTACCTCAACTTAGTTACAAGTATGGGGGACAAATAAAAAGAACAACAGAGATGCCTCAAAACTTCTTATTAATAAATAATAAATGATTCTCCATCACCACTCTAGTTCATCACTTGTTGATCTTCCTGTCATTTGAAGCCAAAACCATCCTATAGAACAGTCTCCCAGCTAGTTTTGAAGTCCCTAAAACAAATCGCACTCTACCAACTATTAGCAATTATTGTAGTTTTTACTGAAAATCTACTGGGACTAAATTTTCTAGTAGAAGGGGGTTAACTCACATGTTATCCAGTAAAATTTAATAAAAACCTAGATTAAAACTATTTCCCTCCAAAGTTATAGTTTGGTTGTTTTCTTCCTGATATTTTCCCTGAAGTTTCCCATGTTTGCTGTCTACAGTCTTCACTGATTTCTACAAATTCACAGCTTCTAACCTCTTTCCTCTCCAGCTATTATCTCTATCCTTGATTCACCTGTTGCTCTAATGGCATGTGTTAATAAAGTCTGTCCTCCTTAGAAGTCAGGATCTAAGGATAGTATTCTAGTTTCATGTCTGTTGTTACCATAAAAAGCAGCTTAGGGAAGAAAGGGCTTATCTGGCTTACTATTCCAGGTTACAGTCCATCATCTAGGGAAGTCAAAGCAGCAGGACTTGAGGGGCTGGTCACAGCCACAAGAGCAGAAAGATATGAATGCATCATACCTGCTTCTTTACGTGCTGGCACTCAGGTCAACTTCTCCATGCTTACACAGTTCAGGACCACCCTTGCCTAGGGAATGATGCTGACCACAGTGGGCTTGATTTTCCTACATCACTTAATTAAGACATTTTCCCATAGACATCCCCACAAGCCTACCCAATGTAAATAATCCCTCATTAAGACTCTCTTCTCAGGTAATCCTAGATCATATCAAGTTGACAATTAAAGCTAATTGTCACAGATGGTGTGGTGTTTTGAATCAGAATGCCCCCCATAGGCCCATATATTTGAATGCTTAGTCATCAAGGAGTGGTACTATTTGAGAAGGATTAGGAGATGTGGCCTTGTTAGAAGAAGTGTGTCACTGGGGGTGGACTTTGAGGTTTTAAAATCCCACTAGGCCTGGTACTACTCTCTGCCTGTGAATCAGGATGTAGCTCTCAGTTACTGTGCCAACACGGTGAATGCTACCATGTTCCCACCATGCCCCTGCCATGATGACAATGGACTAACACTCTGAAATCATAAGCAATCCTCCCAATTAAATGCTTTTCTTTATAAAAGTTGCCTTGTTCATGGTGTCTCTTCCAGCAAGAGAATACTGACTAAGACAGAAGCTGATACCAAGGAGTGGGTTACTGCTGTGACAGGCCTTACCATGCTGTTTATTGGAGGAATATGGAAGACTTTGGGACTTTGAACTAGAAAATCAGTTAAATGATTTAAGTGGGGCTTAATGGGCCATCCTAGAAGGAACATGAACAATGGTGCTGGCAGCAATATGAACTATGACAGCCCAATTCAAGAAGTTTCAGAGGGGAGAAATATTAGTAAGTGGCCTAGAGACCATTCTTGTGATGTTTCAACAAAGGGCTGCTTTTAGCCCTTCTCTTAAAAATCTGTCTGAGGCTGAATTAAGAGTTTTGGATTAATGGAATTGGCAAAGGAGACTTCAAGGCAGCCTAGTATTGACAGGGTCATGTGGTTGCTAATAGCCATTCTTATACAGATCTATAATGAAAGGTGGCAAACTGAGAAAGGAAAAATACAAAATGTACAGTTTGGGGAGAAAAAGAACACCAGGAAGTGTAATGAAGCTAAGTCCCAAGTTCAAGGAGATAAAAAGTTTAAAGCAAAGCCTGATGTTTAGTAGAATAAAGGGAGTGGTGACCTCAGGGCAAGACCCCACCCAGCTAAGCTTTCCAGCTTGTGAAAAGAAGTTAAAGGAAAGCTTAAGGAGTAGAGGAAACCATCAACAACAGAAAGCAGATGCAAACATAACTGAAGAGGGGGGCCAAGTTCCAGCCCCAGCAAACAGCACAACTTGACAGCTTTAGCCATGTGGTTCTGAGTTTAGAGCCAAGGATACAAGAAAGGGGTTATGGAATCTCCCTCCACTGCTAAGGAAAGCCTCTGAGGCTAAGTATGTGTTAGAGGAGCTCCTATGTGAGGCCCAGAGAAGCCACTGCTTGAAGCTGTGAAGATGAAGCCTGGATTGTGTTGGAGACTCCAAAATAAGGAAGATGCCAGCATCATAGGATACCTGCTGAGGAATTCTGCAGACCTGGTGTGAAACCAGCCCAAGGAGAGAAGTACATTGCAGCAAAGTTGTATCTCAACAAAGTTAAAAGGAGTTGGAGATCTGAAGAGCCCTTGACATCACACATGAAGATACAGAATTTGGAGTTTGTCCTGATGGGTTTGGGTCTTGCTTTGGTCCAGTATTTCCTCACCATGCTCCCTTTCCTCCCTTTTGGAATAGTAATGTATATTCTGTGTGTTGTATGTTGAAACTACGTGATCTGCCTTTTGCTTTTTCTTTTACAGTGGATTACAGTTAAGAAATTGCCTTGAGTCTCAGAAGAGACTTTGGACTACAAAACAGTGTTGAGACTGAAAGATTACAGGGACTTTTGAAGTTGGACTAAATCATCTTGCATTTGATATGGCTATAGGCCTCTGGGGCCTAAAGAGTGGGATATAGTGGTTTGAATAAGAATGGCCCCCATAGGCCCATATATTTGAATACTTAGTCATCAGGGAATGGCACTATTTGAGAAGGATTAAGAAATATGGCCTTGTTGAAGGAAGTATGTCACTGGAGGTGGGCTTTGAGGTTTCAAAAGTGTCCTGGTGTTGCTCTCTCTGACTGTAAATCAGGATGCAGCTCTCAGCCACTGTTCCAATGCCATGAGTGCTGCTGTGCTCCCACCATGCCCCTGCCATGATGTTAATGAACTAACTCTGAAACTATAAGCAAGCCCACAATTAAATTCCTTCTAAGAGTTGCCTTGGTCATGGTGTCTCTTCCAGCAGCAGAACAGTGGCTAAGACAGGTGATAAATAGCATTCTTTTCCAAAAATTAGTTATTTCTTGCCACACTATATTCTACTCCCAGAGTTTGATTCATTAACTGGAAGGAAGGAAAGGGTATAATAAACAAAGGTAAAGTTTCCTTATTATTTAGCTTCCTACTGTTATCCTTTCTCTTAAACAAATAATAATAATTTCCTCTATTTCCCCCTTTACCTGGAGAATTTCTTTTTATAAGATTGATTTTTTTTTCCAAAAAGCAGCTTACACTTCCTGTTTACCTTTCTTGCCACCATCCACATAGTCACTTTGGTCTTGAACTGCAGGGAAACCACTTAGGTGGCACTAAAATCTTGTGGTGCCAAGAAAACCATCTACATGAAATTAAATCCCCACTATGACAGTATGGTACCATTTCATTTTGATTTAAGTCCTTAGTGAAAGCTAGAACCCCATCTTAGAATGTCTTTAGACCATAGCAAAATATTTTTTCATTACAAAAAGATGAACCTGCTGTTTGTGGAGGGAGGAGGTGGGTATCACTGAATTTCTACAAGAAATGCTGCCTAGTTGTGGCAATAGAACTCAGGTACCAAAGGACCACCTCCAGCCAGGACCCCCATGAATGGAAACCAAGGCAAAGAAGGCAGCTGATCTATTATACAAGAGTTATAAGCACAGCTGGGCAGCTGGCTCAATGGATGAAGTTCTTGTGCAAGCGTGAAGACCCAGTGTTCAGATCCCCAGAGCCTGTGTGAAGTCTGTGAATGGGAGCGGGCCTGTCTCAAACAGGGCAGAAGGTGAAAACAGACACCCAAGGTTGTCCCTTGATCTCCACATACATGCCATGGCACACACCCACACTCACACATGAGGACTCACAGACACAGACACACACTCACACACACACACAAAATATATTTTTTAAAGAGAGTTAACAAGCAGTGATGGTGCTGAGCTAGCATACAAACAGGCTTCAATGGTTTCCTGAGACACTTGCTGCTCCTCAACCCATTAGGCACCTCGAGCAAGCACACATGGCAGGGGCTGACAGCATCTTCTCACCTGACTAATTATATATACAAATGTCATGCTGTCCCCTGTAGAGCAAAAATATAAACCATGGGTTCAAGAAACTTGTGCCTTTTTAAAAATTATTTATTAACTCATGGAACTCCGTCTCCACCCACAAGGTCAAAAGACTTTCTGCACACCAGGTTAAAAGTTGAAAACCAAAGTAGTTCTGTGTTGAACATCACCAATCAGCTGCTGATGGCCAGAGGATGTGAGGCTGTTGGCCTCCTTCCCTGGGCTTACAAAGGCTGCTTCGGGATGGGGGTCTGGAATTCGGAATATTCCTTTGTCTCGAGATTGCAAATGCCATGAAATTGAATCATGTGGAGAGGAGGAGGAGGGAGAATTGCCTCCTGGAGCCGTGGGCCTTGTCTCCTTGCAGCACCAGCCGCATGGCTGAGCTTGGAGCGAAATGCCTTTTCCATCCCCTGAGGTCTCAGCTTGATCGGGTGAAATATTGCTGGCCGTGTCTTAGCCCAGCCATCACTTTCAGCTCAGTTTTTGTCAGGCATCATGGGCCAAGGAAAAGCTAGAAGGATAAACCAGGCATCTGTTAGTTCAAGTGGTGTTTTTTTCGCTGCACTGTGCCGTTTCCCAGCCCCGCTTATAGCAAGGGCAGCTGTGTCAGGACACATAGTAGTACCAACTGTGGGAGCCCACAGTGACTCAGTTTCCCACAGAGACTCAGCTTGAAGCTGAAGTCCGTTCTGACCCAAAAGAGTTCAAAGCTCGCTTGCTCTAGTCTCTTCAGAAGCTGTGAGAAAGCTCTGATATGGCTCCTAGGAAAAGTACAGGGGCTGTGAGGAAGTCCTGATTAGCTTGTGGGAAAGACCTAATTATTGAGCAAATGCCCGATTCGAGGCAGGCTGCTGACATCAGCAGGTGGCACATGTTTGAGAGAACGAAACCACCCGTTCCTTGATCAAGGGCTGGCTAGACCGCCTGTGCTGTGCCTTATCCTACCTTAGCCTTTCAGTTTGTGTGTAAGCCGGCTATGAAGTGAACTCAGGGCTTTTCTGGTACTGACCAGAAGCCCTCCCAGCACTGATTTTCTGTCTCTGTCTGTCCTTCTGTCTCTGCTTTTTCCTCCACTTCGTGCCCTACTCAGGTACCCTACTTGACTTGTCGCCTGGCTCTGACAACCACCTGCTTCTGGGGAGCGGCATTTTCGCCTGTCTGCTTGTCTGAGGAGGAGTCCCTTCACCAGGATTCACTGAATGCAAGCTGCCTTGGAGGACCAATGATTGCTCAGCTGATTTGATTGTGTACATACAATCATAGGATGGGAAATCCTTTAAAAAATGGACACCGAATTTCTCAGTGTACATTGCCAGGCTGTTTGTCCATCTCAGAAAAAAATGCAGCAACTCACTCTTAATAATTAACAAGGTGCTGGGTGTATGTCACGAATCATCATAGACCCAGAACAGAAGACCCACTCGCTTTGCCACATTTCTGTCCCTCTTGTCCATAAACTAAGCTCACCAAGGCTGACCCATGGCTCTTACTTGCACAGGAATTATTTTCTGGAAGGTGCCAGGAACTATCACAAAGCTGGACTGATCTCTTTGTCAACTTTCTCATATTTTAATAAAACAATCAATTTTATGTAATCTCCTCTCCAGAATACACTCACTCATTTACTCCGTGCCTCTTACTTAGCACACAAGAGTCACACTACAAACAGTTGAACCAAATTAGTCATTTTCTGGAATTAAATGAATTCCCACTTTGTATGTTTACTAAGTTCAAGTCACCAGCCCGTCTTGTTCCTTTAGTCACCTCAGTCAAAGAAATCAGTACTTCTCAGGAAAGATTTCTCAGGATTCCCTAGACTAGTCCTGGTTCATTACTGATACTTTAAGTATTATTATTTCATTCCCTGAAAGGACCAGACTGCTCAGTCTTCTCTCAGTGATCAGGCCTCAATTTCAGTTTCCTGAGACTTGAACAAGCAATTTCTGGGAGGGCCATAAACAAAAGACATAGTCCTTGCAGTAGCTCCCTTTCTACACATACTCTGAACACTCAAGGTTCAGTCAATTGTTTACTGTCTGGGACCCCTCACCAACTTAGAGCTATGTGCATGGGGCAATGTGAACATGCGAGGGCAGTCAGCCTCCATGGCAGCTCAAGGACAAAGAGCCTGGGAACTGTTCAGGCCTGCCCCAAAATGATAACTGTAACCCCCAACCAGTAAATTCAAAGGTTACATACCCTCACCCAATCATATCATGCCAAGGCTTGTACCACCCTGCTTGCAGTTTTTCCCTTTAAAAACCCCTCACCCTGAGAGCTCAGGGCCATCCTCTTCTACCCACTGTGTCAAGTGTTGGACACGGACCAAGCCCTGGCTTGCTTGCTATCAATAAACCCCTGTGTGTTTTGCATTGGATATCAGCTCTGTGGTGGTCTTGCTCAGAGGTCTTTCAACGTGGGCACAACATCTCAAAGTACCTCCATCTGAAGCACAAATGGCACAGCTTAGGCCCACTGGAAAGCAGATACCGAGAGGGAATGCACAGCGTTTTAATAAGAGACTTGCTTTTAAGAAAATAAGTGGGGAGGTGTGGTGTTTGAATGAGAATGGCCCCCAGAAGCTCCTGTTTGAAGAGCTGGTCCCCAGTTGGTGGAACTATTGGGAAGGATCCTTGTTGGAGGAGGTGTGCCTGGGGACAGGATTTGAGTTTTTAAGTGCCATGCCATTCCCAGTTAACTCTCTCTGCTTCCTGCTTGTACTCAAGATGAGAGCTCTTGCCTACTGCTCCAGCGCCATGCCTGCCTGTTGCTATGCTTCCCACGATGCCCACAGACTCCAACCCTCTGAAACTGTAAGTCCCAAATAAACACTCTCTTACATAAGTTGCCTTGGTCATGATGTCTCATCACAGCAATAGAAAAGCAACTAAGGTGAGAGGCCCCTGAGAGCTGCCAGGTTCCCAGACAAGGTGAGTCGTTTAAAGAGAGGAGGGGGAAGGGAAGGATAGGAGGGCAGTGTACGAGGTTCTTTGAGGTAGTTGAGGAGCTCGTGAGCCAACCCTGGCTATCGGAGGATGCATGTGTTCCGGGAATGGACCTGCCTCAGCATCTTGGCCTACTCCCCTGTTATCAGAAGACAGATGGTCCCCACGCTCCTCCAGGCCTGTAGAGAGCCGTGCACGGCCGTGCCTCAAAGATGGCGCCAGCGTCCGGCTTCCGCCTTCCCAATGGCAGGTGTTCTCTGGGATCAAAACTCCTTATTTGGCTTGAGTGTGGAATCTGGCTTGCTTGAGTATGTCTGACCCTATCAGCATTGTCCACATGGCACTACGGGGTTGGTTGTCCAGTGGCTATAAAGGGTGTGGGCTGGCTTTCCCCAGGGTCAGAAGATTGTTCAAGGTTCCTGAATAAATGGCAGAAAGAAGAGCTCGGTGTTGTGTCTTCCTTGCTGGTCGAGGTGGTCGCGACAAGTGGTGGCCCATACGGGGAACCTCAGCCTCTTGGTGGAGCTCAGAACTTTTTGCTGTCAGGGTGGTATACCGGTAAGTCCTCAGGTAATTTGAGGAACCACGATAAAAGCGGATTTTGCTCTCATCTGTAGATAAAGAGAGAGCAGGAAAACGTAGAGCCGCGACAAAAGCGGACTGGAAAATTAAAGAAAGTGAAAGTAAGTGAAGGCAAAAGTGCTGCTAGTATCATGGGCACAACTTCTTCACACCCAATTTTTCTGGCTCTTAACGAGCTGCTCCTTTCAAAGAAATTAGAGATTAAGAAGAGTACTTTAGAAAGATTTCTAGAGGAATGTGATGTCGTGGCACCCTGGTTCGCAGTTTCCAGAAGCCTCACGGTAGCTTCCTGGGAAAGGTTGGGCCGTGATCTAGACTTCACTGCAGAACAAAGGACACTTAAACATGGGGTTAGACCAGTTTGGAAATTAGTGAGAGGGTGTCTCAAAGACCAGCGCTGCAGTGATGCGGTAGAGAATGGGTAGGCAGCCTTAGAAATGTTGCAGGAGGAAAGATCAGAAAAGGCCATGTCTGCTAAAGCAGCAGCTACCAGAAGTAAAACAAAAAAAGGGGAAGAAAAAACAAGGCTATATCCTGACCTTTTGGACCTAGAGCGTTCCGAGTCCCCTATCTCTTCCCCTGATTCTGATGATGTAGAATCATTATGTGAAACCTTGCAGAGCGTGAGAATAAGAAAGAAAAGGGGTAGAAATAAAGGAGAAAGAGAAAGAAAGGATGTGAGACTGAGTGTGGAGCTGCTCCCTCAGCTCCTCCACCGTATCTGGAATCTGCCTCCATGTCTAGAGTTGTCTCTATGGGGAATTCTTTTAACCCGGAGGTTTGGAGACAGGTTAGAACTGAAATGCAGCTAGCTTGCCCAGTGTTTCTGAATGCCCAGACTCAACAGAGATACCATGAACCTTTGGATTTTAAGGTCATCAAGTCTCTAGCGGAATCTGTCCGGGATGAAAATAAGATATGTGAGTTTGTAGAAATTCTGTCTTGTTAAATCTGTGTTAAGAGATCTTTAGGTGTTTGCTAAGTTAAATATATGCTAATGGTAGCCCTATATAAATTTGTAAGATAGATCCATAGAGTTCCTTTAAGAATATAAGCTTGCAAGAAGTATCTAAGGTAGTCTTAAGACATGTAGTAATAAGCTTGTAAGAAGTAAAGATGTTAGTTGTAAATGTAAGTTTAAATAAGAAATATAAGAAGTATATAAGAAGTAATAAGAAATATATTTGCTAAAGTAGTTCTATAGTTTCATTGAAGAGTATAAATAAGTAGATGTTAATATGTTATATGTGAGTTTGTAAAAATGTGTAAATGTTGAGTGTGAGTTTAGGCTTAAGCACATGTTATATGTGAGTTTGTGAAAAGGTGTAAATGTTGATTGTGAATCTAAGCTTAATGTATGTGGTGAAAGAACCTAAGACACAGAAGGTTAGTGTCCCAGTAGACTGCAAAGTAGGCAGTCTGAATGGTTTCAAAAGTTCCAGAAGCCACTAAGAAGCTAAGAATGGTGGACACCAGAACCAGCACAACAAGGCATCCGCAGCTGAGATCTGTGGAAAATCAATGCAACACAGAAAAACCTGAGCTAACAGCGAAAACAGTGCGGTTTAAAATTACTGACTCTGCAGATGGGAGTACAATTAGTGGAGTCTGATTTTAAAGGCCCTTTGAAGCCGGGCACGGTAGGTTTATTGATAGGAAGATCCTCCACCACCATAAGAGGTCTTACTGGGATTGTGAATGCACGCATGTTGCAGGCTAAATTTTCCCTTTCCCATGCAGATGCACGCCAAGTAGTTAAGGCCAAGGCATTGTGGAGCGTGCGCATCAGTCCCTCAAAGAAATTCTTCAAAAACAAAAAGGGGGAATAGGCCGTGACCGAACCCCAAGAGAAAGACTCTCTGGCATTATTCACCTTAAATTTTTTGAATTTGGATGCCTCGGGAAGTTCATCAGCAGATAGGCATCATAATCCATACAGCCCTATGAAGGGCATGGTGAAGTGGAAAGATATCCTCATGGGTAGCTGGCATGGTCCTGATCCCATGCTGACATGGGCACGAGGTTCTGTTTGTGTTTTCCCACAGGACCGGCTAGACCCTATCTGGGTACCTGAACGATTGGTGCGACGGGCCCCTCAGATGGAGAGACGTGATGACACCCCGGAAGCTGATGTGCCTGATCCTGATAGCCCTGATTCTGACAAGCGTGCCAGCGGGAGCAGCTGAGGATCGACTACTCTGGGCTCTTATAAAAGCCTGGCCATACCCTTTACCCATAACATCACATTCTAGTGTATTGCTTTATTTTTGAGTTGACTTGCTGCAGGAGCAGAACCCAGATCCTGCGCAATGAGATCATTGCGGTCAACTCCACCCGTGTGCACCTGGCCTATCACCTTTTTAAAGGAGTGGGCGGGATTAGGTGCCCTGGCAGGCCTACTGGTACTTGTCTCCCTGATGTGCCTGTGGTGCATTGTTCGTTTAAGGGTTTCTCAGCAGGGCAATGCAGCCATGATTATCCAAGCCTTTACAGCCATAGAGGCTGGACAGTCTCCCCAGGCCTGACTGGCCACATTAAAAGCTTGATCACGCAGGATGCAAGGCTAGTGCACTGCACTTGGGTCTAGCTGTATTACAAAACCCAAGAAGAGCAAGTCTAATTGCATGTGGATTGATACCCTAATTCCCATCTCTGCAAAAAAGGGTATCGGACAGGTCAAGTGTTCTCTGGGTGGATGACACCTGGACTAACACCAGTACAATGTCCAAGTTGTTTTTTGGCAGAGATTAGACCTCTGCTCTTGCCTGCTGCTTTAAACAAAAAAGGGGGAACTGTAGAGAGCAGTGCACGGCCGCGCCTCAAAGATGGCGCCAGCGTCCGGCCTCCGCCTTCCCGAGGCGGGTGTTCTCTGGGATAAACAACTCCTTATTTGGCTTGGGTGTGGAATCTGGCTTGCTTGCGTATGTCTGACCCTATCGGCATTGTCCACGTGGCACTACAGGGTTGGTTGCCCAGTGGCTATAAAGGGCATGGGCTGGCTTTCCCCGGGGTCAGAAGATTGTTCAAGGTTCCTGAATAAACGGCAGAAAGAAGAGCTCGGTGTTGTGTCTTCCTTGCTGGTTGAGGTGGTCATGACACAGGCCACCCACCGGAGGCCACCTAAAACTGCCGAGTTATCCAGACCCAAATATATTCCCAGGTTTGGGCTGCCTGTCTCCCTGGGGTCCTACAACTCCTGGTCTTCAAAGTTTCAAAGTTACCCTAAATCTGGCAAAGTTCCTAAATTTTGATCAAAAACTACATTGTGCCTATCAGGAAAATAAAAAGGATAAATAAAAAAAAATATGTCCTTGAGACTAGTGAAAATTATTCCAGCCTCCTACATATTATGCTCCTAAGGGTCAGATGCACCACATATTAACAAGTTTATAAGACAAAAATTACTAACCATTTTCTCTACAAGTCCTTGCAGGCCATAAAACAGACCCAGAGAAGCATTTATCAGTCAGTTCAAAAGGCTTCATCCTTGCCCATGTCTGAGCCTGCCCATGAGTCCAGCCTGGTGACCTTATGTGGGTAAAAAGGATAAAAAGCCTTGAGTCAACAAGGAAAGGCCCATATTCTGCAGTCCTCACCCTACAGCAGTGAAAATCACCGGAGTCACCCATTGACCCACCACACCCAGCTGAAGGAGGCTACAGAAGATAATGACAGATGGGTCATCACCAGGTCCTCCAACCCCCAAAAGGTAGGGCTAACATGGGCCCAAAAATATGGTTATCCTAATTTGTTCTTTTTGTCTCCCCTCAGGAAATGCCTGAGACATCCCCCTCCCTATGAGCCAGGACCTTGGGTATGGGAAATTAGGAAGATCAGAACTAGGGAGCTCTTAGCCAACTTATCCACTCAGACCCAACCTACCTTCTAGGTAGATTCTATAAGATATTTCATCCAGAGGCTACCGGGGGATGGTTCACATGCTCCTAGGAAGGAGCATGTCTCTGGGGGTGTGGGTCCATGGATGAAGACAAAGGGCTCTGATCTATCCAGTACTATGCCTGCCTGGCTAACCACCTTCAGATCTGCCAGAAGCCAGGTAAATACCATTGTGCTTGGTGGGGTTACAAAACCAAGTCCTCCTGAGAGCATGCTAATCCTTTCATAGTACTTACCTGTGGTCACAGGCAATGCAATTTCATAACCATGAAGGTTGAGGTCTGGCAGGAAGCTAAAAACCATTATTGAGAAACAGGTAGAACCTGGGCATCCAGGCATCAAATTCTCTATCCAAACCAACTGTCTTAGGGTTTCTATTGCTGTGATGAAACACCATGACCAAAAGCAAGTTAGGGAGGAAAGGGTTTATTTGATTTACACTTCCATATCTTCATCATCAAAGGAAATCAGGACAGGAACCTGGAGGCAGGAGCTGATGCAGGGGCCACAGAGGGGTACTGCTTACTGGCTTGCTCTCCATGGCTTGTTCATCCTGCTTTCTTATAAAACCCAGGACCCCAGACCAGGGATGGCACCACCCATAATGGGCTCAATGCTCAATGAACTGGGCCCTCCCCTATCAGTCACTAATTAAGAAAATTTCCTACAAAAAAAAGGAAGGCAAGCAGGCAATGTCCTACAGCTGGATCTTATGGAGGCATTTTCTCAGTTAAGATTCCTTCCTGTCAGATAACTTTGTGTCAAGTTGACATAAAACTATCCACAGCACATCAGCCCATCTTGCTACCCTCACAATACAAGCTCTCTAAAATGACAAGCCCCCAAACTTTAATTTCCCCATAAATTCCTTTGGTAACCTCAAATATAAAGGTCCAGGAGACATCAGAAGTCAGCCCATCAGTGTTCAGGATGCTAGAAAGAATACATCATTTCCTTAAGCATTCTCAACCAGGCATTGGTCAGGACTGCTGGGTATGCCTGGACCCCAAGCCCCCGTATTATGTTGGGATTGGAACTAATCAAACACTAAGTTTCACTTCCAACCCTAACAGCTGTAAATAGGACTAACCTAAGCTCATCCCAGGGGACCTCCAAGGGAAAGGTGCCTGTTTAATGTCACCAAGATACCCTCACATAGTTCCTGTATGCAGATTCCTGTTGCCATGCACAGCATGTTAATTGCAGGAATGGTAGTAGAATGTGTTTCCAGGCCCCAGAGACTACCTGGCTTGCTTGCACTAAGGCTTAACCTAGTATATATCTTGTAAATTGTTTACACTGGAGGAGAACCCACTCCTTTACATCCTCATGCATATTATACCACAGATGTTCATCTATAATTAAAGGAAGGACATGGCCCACTAACTCTAGATTCTGGGCTTCCCCATGCATGATGAGCCATCTCCATTACATTCCTCTGCTGGTGAGAGCAGGTATCATGGGCTCTGCTGCAGCTGAAACTTTAGCCTTAATTATGGGGGACAAATACTCTTAAACAAACTCAGTGCTCAAGCAGACACAGACCAGGACCATCTACATAATTTGCTTCCTGTCTGGAATCCCAGTTAGATTCTTTAGCTGAGGTTGTTCTTCAGGATCAAAGAGGATTAGAACTCCTCTTTATGAGACAAGGAGCTCATTGGGGAAAGACTTCTTGCTTCTCTGCCAATCAGTCAGGAATAAATTTTAAAAGTTTAGCCCTTGTCAAAAATAACCTTTTTTAAAAACGACATCAAAAACCTAACGATTGGCACCAATCTTTGCTCTCCTGCTCCCCCACCCCACCCCAGGTTGACCACTAGACGTATGGCCATGGCTGGGCCATTAGTTCTTTTGCCCCCAGCTCTCACTATAGGACCCTGCTTGGTCAACTGCTTACTTATCTGTGTAAAACAGAGACTAAATTCTGTTAGCTACTAATGCTGAGATGACTGACAAACCCCTGCCCTCAGATGAGTCTGATTTGACCCATACCAACAAGGCCCCAGACCTTAGCACAACTGACACCATGATGGCAGTACCATTTAGCCCATGGAACCCAGCACGTAGGCAACACCACCTACCGAAACAAAAATAAAGACATAAACCTGAGTCAAAGCTCATAGTTCTGGGGAAATCTCTAAATGTACTAACCTTGATCTTAAGCTTCTCTGGTTCCTTTCTGGCTAACTGTTCTTGCTAATGGAGGTGTGTCAACCCAGGACATGTTTTTGTACTTAAAAGCTCCACCTGAGAAAGGCCCGTGGCTACACTGGGATCCCAAACAACCAGCATAGTCACTGGCTGGCTAATAAAGACTTCCTGTTGGCTTAAACAAGTGCCTGAGTAGTCTCTCCTAGATACCCCACAACACAGGAGGATCTTAAGACCCACAAAGTACAGGACAACCCGTCCTCTCTGTATTTCCCAGGAAAGCAGCCTCCCCAAGGACAAAAGGGCCCTCATGCCAAGGTCTGATAAAGGACTATTCTGTTCCCTATTTTTGTTTGCCTTAAGTGCTTTGATTTCAAAATAGAAGAGATCTGGCAATACAGTGTCCCCATGGTCCTGCTCCCCTTTCCACTACAGAAATCACAGACCAGGCTGTCTGATACAGATCTTTCTTCTTCTCAACCCTGCAATGTCCCCGTTCCTTTACCCTGGCAGTCAATCTAGCATTGAGTCTCATGACTCTGTTCTCAGAGAGAACTTGGTAGCAGATCTAGATTCATCTTGAAATCTGGCTAAAGAATTACTCTCACCCACCTCAATGCCCAGATTGCCATTTTATTACGTGTGTGAGTGAAAGAAATTATCTCAACTTTCCTGCCTAGTCTCCTAAAAACAATTTCTCACCTAGGTACTAGGGGAAAATAGTTCCTCACAGGTTAACCCCTAAGCATCAGTTTCACCTTTAAATTCTTTGTCCCTGCCCTTTCTGAGCACTCTGACAAGCCATTTGTCTACATATCTTTACAAAGCCTTACAGACAACAAAGGCCTGATAAATGTTGGCAGAAATCGCTATCCACCCCTCCCGAAGCCAGCTGCTGCCCATTCACCCTGAATTGAAACAGGAGTAGGGCCTTGTGCTACAGTAGTGGTCACAGCTGATTGGCTAAAATGAATGTAGCCCTCCCAAATTTGACCAATCACATTGTCTGTCCTAGGAATTTGGAACCAGCATTTAGAGATTGATGGGACTCATATGTATGGCTTGGAGAGGTAGAGAGTCATGTTCCATCATATAAGCAGAGAAGAGAAAACATGTCTACAGCACGTGGACAGACAGAAGCAGATGTTGTGAGAGCCTCCTGTATGCCTCTGGCCTCTCCACTTCAGAGCATTCTAGAAAATATCCAACTGCCTGTATTTGCCTGGAAACTTTCTCTAGGGTCTCCTTCAGCAGCTCTCAATTGATGACTGATGGAAGCAGCATGGAAATCTCCAGCTCTCTTCTCTGCCTGAGAAGAGAAGTTCTGAGGTGTGTTCTTGAGCACTGCTCATTGACAAAGGAGAGACATATGGTAGCTTATGGAGTCTGGACTGTCACACTGAGGAAAGGGAATGTGACTGACATTTCTGGATCAAGATGAAGAATGCTACTGAACAGCCTGCAATGGTCAGGACAGCCTCTGTGACAAAATTATGCAGCCAAAATGCCAATGATGCAAAGGTTGAGAAACTGTCATGGTGAGGGGATATATATGTGTGTGTGTGTGTGTGTGTGTGTGTGTGTGTGTGTGTGTGTGTGTGTGTGTCTGTAAAGAAGAAGAAAGTAATTTTTTTCTTACTATAATTCCTTTCCCCATGCTGTCCTTTGTGTTTTCTCCCGCTCTCTGCCCACTTCATCAGACTAATCATCTCATAGTCCACCATCCCCCTGTTTGCATGTTCTGTCTCCTTTGCTCCACATTACATATATGACTGTCTCCTGTTTCAATATTTATCATACTGTTCAAGATCACACACATCTTTCTTCCCTACTAAGCATATGGAAATAGCTCACTCGTGTATTTATGCTACTCCTTAATTTATTCAACAAAACACTAAAAGTTTTGAATAAATAAATGAACTGAAAAATGAATGAAATGCAATGATAAATGGACATCTAGCTTTTAGGGGAAACACTTGGGAAGGTTAAAGTACAAGGTTTATAATTCTGAGCAGAGATAAGCAAACATGGCTATGGCACTTGGTAAGGCTTTGATGACCCTTGAGAATATGTAGCATTGAACATTCCAAAGTTCAGACTCTGGGCTTTCTGTGTAAGGCAGAAGAACAAAGGCATGAGTGACAGAATCATGCAGGGCCATGTGACTGAGATCAACTCCTGAAAATGACACAGCCCAGAAGGACTGGCTTTTACCATGTGCTATGCCTGGATTATCTGTCTTTGCCCAAGGTCACACTGAAATTCAATCACCATTTTAAGTGTTAAGAAATGGGTGGGCGATGGTGGCGCACGCCTTTAATCCCAGCACTTGGGAGGCAGAGCCAGGCGGATCTCTGTGAGTTCGAGGCCAGCCTGGGCTACCAAGTGAGTCCCAGGAAAGGTGCAAAGCAAAGCTACACAGAGAAACCCTGTCTCGAAAAACAAAACAAAACAAAACAAAAAATCCAATTTCAATAAAAAAAAAAAAAGAAAGAAAGAAATGGGACCTATAAGAAGTGATTGGGCCGTGAGGGTTTCGCCTTCATGCAGAGACTAGTAGTCAGCACAGTGTGGAATTCCTTATTACGGACACACTGACCCCTTTGCTTCTCTCCCCCTTTCCTTCCCTCTCTCACTCCTCTTCCCTTTCCCTTTCTATCATATTGTTATGCAGCAAGAAGGCCCTTGCCAGACACTGCCACCATGATCATGGACCTCATCATCTACAGGACTGTGAGAAAATAAACTTTACAGCCTGTGAAAGGTATGCTGTCCAACCCAGACATCACATTAAAGAGCCAAGAAAGAAAGGTGGAAGCCTTCTTATCCTTGTTAGCCAAAAATATTTTGAGGATCACAAACCAACCTTTTTTTACCAAAGTAAGATTATTGTAAATCAAAATGTCAAACTAACAAGTAAATGGAACAAGACTCAAATTACTCAGTATACTCTATGGTGCAGATGAGGCCTGAGTGTCCCAAAGCTTGTCCCATTTCTATCAAAGTACTGACAAGACAGAACTACAGGTTCAAACTTACAAGAGAGCCAAACGCTTTCTCAGGCATATCATGTGCACTTCAGCAATTCCTGTCTAAGGACCTGGCCTGAGGAAATCAGCAGACACAGAATACAATTCAAAGGTGTCTACCATTATGTTGCTTAGGATAGAGAAAATGTGTAACCAAGAAAATGGCTTAGTGGAGAGATAAAGTAATTCGCATAACTTTGAGTGAAATTCCATATAACTATCAAGATCCTAATTTATCAGAATATTTAATTACTTGAGGACACTTTTAATGAAATATTGAGTAAAAGGAACAGATCCCAAAAATACAATGTATCACTCGGTGATAACGCAGTGACTGAAACTGATTCTGAGTTCAGTGGTTGCTCTGCCACTCGATTCTCTGTATAAACTCAGACAAGGAGTTAGACTGTATGACTTGACCTCTTCATCAGTAAAACTGGATTTAAAACAGTTCTCACTTCAAAGAGGTAATGTCATTATGCAAAGGAGACTCTGAAGAGTGGACAACATAAACAGCTTAATGGAGGATAGCAAGTATTATTACTAATGACCTTAACTTGTGATGAAAGAAATGTGTGTGGCTGCATGCATGTTTACTGTACATATATTTCAAAGGTTGCATATACTTACTGTGCAAGAGGGAAAAGACAACCAGATAGAGACTTGAAAGAGTAACAAAAATTTTAAAGGTTAAGAGGATTATCCCAACATAATTTTGGATGACTTACTTTTTCCTTTGTACTTTTCCCTGTTTTCTGATTTCTTCTCATGAGTACACATTGGTTTAATAACTAAACTTGGTCCATCTATGGTGTAGACTCTATGCTCCAAACTACTTAAGAGAGTGTCACAGGGAGTCTATTAGATAGAGATTAAAGTATCAGCCTTGGTATTAGTAAAGCTATATTTACATACATAGATTGTGTATGGATATGTGTCATGGGTACAACTGCTTTCTGCAGAATTGAGCTTGTGCCAAAACTCTAGGCTTCCTACCAGATGAAGCTGCTACTGCTCTGAGTGCCCAGAAAGAAGCTGCCCTAGCCTCTCTGCCTGAAGGGGAGGGAGAGAAAAAGAGGCCAGCACTCTCCATCCAGCACATCTTCCTTCTTTCAATAGTAGGAAACCTTGGGGGCAGTCCCCCATCCCTCCCAAGCACAGGGATCCGGAATGCATTATGGAAAGTCCACACTTTCCACGGTGTAGAGTCAGGGAATCTTGAGTGATCTGAGATCACGAGCCCTTCTGAAAGATTCCATGGGCCTTTTTAACCAGTTCCGGTACTTAAGGTTCTCTTCTTCACATCTCAGAAAGTGAAAGATGGGCCGGGCGGTGGTGGCGCATGCCTTTAATCCCAGCACTTGGGAGGCAGAGCCAGGCAGATCTCTGTGAGTTCGAGGCCAGCCTGGGCTACCAAGTGAGTTCCAGGAAAGGCACAAAGCTACACAGAGAAACCCTGTCTCGAAAAACCAAAAAAAAAAAAAAAAGAAAGTGAAAGATGGATGGAAAGGGAAGAAGAAAAGTCCTAGAGCTGGCCTCTCAAGCCACTCAGACTTGTGGGTCAATCACATCACACCGATCCACAATATTTACAGTGCCCAGGTGCATTTTGCCTGACCAAAATATAAATGCCCTTTCACATGCACAGGTACACACGACCTGCTTTTTAGCCTTTCGATCACAAGGGGAAAAATATGCTTATTTGCTCAGAAATATAATGTGTAAGCCCCTGAAGCACTCCACAGAGCAACATCTGGAATTAATCACCAAGGTTATGTTGTGCAAAAAGCCACCATGAGGGGATAGGCTAAGCTTTAAAACTTACACAGAAATGGAATGGGGTAAGGCGGAGCAGGGTACAAGCCTATTTCAAATTTTATTTCGTTCCTAGACAACTTGCTAGCATTTACTAACAGACTAACAGTACTAACTAAGGTTAACAAAACTGTTTTTTAAAAATACATTGAAAAAGCTCCAGGCAGTTGTCTGTACCTCTCATCCTGGCATTGTGGCTGGGACAGAAGGACTAAGAGTTTCAAACCAGCCTGGACTACTTGGTGACTTTGAGGCCAACCTAAACTGCGTAGTAAGGAAGTAGATGATAGACAGACAGACAGACAGACTTAGAAACAAAAATCTTGGGAAAGTTAAATTTTTTGAGAAAAATCCCAAGTAACTTCTAATATATGGCTTTTTAAAAGTATGTAAAGTGTGTGTGTGTGTGTGTGTGTGTGTGTGTGTGTGTGTGTGTGTGTGTGTACATGGTTTATCCATGCCTAAATCAGAAACTTGGCACTATATAATAACTGCATAGTAAAATCATTATTACACAATAATTACAGCAGTCTCCTCGGGACAGCTTAGCTTCCTTGTCCTCAGTGGGACTCACTGTACCTAGGCATGCTGCAACCCTGGACTACTTGGTGACTTTGAGGCCAACCTAAACTGAGTCCTTCAGGCCTTGCTCCATCTTAGGCCACTGTACCTGATGAGAGATGTGTAGCCCAGGCGAGCACTGAAGTTGCTTTGACAGCCAAGAATCTACCTGTATACTACTCATGATGGAAAATCGTATCTCCACTATGGAGGAGCCCAGGGTATCCACAGGACACAGAAAGCCTGGAAAGGGCCAAAACTAGGACCATGAAGGCTGTGGATCCTGGAACTGACCAATTTATAATCCTAGCCCTGATACTTCCTTAATATATTTCATTAGTTCTTCTAGAGTTTCATATATATTATCATAGTCACCTCTTCATTCCTTCTCCCAAATCCAACTCCACCCAAATCCACCCCCCACTCCCAACTTTATTTTCTTTAAAAGAAAAGGGAAACACCTACTGAGTCTAATCTGTTCTGCCCATAAAGGCATGGTTTTGGGGTCACCCACTAGAACACGCTTGACCTGCCAGAGACCACACACTTAAAATCAACTGACTCTCCTCCCCAGCAGTCATCAGCGGTGAACAGCGCCTCACCGAGGGGTGGGAGCTCCTGAGCCCCTCCCCTCTCCACACTAAATGAAGTGTCGACCGGCTTGATCTTGTGATGGTCGTGTGCAGGCATCTACAGCTGTTGTGAGCGCACGAGGCCATTGCCCTGACCTGTCCAGAAGACAGTTTTACCCCCACCTTCTAAGTTCTGGGTCTTAAAGTGTTTCCGCTGCTTCTTCCACAATGATTCCTGAGCCTGGCGGGGAAGGGTCTGGTACAATGTCTCATTTATGGCTGAGCACTCCATAGATACTGAGTCTCTGCACTTCGACCAGTTGTAAATTTCTGTGTTAACTGCCGCCCACTGCACAGACATGTTCTCTAATGAAGACTGGGAGCTGCACTCATCTATGGGCACAGATATATGTATTTAAAGAGCACCTTGATACTAAGTCCATTTATCAAAATAGTCATAGCAGGTTCACTTCTCAGGCCAGTAAGCTCCCCGACCATGGGTTCTTTGTTAGACTTACAGTACAAGGCATATGGATCCTCCTGTGGAGCAGGCTTTAGATCCAATCAGAAAACAATTGATTACCCTTATAATACCCATGCCACTACTGTAGCCATGGGCACACCTTGTCATGCCAGTCATTATTGTAGCTCACAGGTTCAGAGCTGGGTAAGATGGCTCAGAACTCTTCTTCTGCAGCAGGTTGCAGAGCATCCTTCCAGTAGTAAATGTCAACCAGCAAAGAGGAAGCTTTGAAGTGCCAGCTTGATTTCTCCATATCCTATAACCAAAGTGTGTGGAGTCTCCAGCAATAAGATCTTACCACCAAAACACATTGGCTTACCATGGCATTCTGGTGCCAGCCCTGATTGTTTAAAGCTGGGTTGCTTTGTCTCTAAATCTGTCCAGTTTTTTAAATTGTACCAATGATCATAACATTTAGCTGATTTCTGAAGGACATAAATATTCAATTATCTGAATAACTGAGAATGGAGCCAGAGACTGAATAGACTTCAATAAATATTCCCTTATCATGCCCTTGATACTATATTCCATATAATTGTTGTTCAAATTCTCATCCTCACATTTTAATAACAACCCCCTGAAGACAGATAATATGGTTGCATGTGATTTAGCTGTCCACAGCTTGCGGAGTTCAAAGGCTTTGGGGACCACCTATAGACTCCCAAAGTTTTGGAATCTGAAGAAATCTGAGAAATAATTCTAGAGTGAATGCTTTCCCAACTGTCCTTTTAGACACAGACGCCAACATTCAAACAAAAATTGTCTATGGAAGTTCTATATAAACTACATGTAACCGAGCTAACAGGGTAGCTGTGGCAAAGGAGAAAAGGCCAAACATCGCCTACTCAACTATTCATTCCCATCCATGCAGTGAATAATACCCTTGAAGCATAGACACAAGATTCTCCAAGTCACCAAATAACGTAGTCAGAAATCTAGCAGTCCACTGTATTGCTCCTATTTGGTATTTAAAGAACTACAGTCAGTACATTAGTGATATTCAGACATGAGTAACAGACTCAAGTCTAGAACCCCAGACACCTGGCAAGTGATGATGATAGTCTTCCCTCAATGATGTCACAAATGAGAGCAGAAAAGAAATCATCTGTGGTGTTCTACCACTTTGGCAGCTAGTTCTGTCTTCTCATCATTTTCTGGTACCTACAACCCTCATTTTAACCTTTAAGTGACACATATTCCCACCCACCACTACTCTAGTACCCCACTCCAAACTCTTTCCCCACAGTAGCTGTCCTCCACACCTGTTGTCTCTTCTCTTTCAAAACTTCCTGTACTCCCTCCTGCACCTTCACTGTGCTGGGTAGATCGAAATGCTGTCCAAACAAGCCACAAATGCGTATTTGGAACATTCATGTACTACCTAAATAATTTTCAGAAGTGAAATTCTTTTGTAAAAATCTAAGAGAAAATTCGAGTTGGTCATTAGAAAGTTCTGGATTAATTCTTTCAGATCACAGCAGACCACAGTCACACTGGGAACACTCCACCAACTGTGTCAGCCACTTCATCCCAGCCACATTCTCAGCGTGGGTGGTGGGGGGTGCTCACAAAGCCCCCCGTAGTTGAGACATTACAGACAGTTGACAGATGCCAGGAGAAAGTCAGCTTTCTTCAGAGGTGGGGGCCCCTGGTAAGTTGCAGTGGACAGCCTAAACCCCTGTGCTTACAGGGAACACTAATTGGATACAGTGATTTTGCATATATTTGCATATATATTATATATACATATGTACATACAACAGGAAAGAAGACATGGAGGTGGGAGATGAGGGAAGAAACACAGGAAGTGGTAGATGAGAGAGAGGAGTGGATTTCATTTTAAAATGTATCCATGTATAAAAGCGAAAAGATGCTTCCTTCCTAGACTCAAAACTGGTACAACAAAGGGGGAAATATTCCAAAGTGAGTTCCGTGTGAAAAAGCTCCAGAGACGAAATCAAACAAAACCCGCTCAACTCACCTCACTAAAAACGTTCAACTGAACTCTGATTAATCTGCAGGTTAAGCAGGAAATATGTTCTGCTTAAGTCATGTCTCCTGATCCCCACGGTGATGCATATCATCCTCAGGCTCACAGACTTGGTCTGTGACAAACCACTGCTCCCTTTACACATGCCACCACTCCCTGAATGCTCATGCTGAGAATGCAAGTCACAGATCACCTCCACACACACTCTAATCCTTGCCAATAAAGGATGAAGAAAGACGGGTCAGGACCCATAGCCACCCAGAGGGCACCATTACCACTGTGGGAACCCATCTAGAATGTATTTCAAATTTGTTAACATATCTAAGAGAAGAACAGTTGGGTATCAAGTGGTCACCACCCACTGAATGTCACTCTAAACTACCCAATCTTGAGGATATTTGTCACATTTCTTAGAGACTTGTCAAAGTATTATTTTCACACTACTAATAAATACTGTAAAATTTAAAATTAAACAAATATTATAAATTCTGGAACTTGTCTTATCTAAATCTATATGATCTGGAAACATTTAGTAAGGGAATCTATAATGCAAAGCAGATACAGAAAAGGTCACACAGAAGACCCTGGGGGAAAGCTCGACTATTAATTACATGTTAAACAGAAAGTCAAAAGCATCAACTGTCTATGCTGTGAAGAGCAAAGCAGATGTGTTTCAGGGAAATGAACAGAAAAGTCGAAGGTCCCTTTAGTAAAGGCCCTAAGTTAAAGGGTATCATGATGCGGGTTTAGTTTAGATTGTGGGGAGAAGAATTTCTCTCAGATTGAAGAGAAGACAGCTGAAGGCTGGGAAGATGGCTCTGAAGCTGAGGGTGCCTACTACTCCTGCAGAGGACAAGAATTCGGTCTCCAGCACCCACATCAGACAGCTCACAGCCACCTGCAATTCCAGTTCCACGGGCTCTGACTGTCCCTTCTGGCTGCCACTGGCACCTGCACTCACATGCACAGACCTACACATGCATATGCATGTGATTTAAAATAAAATGAAGAAGAGAAAGAGGCTGGGAATGTAGCTCGGGGTAGAGCAATCACCAAAACACGGAGCCCTGGGTTTGGTACTAGCAATGCAAACATAAATTGAAAGAAGAATTTTAAGTTTACTGTGATCAAGAACTCAAACTAAACTCAAATGATGATTATTTGACAAAACCTCAAATTGAAAGTATGTCTGTAAGATTTCCTGCCATCTTGTCCAGAAGCTCTCTTCCCACATGAGATCCACACTCTCTCTCAGAATATTTCTGTTTTAAATATAAATATTTTAAATATAATTGTTATTAAAAATAAAAATAAGACAGCATATACATTCAAAAGTAGCTAGCACATAGCAATGTGTGGGTGGCAGGCCACACTGGGACATACCAGCCACAGAGTGTGTTCCTATGTCCTGTGTGCTCTCTGATTTCTCAAATGACATGCTATGTACAGCAACATCAGTCACCCAAGTTGATTTGGTCAAATTCAGAATGCAGACTGCTGTGACCTGCACACAGAGGGCACGGTGTGACCCAGTTTGCAAATGGATCATCAGAAGCTCTCGGCCTCCCACATAAAATGTAGCACCTTCCTTGCACCAGCCCAGCTCAGCTCTGCATCTTTCCAAAAGCCATAACCAACCCCAGTGACATGTCCCTGCACAACATGGAGGCCCCAAACAGCTAGCACACTACACTGGGCCTATAAAGGCTGTTTTAAGTTTGTTTGTGTTTTATTTATGTGCTAAATTCCCCTGCCTCCTCTCCCTGGAGCTATCAATTGCTCCTTTCTAAAGCTGGTGCAGTCTTTTTTTTTTCCTTTGGCTTTTGCCATCCAACTCTGGGCCACTGCCCACCAAGCTTAGGAAGAGCCAGCTGGCTCTTGCACTCCTCCTGCTTGGCAGAAGTCACTGACCCTTTTATTCCATGCTACCTGGCTGCTTCCTGCCACAAGGAGAGTTTCCCAGAGCGGATGGGAGGCATTTCACACAGGATGAGCAATTATTTGTCTTGTGTTTTGCCACCAAGTCTCTTTATTGCTCTCCCAGGGAGATCTGATAGAGTTCCTCTGAACAGGCAGGAAGGATGTGAACCTGGGAGAGTCTATAGTCAGCTACTTCATAAGGCTATGATTGTACCATTGATAGATTTTTCTTTTATGGGTGTGTGTAGGGGTGTGGGGGGTGGGGAGGTGGGGGTGAGGGTGTGCTACTTAGGATTGTACCTAGGACCTTTGTATATGCTATGTAAGCACTCAACCATTGAGCTACATTAACCAGCCTTTACAGGTATTTTTTAACACCCATTTCTCCAAAAAGGTATGTTTGTTTAACATTGATATTTTTGTATGTAATCCATGGTTAAGTATAAGCAATAAAACAAGAATCCATTAGTGTATAAAATATTTCTGAAAGCTGTCTTCAGACCATTACAATTTGTCATGTAGAGGCTGTGAGGGCACAGGTAAAATTCAAATTGCTTTCATATCAAGATTGCTTTTTAAAAGAATCAATCTAATTTTGAATCACAATAAAAATTGTACATTCACAGAAATTGCATAAAGTTTTATCAGGTAATGATGAACTTGAAGATCTATTTTTAGACACATGTATATACACATATACAGAGAAAGACAGACAGACAGACAGACAGAGAGAAAGCTTCAACCCCAGAAGAGAAAATGGTATTGCCACAAAAGACCAACGTATAATATACAACCCAGCAAACCAGAAGAAACTTCCCATTCTGCATTTGGTTCTCCTGTCAGAGCCACAGTCTACAGATTTAATTTCCAACTACAGGCTTCCCCAACCACCACAGAGAAAAAGAACAAAATGATCAATTCTTAATTTAATAGTCAGGACATTTTGCTTATATAAAGGCTTTAAATTCATGTCAACAAGATGATAAAGTACATATAGGCATATTTTGCACAACATATAAGTGAATTATAATAGAAATACTAATCCAGATTGTTCAAATATGTAAGTAAGTAAGGCGTATAAGTAAAAAGTAAATTCAAATGTTTTTTATTTAAGCATAGACATATATAAGACTAAAGATTTGCATAAATAAAGTAATAAAGATTATGTAAGTAAAAGTCAAGCTTAAAAGCATGTAAGTACATATACTTAGAAAGTAACACAGTAATAATGTAAATAGAGAATATAAGTAAGGCATATGAGCTTCAAGGTATAACTATATAAACACATATAAATGTCTAAAACAACTAATTCTGGAGCTAGAGAGATGGCTGAGCAGTTAAGACCATGATTGCCCTTGCAGAGGACCTAGGTTTGGCTCCCAGCCCCACAAGGTGGCCCAGTTCCAGGGCATCTGATGCCCTCTCTGGCTTCTGCTGGCACCTGCAGGCAGGAACATGGTGCACAGACATACATTCGGATAAACACTCACATATAAAAAGAAAAACAAAGGGGGAGCATTTTAAAAATTAGTTCTTCAGTATTTAGATCTAGTGTTTAGATTCAGTATTTGGATGTTTTGTGGAAAGGGCTCCGATCCCTTAGGGAGGTTGGGAAGTGGGAGGCTGCCACACACCTCTGCCCATAAACTCACCTCCTGCCCTACACACTTGGACTGTAAAGACAGCCAGTTCAAACAGACTTTTCTTGTAAATGGCCCCTTTTAACTGCACAATCTTCTTATTTATTGTTTGTTTATTAATTTGGTATAGCTTCAGCACTAATAAGAAACTTGACATGAAATAAAACCTTGCTTATGATGTGGGTTTGTGCTTCACTCAACTTTTGTAGAAAGAAAAACATTAAAAATGAACGAAAGCAAATGATCTTTAAAAAGCAAGAAGACCACAGCATTTCTAGTTTGTACTTTGTATTCCAGGGTATTCAACAATGTTAGAGAGGCAGATAGGACCCCTGAAATTCCCAGGTTTTTTTTTCCACATTTCTGAGGAATAACCATGGGATATCCATTTCCCTGCAGAATGGTCCCGATGTTCACAACTTCTGAGTTTCAAATCAAACTTGAACCTTTTGGGGTTTAACTTCGTTTGTACTCAGTGATACATGGTTTCCTGTTTATAAGAAAAAGAAAAGTCCTTAAAAAGCTTATTATAAAACCCAAAATCTTCTTGGACCATGAATCCCTCTCACAAAACAACATTTTGATGAGTTGAGGATAAATAAATCTGAAACATATGATTAAATTTCCATTAAAATGCACATGGGTTTAAAAATTATGAGGAACTATGTCCGGGGGACAAGCTGTGCGCCTTGCTCACCACATAGTACTTGAGATGTACTTCTGTGTCTGCAAATGGTCATCAAGTTTGCCACCAGCATGTAAACACACCTTTCCAAGTTCTGGATACCATGCTCTCCACTCTCCACTCATCACCCTAGAGCCTTGCCACAGAAACTAGCGGGCCAATGACTATGCTCCCCTCAGCCTGCACCCTGAACCCTAGGTGGCCCACTCCTTTCCCAGGGAATGGGTCCAGACCAAGATATGCTAATGCCAGGGCTGCCCTGGGAGAGCTGGCTACTCCTAATTGCTCAGAAGCTAGAAGGATACATGCAGCAGAAGCAGCTCAGCCCTCCTCACCTAGTCTCTTGGAAGACCCCTTCTCCACCATGAAGGGAAAAATTAGAATTGCCGTGCATTTCTTAAAGTGACAATTTTTGTCATTTTTCCCTCTTTGCTATACTCCAACCTAAACTCCCCTTTGGCTTGCTTCCACAAACACTGGCCATAAATCAAAGAAGTGCTGTAAAACCATAGGTCTTGTTTTTCAACCAAACATGAGAAGCAGGAGGAACATGGGGGTAAGGATCCGAAATATGCTCATCTTCCTAAGGCACATGTTCCCAATGACACCCCACTCTTCTCTTCTGTGTAATGCAAAGATGCCTCAAAGCAGTTTTCCAAAGTTACCATTAGTCCACAAGTTCTGTGTAACATCCTACCAGCATGTAGAGAATGGGGCTTCACAGGACTATCATCTCTAATCTACATGCCCATCCTATTTTAGACAAGGAGAGTTAGACCCAGAGAAGCTGGAATGATTCACAGGCACCGTGTAGTTGCTACTCTTCCCCTAAACCTGTATCCAGAGCTATGGTCCCCACACCAGGCTTGCGGCTCACCTCTAGCAAGGTCCTTGTGTGGCTATTCTGATTGATAAGACCGGAATTTTCAACTAGACTCATGTAAACTTCCCCAACCATCTGCAGCAAAGACACAAACAAAACCTGGAGAATCCATGCAATGCAGGAGATACATTTTGGCCTGGGAAGTTGAGGTATAAATTGTCAGACACAACAGCAAGTCTCTTTCACATAGTTGTGAAAGCCCAATGTCATAAACAGAGGTGACTTTTCACCAATAGATAGATTGCACTTGGACCCTGAAACCGGCCAGGCATCGCTGAAGAAGAGAGTAGCCACAATAGAAATCACATCTGAGCTTTTAAAATAATAACATGTGTATCTGTCTTCTCACACACAGCTGGAATGGACACATGCTTGCATTAGGAGGCAAGAGGGTGATGACTCACTTCTTGCTTGGGGAAAAGCTCTCTGCAGTGCCCTCTGGAGTTCAGAATAGAGAACAGAGCCCAAGTTGCTGATGCCAGAAAGCCTAAGACGGCTAAGATATTTCTAAGTTTCTGTGGCTCTTAACTTGCAAGTTAGAGCCTTTAACAAATGGACATTTACCTTTTCAAGTAACCATCTACAAAGCTGGTTGAATTTAGGTAAAATAAGCCTATTTCATTTTCAAAGTCTCTAGAAATAGCTACAAATACCTTTCTCCCTGCCCCAGTGCCTAGTATACTAATCATGCATTGACTTTCCTATTTATGACTATATAGTACACCATTCCAATTATTAGTGACTAAAAACATTAATCATTTTCTTCTGTCATGATTATGACTGAGCTGAGAAAATCTCCTCGTCCACATGATTCTGGCTGGAGCTGTGGTTATCTGTGGGCCCAAGTGAGAAGAACTGTCAATGCCACATGGCTAGCAGTTAAGGTCATCTTTTGACTGACCAGAGAACCCACTTTGGCATCTCATGGCCCTTACATTCCAAATGGAGACATCTTGGGAGCAAACAGTCCAAGGAAGAGGGCAGGGAAGGCTGTCCTAGAGCCAGCATATCCTCTCCTGCGTTCTGTCCATCTGTACAGTTGACTCAACTCACATGAAAGGATATAGAGAAATAAATCTCCCTCTTAATAAGAAGAATAACAAAGAATTGCAGTACCTTTAGTCCATACAGAGCAACTTTCTTTTCTCCTATATTTCCTCACACTTATAGAAGTAGAGAGTCATATCAGTGATAAGATGTTAGCTGTACATAAAACTATCACTGATAGAGGTGTGGCTCCTTCCCTGGGGGCAGCGGGGGGCCTATAGGAAGAAGAGTTTGTCATTTATCAAAAGTATAATGCCAATTTGTTACCCTTTCCATATTCATGTGCTTTGTCAAGTGATTCGGCAATACTCTCCTCTCTAATTCTGGGTTCATTCACTTGAGTTACCTTGGCCAATGAGGGGTTAGCAAACTGTAGTATAATAGACTTTAAAGAATTTCACAGTAAAGCTGCCCTTCCCTCTTGTAGCTCTGCCAACCGCACATCTGGCCCTACCTCAATCACCTGTTAAAAGCTAGGATTACAGGTGCATATGCAGCAATACCTGGCTTTGTATGTGGGTGCTGAGGATTTGAACTCTTGTTCAGTAAGCATTCTTCCCTATTAAATTATCTCCCCAACTTTCTGGAATATTGTTTTGTCTTAAAGATTTTTGAATTTGTGAGTACAAAAACCCACCCAGAAATAGATAATTTTCCTGTGAAAAACCCCCAATATATTTTGGTCAGTTTCTTCTATCCTCTCCAATATAGGCTTCTGCATTTGCTATTGTCCCTAGAGAGCACGACTCTCTACTAAGGACAACTTAAAGCTAAGTAAGTCTTTGGAAGTGGATCATCTTCTGTTTTCCCCCAACTCTTCCCTTCCCTTGAATACTTCATAGAGTATCCAAGGTTCTGTATCTAATTCAATTTGTTCATTTGTGGGAAGGTTCACCCACAAAGATGTTTTGAAGTTAAAATGTTTTGGGTGTTATACTACAAAAGAGGACCTGTAATCAAAGTATATATGAATCTAGCTGTCACAGAGTTCAGTATACATGTTTGGAGTTCCATAGTAAGTGTTACTTTGGTATTTGAAAAGAAGTTAGCATCAAAGTATGTGTTCTGTTAGTAATTTATATCTAACTCCTTTACACTCACATTTGTGTCCCATTTATTTATGTGACCTTGGGCACCATGTATCAAATAGAACACATCTGTCATGCCCAATAAAACAAATGTGAGTCTCTTCTGTTACTGGTTCTGCAGCCATTTGTTCACTGGTGTGATTGTGCACATACTTTACCTAATTATGGATTTTAAATGAAAGCAAGAGGGTTAACAGGCAGTAATTTAATGTTACCATGAGAATTCAATTTGTTTTATTGTTCCCAAATTTATGGCTCACTGTAATTTTACTTATACATCACAGTGTTACACATTTTGAGGGCATATCTGCATGGAAAAAAGCCATCCATGGCTGAAAACCTTTTGTTAAAACCGGATTGCATAAGTGCATAGCAGCGTGTTGTATAAGAAGACGATTTACAGTCGTCACGATAACAGAGGCTGTGCTGGAAAGAGAAGATAGCAATATCTGTGAACGTGCACCTGCAAGGAGGCTGTAATTTCTGTGTGGCTGTCACAGACAATGTGAATCATGGACTATTACCTTTTTAGGGGCTCCATGCATTTCACATTATTTATTATAGCTCCTGTAGGACTTACTTGAGTATACTCACATGGATTGAGATGGATGTATATTTAGACACACAGATGTGTATATAGTAATAGACTTATACACATATATTATATGCACACACATTGTGCTTGTAATTTATTGCAAAGAAAATAAACAAGCTCAATGGCTAAAACCTTGCAAAACATCCAAACACAGACAAAAGGACCCTTTACAGCTGCCTGTTAAACTCAAGACAAATCCTGGAAAGACACTCCAAGTTGCTTCCAAGGCTTTCCAGGGGAAACCTCAATCTTGTTAATGAACCATAGCCAAGGGCCAGAGTTCCCCTTGTGTTCAAGCACTCAGTGGTCCCATTTGTCATTTTGCTCTGGGCTCTGCTGAGCTACATCCAGCTCCAGCCCCAAGTGCCCATGGTGTGACTGATTCCAGCAGAACCAAATGAGACTATTTTTTGCATTTTCCTGTTGTCATTACAAGTTGTGTATAATCCCATTGTCTTGATGCCAAATGATCCCCTGCTGCATGTGAGTCACTTCTGTGTGTCATTGAAATACCTATAGTCCAATCAATAGGATGTTTAAAAACTCCACATAGCAACAGTTGGACTACATAAGGCAAACGGGAAAAATATATCATTTGATTGTCTCTTTTTTAACAACATCTCAACCATTCACATCATCCCTAGGCCCATTGTTCTTTCTCTATTGGTTATCTATTGCTATAATTATGCTCAGAAATAATTATACAACATATGCAGTATTTGTTGCTCATTGTGAAGTTAGCTGGACATAGTCTAGAGGACAATCTTGGCTGGGCTTTTTCTAAACCTGTTTAATTAGCTGGTTGGTCATGATCTGAAATAGGGGAAAGGGCTTGTGCCACAAATCTTAGCCTAGCTCCAGGTTCTGTGAGAAACCCTGTCCCAAGGAAAGAAGGCAAACCATGATAGAGCAAGCTACTTGACATCCTCCTGTGCCCTCTGCGTGCATACACACACACACACACCAAATTATTCAAAATTATTCAAAACCCAGATCATTTCCAAACAAAAGTTAAAAAGACTGAATAATCCCTGGGCACCTGTGATTTATAGCTTTCCTCTTTTCTTTTAAAGAAAGAACCAAGAAGTCATTTGTAACCACAGGAGAATTTAGTGGGTAGGTTCTCCTTTCTGTGTAAGGGACATTCATTTCCATGTTTAATTTCAAATTCTGTTCTGAAGCTCATCCTCAGTTCGGATGCACGGAAAACTCTCCCTTCTCTCCTATGTTACTCTTTACTGATATGTTCAGATTGGCAACTACCTCCTTTCTCACTCAGAGAGCTCAGAATATTAGGGTCCTATCAAAGACTAACAACCATAGTCATTTACAGAGAACATCACGAAGATACCAGGCCATGTCTTAAGTGAGTTATCTCATCATTACCCCTAAATCTTGTCAACCCCACTCCAGAGCTGTGCTATACCCCTTGAAGTAAGTGAGGAAATGTGGTTCAGACAAGTCACAGAGGCATTTGAGTACAGAATGGGAACTGGGAAGCAGCAAAGATTGATAAAATACAGGTCTTCTCATCACCAGCCAGACCTACAGTAAAGTTGTTTCTAGAACATTCTACAAAGGGGAGAAAGGTCTGGTGCTGAGGAAAGAAAAGAATGTCACCAGGGAACCTATACATAGAGAAGAAAGACTACCTCCTCATCTCCTAGCAGTCCTCCTTTGCCATCTCCTCCCGCCACTCCCATCCCACCACCCAGCATCCTGGAAGTCCAGCACCGCCTTCCATAATCCCACATAAAGTCAGGTCACACCCACTGTGGGAGACTGGAACTCTGCCTTCCTGTCTACCTGAAGATGTGCTCGGTGCCATCTTTTACTGGTAAAACATTTCCAGCTCTTACAAAGAATTTGGAGTTGGGTTTGGACAAACCTAAAAGACATTTTGCCCTGAGCTTTTTCCCATAATTTTAAACCTTAATGTATTTTATGAGAAATTTAATCCATATGTTTCTGATTAATTTGTAAGAGTTATTTGATGTCAAAGGGCCTTTTAAGTTTTTATAAGCCTTTTAAGGACTTTCACTTGGAGATGTTTTGCCAACAGAAAATGAGCTTAGATCCCCTATCATTAAGTTCAGCCCCATCCTCAACAGCAATGGGATCTGACTGAAGTCTCTTCCTTGCTACGCTACACAGATCATTTGCAGCTGCCCCAGATGTGATGAACTCATCACTTACTCCTTCACTCAAGGCTCCCAGTGAGATATCGCTTATCACAGAAATGGAATGGTAGTTGGGTTTCATTGCCAAACACTTAACTCACAGTTTAGCCTGTGTCTACAGGCAGCTACCAGAGAGACCTTTGCAATCTGAGTTGGGTGATTAACCCACTAACATATTCAATCCTCACAGAAAGGTTAAAGGTTTTTTCCTCACCATTTATGATTATTTTTTTCACTGACCATCTGGCTTCGACCCCTAGCTTTGTAGCTTACTAGTTATCTGATCCTAATCAAACCATTTATTTTTGAGCCCCTTAACTGCAAAATAAAAAAATGATTTATAGCCATTTTAAAAATTAAAGATATAATATCTATCAATGGTTTGAAATATGGTAGAGAGTAGTTTGCGGTGGATATCATTCTGTATAAATAAAACACTGATTGGCCAGTGGCCAGGCAGGAAGTATAGTTGGGGACAAGGAGAGAGGAGAATTCTGGGAAGTGGAAGGCTGAGTCAGGGAGACACTGCCAGCCGCTGCCATGACAAGAAGCATGTGAAGATGCCTTTAAGCCACGAGCCACATGGCAAGGTATAGATTTATAGAAGTGGATTAATTTAAGATATAAGAACAGTTAGCAAGAAGCCTGCCACGGCCATACAGTTTGTAAGCAATATAAGTCTCTGTGTTTACTTGGTTGGGTCTGAGCAGCTGTGGGACTGGCGGGTGAGAGAGATTTGTCCTGACTATGGGCCAGGCAGGAAAACTCTAGCTACAGTAGTTCCTAAATTTCAACCTGTGGATGGAATGAGGAGGCATCAGAGAGACAGAAGGAAGGAGAGAAGAGAATAAGACCTTTGCTTTTGTCTTGCATAGAACATTGAAATCCAAGTTCCTGGACCTACCTCCAAAAGTCTGCCTCTGCCTAGCTGGAGGAGGCCCTAGAATACACATTTTTTAATAAGATTCTTGGGTGATACACAATGCCTGAGGACCACTTTGGAAAATGGTAATTTATGGTAACAGAAGGGGAAAGGAGAGACTAAAATGCAATATAGATTGTAATGAGACAATGGTGGTGACAATTTGAAGATGTTGCCAAGTCAAACAGAGGGAGATCATGAAGTACTAGGCAGAAACAATGCACAGCAGCTTCTGGACACGTGATGACTTCATTTCTCAGAAGGCTAGATTAAGCACACATATGGGAGTAAGTCATGGATATAGTCTATGAATGGTCAAAATAGGTCCAATCCCTTGTACACTGCTGGATGTAAACTGTCACCACCATTATGAAAAACAATATGGAGATTCCTAAAGAAATTAAGACTGAAACTGCAATGTGGCCCAGCAAGTCCTCTCTTGGTGTCACACCTAAATAAAAGAAAATCACCACCTCTAAGAGATAACCACAATCTCCAGTCCTCACGGCAGCACTCTTCACAGCAGCCATTTTACAGGAACATGTGTCTGTATATGTGTAGGAATATTATTCAGCCTTAAGAAAGGATAAGATACAACACAGGTAATCTGGGGGACGTTAACAAGCAAAATAAGCCAGACAGAAAGAAAATGATTTTCTTTAAACAGAATCTGGAAGAAGAAGAAGAAAAAGAAAACCAGTAAATACACAGAGACCCTAGGCAGAGGCTTCTTTAATGGCCTTGCTTCCTCATTGCTCTCCCATGCTCCCACCAGTCACTCTGGACAACTGTTCCTTTCTGACTGGGTTCCAGCCCTCCACATTCCTCAAGGAGCAACAGTCATCCATGGTCCAAGGAGAATCGAGAATATTCAAACAGAACAGAGACATTAGTTCTGCCCTGATGTAAACTGCTGAGATGTAACATAAAATCCTGACAGTCACACACTAGAGATCACATAAGAGAACGTGGACATTTTTAAAGGGGACAATTATGAAAACGTGTATTATGTATACAAATTCGACTGATCATAAAGGACTAGCATAAATTCAAAGAGGCTGTGACCAAAATCTATATAAATCATGAATTGAATGAAGGGGAAGATGAGTGAGTCCTGTTGAGTCTCGTGGTGGTTAAGTTTAGTAAAAATATATGACACATACTAAAATATAAGAAAAAGATTTTATGGAAAAGAAGAGGACGAAAGGAAAAACTATTTCACAAAACAAAGATTAAATTCATAGACTTCATTGTGAGAAAGTGATAAAAGGTGAAAATATAAATTATGTCCCAAAGGATTTAAACAATAAATCATGAATGACCAAGCAAGAAACAGCTGTAAGGAAAATCTAAGCTGAAACTAAGTTTTAATATTTCAAGCCTTCCTTCTACAGAGAGGGATTCCAAGCAGGGTGGCTATCAATCAGGGTACAAGAGGTTGTGTGAGCAGGAGGGTGGCATCCAGGAGACCCAGGACATTCAGAAAGATCAAGTAAATAAATATATTAAAGGTCATGGAGATTAGATTTCTCATATAATGTGGAAAATGGAAAAGCTAGCATGAGCTCTATAGCACATGACTGGAATTGAAGGTGGCTGTGTGAATTGATCATTTCCAATATAAAGAGGTGGATTTAGGAATAAATCCAATATAAGTATGTGCATATGTGTTTATGAAAACATGTTTCCAGTTCTATCCTCTCAAAGGACCTGGGAACAGCTCCAAGAGAATATCTAGTATTGGGATATTAATTTCCATGTCACTTTCTACAAAAATAATACAAGAATAAAGGACTGCTAGGAGAAGTAGATGACCCCAAGAGTAGACAGGAGAAAAGCAAGAGAATCCTGGAACATCTTGTTTTGTAAATCAAGTGAACAGTTATCCAAAGAAACCAGCTAAGTCTGGAATAGTTTGAGCATCAGAACAAATAATGACAATAATGAATTCACTCATTGACCAAAACAGGAAGTAGGTCGTCCCCATTCACATAAATAAATGAAATATGCAGAAACCAAAAAGAGATCTTCTTTGCAGCAGGATGGCAACTAAGTATTGGAGAAAAAGAAAACCATGGTACTGTAAAATCACCTTTTGGCAACCATAATAGCAATAACTAATTGAAGCAACAAACATCATTCTGAAAATCAGTTGATAAAAGTACAAGAAGTGGGGTTTACTGAGTCTCAGGGCTTCTGTTTATAAAATCTTCTTAACTGGAGGAGAGAGAGAGAGAGAGAGAGAGAGAGAGAGAGAGAGAGAGAGAGAGAGAGAGAGAGAGAGAGAGAGAGAGAGAGAGAGAGTTAACATGGATAGAACTTGGCAGGTACCATCTTCACCATCCCACACACCATGCTATGTGACCCAATATGAAGAACACAGACCTCAGCCAAAAGCAAATAACATGAGTCTAACCATTAAAATGAAACAAACAAAAACTACTGGGCAAAGTCAGATTGAGAAATAGTCTACAAAATGACTGGCCTTGAATCTTTAAAAATGTCAAGATCATGAGAATCATAGAAACACCAAGAAACTGTTCCAGGCTGACTAGAAAGATGATGACTCAAAGGAACACATGATTTTATACTGGACCCTTTTCCTAAAAGAATATTATTAGGATAGCTGCAAAACTTGAATAAAGTCTTGGGATGATGGACACCTGAGCACTCTCTGTGCCCCTCTGGGGTGGAGGACATCTGAACATTCTCTGTGCCTCTCCTACAAATTTCCTAGAAGCTGGAAATGGCATTGAGACCAAAATATGTTGTTAAAAGCTTCTTAACTGCTTTTTAAGTACCTATAAATTTAAGACAATCATCCAAGAAAGTCAAAGGATAAGTAATGGATGAAGGTTAGAGAAGCAAGAGATTGACAGAAGGAAGGAAGAAGCACAAGCACTCCCAGTGACTCACCTGGACCAACTCTTTGAAAAGGAATGTTGGGCAGGATGGACCATGATCCCATCTCAAAGCCATGGTCTCAAACTTAGAGTGGATCATCTTTACTGCAATCAAAGACCCCCCAAAACTGTGATTGTCATTATATCCACCTCAAAAATCATTGAAACCAGTCACCAGTTCCTTACTGCAGGTGAACACACCTCTAAAACTTTCCTCAGGGTACTAGCTTAATGAACAATGATGGACATCGTTTTAAGAAAGGAAAGGAAGTAAAATTTACAAAGACAAATGTGGTGTAAGCACAGATAAGCACAGATGACCCACTTTCTGGGTCTCTTTGTATTTGTTTGACCTACCCATCTCTAGTGCCATTACCCACCATGATGACCTCATCTCCTGGAACACTGCCTGGGCTGTTTCAGCCTCTCCTAACAAGAGTACAGGGCTTCAACAAGTCACCACTGCGTCCTCTGCAAAGGCTGTGCAAGCTCTTTGAAGCCCTGATTTAACCTGAGGTTTCCAGACTGTGCTGCACAACACAAGATTGGCCTAACTTAGCCGCTATACAAAGAGGCCAGGTCACACAGCCCCTAAGTACAGCAGCATTAACATAGCATGGTTAAACCCCAATGATGGGGCTGGAGAGTTGGCTCAGAGGTTAAGAGCACCTACCATTCCTCCAGAAGATCTGAGTTCAATTCCCAGCACCCACATAGAAACTCACAACCTTCTGTAACTCTAATTTTAGGGGATCCAATCCCTCTCTGGCCTTGTTGGTATGAGGCACATACAAAGTGCACAGAAACATGCTTGCAAAACATCCATATACATAAAATAAAAATAAATTCCAATTATTAAAAAATGACTCAAAGTGATTACAAGGTATGATGGCCTCTCTAGAGCATACAGCCCTTGCTTGGCTTGAAGAGCTCTTTTTTATTATTGTTAATTAAATTTTTCATTTATTTTACATACCTACCACAGTTTCCCCTCCCTCCTCTCCTCCTGTCCCCAACCACCATCCATTCATCTACCCGCCTCCCTATCCACTCCTCCTCTGTCTCTATTCAGAAAGGGACAGGCCTCCCACGGGCATCAACAAATCATAGCACATCAAGTTGAGGCAAGATCAAGCTTCTCCCCCTGCATCAAGGTTGGGCAAGGCAACCCAGCATGGGAAATAGGTTTCCAAAAGCCAGCTCAAGTGCCATGGACAGGTCCTGGTCCCACTGCTAGGGGCCCCACAAACAGATCAAGTACACAACTGTTACTCACAGGCAGAAGGCCTAGGTCGGTCTCATGCAGGCTCCCTAGCTATTGGTCCAGAGTCCCTGAGTTCCCACAAGCTCAAGTCAGCTCTCTGTGGGTTCCTCCATCATGACCTTGACCCCCCTCCTTGCTCATACAATCCCTCCTCCCTCTCTTCAACTGGACTCCTGGAACTTGGCCCAGTGCTTGGCTGTGGATCTCTGCATCTGCTTCCATCAGTTACTGGATAAAGGCTCTCTAATGACAATTAGGATACTCACCAATCTGATTACAGGAGAAGGCCAGTTCAGGCACCCTCTCCACTATTGCTAGGAGTCTTAGCTGGGGTTGTCTTTGTGGATTACTGAGTTTCCCTGGAACCACGTTTCTTCCTAACCCCAAAATGTCCCTGCATCAAGACATCTCTTTCCTGTCAGAATGGCTAAGATCAAAAACACTGAAGACAGCTTATGTTAGAGAGGATGTGGAGCAAGGGGAACACTCCTCCACTGTTAGTGGGAATGCAAACTTGTACAGCCACTCTGGAAATCAGTATGGTGGTTTCTCAGAAAATTGAGAATAAGTCTTTCTCAAGACTCAGCTATACCACCCTTGAACATATACCCAAAGAATGCTCAGTCTTACCACAAGGACATATGCTCGACTATGTTCATAGCAGCATTATTCATAAAAAGGATGGCCAGACTGCAACCCACAGCTCCAGAGAGGCTAGCTAGCAGGGAAAGACCCCAGGAGGAACACATGGATGACCCTGAGAAGGAGAAGTGGATGAGATCTACATGAGTGGACTGGGTGTGGGGGGGTGGCAGAGGGCAAGGACTGGGGGATGAGAACATAGGGAAATGGGAGGGTCAAACTGGAACAGGGACAGAGTGGGATGGCAGGAAGGGAGATACCTTGATAGATGAGGACATCATGGGAATAGGAAGAGGCAGGGTACTGGGGAGGCTCTCAGGAATCCACAAGGATGACCCCACCTTGGACTGCTGGCAGTGGTCCAGAGGGTGCCTGGACTGGTCTACTCTGGTGACCGGTCTAGCAAATAACCTAACTATTATCATAGAGCCTTTGTCCAGTGACTGATGGAGGCAGATGCAGAGATCCACGGCCAGGCACCAGGCTGAGCTCCAGGAATCCAATTGATGAGAGAGAGGAGGAATTCTGCAGGCAGGGGACATTGAGATCATGGTGGGAAGACTTGCAGAGATGATGAGCCACACTAGTGGAAGCCCATGAACTGTGGACTGGTGGCTGTGGAGCCCCCATGGGACTGGACTAGGCCCTCTGGATATGGCTCGAACTGTTTGGAGGGCACCCAGGCAGGGGGATCGGGATCTGTCCCTGGTGCATGGGCAGGCTTCTGGGAATCCGGTGCCTGTGGTGTGATGCCTTGTGCAGCCTGGGTGCAGTGGTAAGGGGCTTGGACCTGCCTAGGCTCATTGTGCCATGCTTTGCTAACTCCCCATGGTAGACCTTGATTTGGGGGATGTGGGGTAGCTTAGGAGAAAGGGCTGGGGGTAGGAGGAGGGAGGAGGTGGGATCTGTGGGTAGTATGTGGAGTGAGTAGAAAATTTCTTTAAAAAAAATGAAAAAAATACTTCTCTTTCATTTCTCTACCTATCTACCCCACCCCCAACATTCCTCATGCTCACACTCTCCCCCACATCCACTCCAGTCCCCAATTTACCAAGAGTTCTATTTCTCCTTCCCAGGGAAATCCATGCATCCCTCTTTGTATCCTCTTTGTTACCTAGCCTCTCTGGGGCTGTGGATTGTAGGTTGGTTATGCTATACTTTACTCCTAATATCCACTTATGAGTGAATATATACCATGTTTGTCTTTCTGGGTCTGGGTTACCTCACTCAGGATGATTTTTTTTCTAGTTCTATCCATTTTCCCATGAATTTCATGATGTCATTGTTTTTTTTTAACCTCTGAGTAATACTCCATTGTGTATATGTACCATATTTTCTTTATCCATTCTTAAGTTGAGGGGCATCTAGGTTGTTTCCATGTTCTAGATATTATGAATAACACTGCTGTGAACATAGGTGAGCAAGTATCCTTGTGGTAGGATTGAGCATCCTTTGGGCATATGCCCAAGATTGGTATAGCTGGGTCTTGAGGTAGATTGATTCCCAATTTTCTGAGAAACTGACATATTGGTTTCCAAAGTGGCTGTACAAGTTTGTACTCCCACTAGCAATGGAGGAGTGTTTCCCTTACTCACATCCTCTCCATCATAAGCTGTCATCAGTGTTTTGATCTTAGCCATTCTGACAGGTGTGAGATGGTATCTCAGAGTCATTCTGATTTGCATTTCCCTGATGGTTAAGAATGTTGAACAATTCTTTAAGTGTATTTTGGCCATTTGAGATTCTTCTATTCAGAATTCTGTTTAAATCTGTACCCCATTTTTTGATTGGATTATTTGGTATTTTGACATCTAGTTTCTTGAGTTCTTTATATATTTTGGAGATCAGCCCTCTGTCAGATGTGGGATTGGTGAATATCTTTTCCCATCCTGTAGACTGTCGTTTGGTCTTATTGACAGTGTCCTTTACCTTACAGAAGCTTTACAGTTTCAAGAGGTCCCATTTACTAATTGTCAATCTCAGTGTCTGTGCTACTGGTGTTCTATTCAGGAAGTTGTCTCCTGTGCCAATGTGTTCAAGGCTACTTCCCCCTTTCTCTTCTGTAAGGGTCAGTATGGATTTATGTTGAGGTCTTTGATCCACTTGGACTTGAGTTTTGTGCAGGGTGATAGATAAGGATCTATTTGCATTCCTCTACATGCTGACATCCAGTTATGCCAGCACCATTTGTTGAAGATATTTTCTTTTTTCCATTGTATAATTTTGAATTATTTACCAAAAATCAGGTGTTCTTAGGTGTGTGGATTTACATCAGGGTCTTCAATTCTATTCCATTGATCCACCTGTCTGTTTTTATGCCAATAATATGCTGTTTTTTTATTATTATAGCTCTATAGTAGAGCTTGAAGTCAGGGGTGGTGATACATCAGAAGCCTTTATTATGCAGGATTGTTTTAGCTATCCTGTTTTTTTTGTTGTTGTTGTTTTTCCATATGAGGTTGAGTATTCTTCTTCCCAGGTCTGTGAAGAACTGTGTTGGGATTTTGATGGGGATTGCATTGAATCTGTAGATTGCTTTTGGTAAGATGGCAATTTTTACTATGTTAATCCTACCAATCCACGAGCATTCCAGATCTTTTCATTTTCTGATGTCTTCTCCAATTTCTTTCTTCAAAGACTTAAAGTTCTTGTCATATAGGTCTTTCACTTGTTTAGAGTTACCCCAAGATATTTATATTATTTGTGGCTACTATAAAGAGTGTTGTTTCCCTAATTTCTTTCTCAGCCCATTTATCATTTGTATATAGGAGGGCTACTGATTTTGTTGTTGTTGTTGTTGTTGTTGTTAATCTTGTATCCAGTCACCTCACCTCACTGAGGGTTTTTATCAGCTGTAGAAGTTCTCTTGTAGAATTTTTGGGGTAATTTATGTATACTATCATATCATCTGCAAATACCAATAATTTGACTTCTTCCTTTCCAATTTTTATCCCCTTGAATATTTTTGCATCAATGTTCATGAGGGAGATTGGTCTCTAATACTCTTTCTTTGTTACATCTTTGTGTGGTGTGGGTATTGGGTAACTGTAGCCTCATAAAAAAGAGTTTGGCAATGTTCCTTCTGTTTCTATTGTGTGGAACAATTTGAGGAATATTGATACTAGCTCTCCTTTAAATTCTAGTAGAATTCTGCACTGAAACCATCTGGTACTGGGCTTTTTTTATTGGGAGACTTTTAATGACTGCTTCTATTTCCTTAGGGGTTATAGATCCATTTAAATTATTTATCTGCTCTTGATTTAATTTTGGTATGTGGTACCTATCAAGAAAATTGACCTTTTTTTTTTTAATTTTCCAATTTTGTAGAGTACAGTTTTTTGAAGTATGACCTAATGATTCTCTGGATTTCCTCAGTGTCTGTTGTTACGTCCCCCTTTCTGTTTCTGATTTTATGAGTTTGGATATTCTCTCTCTCTCTGCCTTTTAGTTAGTTTGGATAAGGGTTTGTCTATCTTGTTGATTTTCTCGAACTTTTTGATTCATTTATTCTTTGTATTATTCTCTTTGTTTCTATTTTATTGATTTCATCCCGGAGTTTGATTATTTCCTGCCATCTACTCCTCCTGGGTGAGTTTGCTTCTTCTTGTTCTAGAACTTTCAGGTGTGCTGTTAAGTCACTAGTGTGAGATTTCTCCAAATTCTTTATGTAGACACTTAGTGCTATGAACTTTCCTCTTAGTACTGCTTTCATAATGTCCCATAAGTTTGGGTATGTTGTGCATTCATTTTCATTGAATTCTAGGAAGTCTTTAATTTCTTCCTTTATTTCTTCCTTGACTCAGTGGTAATTCAGTTGAGAATTGTTCATTTTCCATGAGTTTTGTAGGCTTTCTGTTGTTTGTGTTGTTGTTAAACTCTAACTCTAACCCTTGGTGATCCAATAAGATACAGGAGGTTGTTATAATTTTTTTGTTTCTGTTGATATTTGCTTTGTGACCAAGCATGTGGTCAGTTTTAGAGAAGGTTCCATGAGGTGCTGAGAAGGTATATTGCCTTGTGTTTGGGTGAAATGTTCTGTAGATGTCTGTTAAGTCCATTTGAGTCATAACATCTGTTAGTTCTCTTATTTCTCTATTAAGTTTCTGTCTGGTAGACCTATCTAGTGGTCAGAATGTGATGTTGAAGTCTCCCACTATTGATGTGTGGTGTTTGATGTATGATTTAAGCTTTAGTAGTGTTTCTTTTATAAATTTAGGTGCCCTTGTATTTGGGGCACAGATGTCCAGAATTGAGATTTCTCCATCTCTTTTGATTAATTTTAGTTTGAAATCTATTTTGTTAGATATTAGGATAGCTACACCAGCTTGCTTCTTAAGTCCATTTGATTGGAAAATCTTTTCCCAACCCTTTATTCTGAGGTAATGTCTGTCTTTGAAGTTAAGGTGTGTTTCTTGTATGCAGCAGAAGGGTGGGTCCTGTTTTTGTATCTGTTCTATTAGCCTGTGTCTTTTTATTGGTGAACTGAGTCCATTGATATTAAGAGATATTAAGGACCAGTGATTGTTAATTCCTGTTATTTTTTTGGTTTTGGTGGTGGTGGTTGTAGTGTGTGTGTGTGTGTGTGTGTGTGTGTGTGTGTGTGTGTGTGTGTATGTGTGTGTGTGTGTTTCCCTTTTTGGGTTTTGCTGGTGTGAGATTATCTCTTGCCTGTGTTTTCATGGGTGCAGCTATCTTTCTTGGGTTGGAGTTTTCCTTCTAGTACTTTCTGTAGGACTGGATTTGTGGAAAGGTATTGTTTAAATCTGGTTTTCTCATGAAATATCTTGTTTTCTTCATCTATGGTGATTGAAAGTTTTGCTGGGTATAGTAGTCTGGGCTGGCATCTGTGATATCTTAGTGTCTGTCACACATCTGTCCAGGCTTTCCTAGCCTTTAGAGTCTCCATTGAGAAGTCAGGTGTAATTCTGATAGGTCTGCCTTTATAAGTTACTTGGCCTCTTTTCTTTGCAGCTCTTAATATTCTTTCTTTATTCTGTATGTTTAGTGTTTTCACTATTGTGTGGCAAGGAGATTTTTTTTCTTTTTGGTCCAGTCTATTTGGTGTTCTGTAAGCTTCTTGAACCTTTTTGTTTTGTTTTGTTTTGTTTTCAAGACAGGGTTTCTCTGTGTAGCATTGCGCCTTTTCTGGAACTCACTCTGTAGACCAGGCTGGCCTCATACTCACAGAGATCTGCCTGCCTCTGCCTCCCGAGTGCTGGGATTAGAGGCGTGCACCATCACCGCCCGGCGCTTCTTGCACCTTTATAGGCATGTCCTTCTTTAGGTTGGGAAATTCTTCTATGATTTTGCTGAATATATTTCCTGGGCCTTTGAGCTAGGATTCTTCTCCTTCTTCTATCCCTATTATTCTTAGGTTTGATCTTTTCATGGTGTCCCAGATATCCTGGATGTTTTGTGTTAGAAGTTTTTTTGAATTTGACATTTTCTTTGACCAATGAATCTATTTCCTCTGTCGTATCTTCAACACCTGAGATTCTCTCAGCATCTCTTGAATTCTGTTGGTGATGCTTGCATTTATATAGTTTTTGTTTGCTTACTCAGATTTTCCATTTCCAGAATTCCCTCAGTCTGTGTTTTCTATATTGCTTCTAGTTCAATTTTCAAGTCTTGAACTGTTTCATTCACCTGTTTGATTGTTTTTTCTTGGCTTTCTTTAAGGGATTAATTGATTTCATCCTTTTCCTCTATTTCTTTAATGTAATTCTTCATTTCCTCTTTAAGGGCCTCTATCATTTTCATAAACTTATTTTTAAGGTTGTTTTCTTGTGCTTCAACTGTGTTGGAATGTTCAAGTCTTGCTGTTGTAGGATCACTGGGTTCTCTGGTACCATTTGCCCCTTCTGTTGTTGACTGCATTCTTTTTTTTTTGGTTTTTTGAGACAGGGTTTCTCTGTGTAGCTTTGCGCCTTTCCTGGGACTCACTTGGTAGCCCAGGCTGGCCTCGAACTCACAGAGATCCACCTGGCTCTGCCTCCCGAGTGCTGGGATTAAAGGCGTGCGCCACCACCGCCCGGCCGTTGACTGCATTCTTACACTGGCATTCATGCATCTGGGTTTAGGATGATTGAAGGGATGAGTATTTATTCTTGTGTTGTCTTTGTTTTATTGGTGTTTTGTTCCTTTATTATCTGTTTCCTTTATTGTCTTATGACCTGAATGGCCAAGGGTTCTGGTGATGGTCAGGTCTTCAGGTCCAGTAACATTGTCTCTGCTAAGGTTCTTGAGGATTTGGGTGCCTTAGATCCAGTGTATTCTCCTGTTCTTCTGATTGGTGTGGGTTGTGCCTGTACCTATGGAATTTGCTAGAGTCTTGGGAGAGGGCTGGCCACAAGAAGGATGATGAGGTGGGTGGGGTTAGGTGACCCCCAAAGAAGGACATTCCTATAAAGGTACAAGAAGCTTACAGAACACCAAATAGATTGGACCAGAAAAGAAAGTCCCCTCACCACATAATAATCAAAACACTAAACATACAGAATAAAGAAAGAATATTAAGAGCTGCAAAGGAAAAATGCCAAGTAACATATAAAGGCAGATCTATCAGAATTACACCTGACTTCTCAATGGAGACTCTAAAGGCCAGAAGGTCCTAGACATATTTGTGGCAGACATTAAGATACCACAGATGCCAGCCCAGACTACTATATCCAGCAAAAACTTCAATCACCATAGATGGAAAAAATAAGATAAAGTCAAATTTAAACAGTATCTATCTACAAATTCAGCCCTACAGAAAGTGCTAGAAGGAAAGATCCAACCTAAGGAGGTTAACCACACCCATGAAAACACAGGAAATAAATAATCTCACACCAGCAAAACTAAAAGAAAGGAAACACACACACACACACACACACACACACACACACACACACACACACTCGTCTACCACTGCCAAGAACAAAGTAACAGGAATCAAGAATCATTGGTTAAGGCAGATGTCCATGGTCTGAGCTGCCACCTGTATCTTTGTTGATGTCCATGGACCAGGCTCCCTCTGGAGACCACATTGGTACCCGTGGCTTCTGTTGCTCTGGAGGCCATGTTGATAGCTTTGGCCTGTGCTGCCACCAAAGGCTATGATGGTGGCTGTGGCCTGTGCTGCCACCAAAGGCTATGATGGTGGCTATGGTCTGTGCTGTGGCAGAAGGCCATGTTAATGTCTGCGGTCTGTACTGCCACCAGAGATCATGCTGAGGTCTGTGGCACATGCTGACACCAGAGACCATGTGGAAGTCCATGATTCGTGCTCCTGCTGACTGTACAGGGCAAGGAAACTATTTTTGCAGTGGTACTGATACTGCAGACTCACAGTTGAGAAGGAGGGACATGGAAGGCTTCTGTGACAATCCCTACTCCACCCCCAAAGAAAGAAACAGCCTGGGAAGAAATCCATCAAAGAAAACTCTTTATAAAAGTATGATAAGGATGCTAAAGTATATCTCCCCACAATTGAAGGCTTCTGTTTGGGGTACAAGTAAGGAAGGAGTCAGTTTTCTTTAAGGGTCTGAACACTGGGGGTTTGACCCTGCTCCAGTGAGTCTATGGGCAGCACAAATTGGACTTGTTTTTTGGTGGGGTTTTTTTTTGTCTTCTTTTTCTTTTTCTCCTTCTCCTCCTCTTACTTCTCCTTCTCCTTCTTCTTCTTTGATGGAAGGTCACAAGGGTTGGGGGCAGACCTGGAAAGACTGAGAAGTAAGTGTGATTGGGGTGCATGATGTGAATTCCAAAATAGTCACCAAAAAATATTATGTTAGAAAAAGAAAAGGAAAAAAAGGATCATTGGTTATTGCTATCACTCAATATCAATGGTCTCAATTTCCCAATAAAAAGACACAAACTAACAGAATGGATTCAAAAACAGGATCCATCCTTCTGCTGCATACATGAAACACATTTCAACATCAAGATAGACATTACCTCAGGGTAAAGGGTTGAGGAAATTATATACCAAACAAATTAACCTAAGAAACAAGCTAGTATAGCCATTTTAATATCTAACAAAATGGACTCCAAACCAAAACTAATCAAAAGAGATAGGGAAGGATACTTCACACTCATCAAAGGAAAAATCCACCAAGAGAACATTACAATTCTTAACATCTATGCCCCAAACACAAGAGCACCAAAGTTTATAAAAGAAACACTGGTACAGCTTAAATCATATACTGTCCCTCACACACCAACAGTGGGAGTCTTCAGTACCCCACTCTCACCAATGGACAGGTCATCCAGACAAAAACTAAACAGGGAAATATTGGAGTCAACAGACATAAACCAAGGGCCTCAACATGACAGGCAAGCATTCCCCTACTAAACTATATTCCCAATGTTCTTTACAGTTTACTGTGAGACAGTGTCTCACTAAGTTGCCAACGCTGGCCTTGAACTTGTGATTTTCCTCCCTTGGCCTTATGAGTAGCTAGGATTATAGGCCTGTGCCCCCAGACCTAAGCCTGCTGTTACCTTTCAAAACGGAAGTGAAGACAGAGCTAGCAGTTCTCAGTGTCTTACCTAAACCTACAAGTCAGGGACAATGCTATAGTTGTTACTTAAAAAGTCTTTCCCCCTTCTAAGACAAACAATTTTGTTATTCTCAAAGGTCACTGTCTTCACAAGGCTATCATTTAAACTGGCTTTTTGGCTCAGCGTGACAGTGAGTTGTTTGGCTCACCTTTGGGTAATATCCTTCTATTAAATGGTAAAGGATGGGATGAGGTTTTCAAGTGGTGCCTGTGAGGGAGACTGCTTCCTCTGTCAGGAACTGGATGATCTTGATTTTCTTCTCCTCCTTTTGCAGCTGAGACAACCTGATTTTCGGTGACCTCCCAAATGATGAAGTTGCTTGGTATTAATAACATTCCTTTCTCAGTACAGTCCCTGTGGTTGATTAAACATGTCCCTCGTTGCATGCTTTCCCATCCAAAGCCATGTCACATTGAAGTTAGCCAGGCTGGAGCTCTCCTGCACCACGTATGAGAAGAAGGGAAATGGGCGCAACTGCCATGGAGAAATGCTTAGCAGTGCCTTCTAAAGACAAATGTGCTTGTGCCTCTCACCCAGCATTTTTCTCAAGAAAAACGATGAACACTTTTTATAAGAACATTACTAGAACCACACTGTAGTAGCCAAACACTGAAATAACCAGTGTTCATCAACTGTAGACGATATCGGAAAGAGACACTACCACCGTTTCCACCGATGTAGGTAATGATCACAAACACAACTGTCGTGTCACTCACTTGGTGGACACACAGAGAAGCTTCAGGCTATATTTCCGGGGAGACATAAGTGATCGTTCATCTCCCCAGGGTGATGGCTTACCTTCATTTCTTGCTCTACCTCAGAGAAGCCACTGCCTTCCAGACAGGGAGCGATCTCCCAAGTCAGTCTTGATAACTATTAATCTTTGAAGTCAAGTGACCTCAATTGTACTAGCAACTGCAGGGCTTACTGTGTATGGGACCTTGTATTGGGTTTCTCCTCTAAAAGAAAAGAATGTTGAGTGTGGTGGCACACTTCTGTGATCCCAGCACTTAAAAGATAGAGGCAAGATGATCAAGTTCAAGGCCATCTGCAGCTGCATAGTGAGCTTGAATCCTGCCTTGGCTACATGAGGCCCCGTTTCAAAAGCTAAGTTAACTTTTAACTACCTAATAATTAAAAAGAGAATACTTGTTGCACAATGTAAATTAATAAAGGAGATTCTATCCCTGAAGCTCCCTGGTAAAGCATTCAGCAAAGCCCTTGGGACTACCTATTGGGATGCAGCTCCTGGATTTAAACACCTGCTCCAGGTAATGCTGCTGTTTCAGCGAGGCTGTGGAACCTTGAAAGGTGGGATCTTGCTGGAGGAAGTGGATCTCTGCAGGGCAAGCTTTGAAGTTTATTGCCCAGCCTGGCTTCCTGGCCGGGAGATGTGAGGTCCCAGTTCCTGGTGAGTTCCTGCTGACGCAGCCACGACTGCTTCTGCGGCTTTGTCTTCCACTGTGAAACTTCGAGCCAAAGACAAACCTTCCTCCTTTAAGGTGCTTCTATATTTTGACACAATTAAAAAATAAATGCACATAGCATGTCTTCCCCATTCATGCCTCTTCTCATCCATCTTCCAGCTTGTAATTACCACTTCCTACTCACTAATCCATAAACTCTAAGAAGCAAACTTTGGGGAAACCTGCCCTGTTCCCATTTTTATTTCCATACAATTTGTACTAAATATTTTACAGGGTGATCAGGGCCAAGGTCACATGTTGCCACATTCTTGGCCTCTTACACAAAGAATTGAAACTAAAGGATCACACATATTTGTAGAAATAACAAGCTAGCTTTATTCAAAATGAAAGGATAATTCTGATTAAAAGAGGGATCTTTTATCAAGATTGACAGCAGACCATGTGAATAAGAGTACTCAGGGGCCCCAGTTAATATTTGGGGTTTCCTTTTATAGAGTTCAAGAGGAATCTGGTTGTTTGTTCACCATAATGGTCTGAATTAAATACAAACACATATGAGTTATCTCTAAATATTCCTCTTATCATACTGTCCCTTCAGCCCTCATGTAGAACCCAGAAGTTTACATCCTGTGAACTTCCCAGTGTCTGCTGAGACAATGTTAATTGGGAAGTGTGGGAAGAGCTGATAAAATGCTGTCAGGTGGTAACATCTACCTGCTAGAATGACAGACATTTCGATAAGTCATCTACATTTTGGCAACTGTTGTCATACTTGACCAACTAACTCAAGAGTAAAGATACTATCCCTTTGATAGGTTACAAGAGCAAAGAACTATTAGGGTAAGGATCCCATAACAAATGCCAGAATTAAATGGCCATCTTGACTTAATTTTATAGACACTTTCCAAAGTATATATTTTATCTTTGCCACAAAAAAAAGGTTAGTACTGCTCAGATTTTGCTAGTCCATGAACTCTGTAGAAGAAAACTCTAGATTTATCTTATAATGGCAACTGACCACTTTTTCCATAGACATAAAAGAAATTCAGTTTCTCTGGACACCTTTTCCTCGGCTACCAATGTGCTCCAGGGACTGGTAAACTCCTAAAGGAAGACCATTTAAAAAAATAAACCATAATTCCAGAGAAAACAAAACCCAGCTAGTTAAACTATCACCAGTAAGAAGCATAAACAGGAACCATTTCAACTGCATGGAATCAAAAGCTCTATTTGAAAAGGCTTCAAAACAAGAGTTTACTGTTTCCCAGACATCTGCAGTTGAAAAAACACAAAAACAGTTCTGGAAAGTGCTGTGGTTTACTTCATACAGAGTGATTTCCAGGTGCAGAGGGGAATATCAGGGCAGAACAAAAACTGAGGTGAGTGGGAACCAGAAGCTTTTCACAGTCCTGTTTATATGCACTTCTCCCTGGCTAGTTGGCGATTCTTCACATGTGAGGTATTCAGTGCAGCCTGTTTGAGGACAGCCTCATCCTGGAGGCAGGTTTATGCAAATTTCCATCTAACAGACTCCATGGGTATCCATTTCTAGGTCAGAGATCTCCGGCTTAGGATAACTTACCATAGCCCCTGTGCCTGGTGTAGCAGGCAGATTAAGAACCTCTAAGACGGTGAGTGGCAGAGCCTTAGGGAAGAACTGCCAACCAGCTGCACTCAAGCCTCAGAATGTGGAACAAGCAATAAAAAGAAAAGAGTGAGGCGAGCATCGCCAGCTTCTTGCAGCATGGAGCCAGAACTGTGAGAGCAGTGCCAGCCGTTTTCCACCCAACCAGTCCTGAGGTTGGCATCTGACATCAGTGAGTCTCCAGTCACCTGCTTGCTTGGGTGGCTCAAGAAATGCCACAGAATCTAAGAAAAGGAGAAGGGGAAACTGATGGTGGTCAAAGGGCCCTTGCTTTCATTAAACAGACTGCTGTTTTCACCAACACAGTAGACTTGAGAAAGTCACGTAGAGTTACTAATTCTCAAGCACAAGAAAATGACTTTGAACCCGGGCAGTGGTAGCACACGCCTTTAATCCCAGCACTCAGGAGGCAGAGGCAGGTGGATTTCTGCAAGTTCAAGACCAGCCTGGTCTACAGAGTGAGTTCCAGGACAGCCAGAGCTACACAGAGAAACCCTATTTTGAAAAAAAAAAAAAAAAAGAACAAGCAGAGAAAGAGAGAGAGAGAGAGAGAGAGGAAGGAAGAAAGGAAGGAAGAAAGAAAGAAGGGAAGGAGGGAGGAGGGAGGGAGGGAGGAAGCAAGGAAAGAAAGAGGGAAGGAAGGACTGATTTTGGTATGACTAAAAGTATGTGTCTTACCCTCCCTGAAATTCACATTTTGAAGCTCCAACTTCTGATGTGGTTGTATTTGTTGTAAGGAGAATAATTACATTTAAATGAGATTGGGGGTGATTAGATAAGACAGGCACCCTTACAAGAAACACCAGGAAGTTACTATTCTGTGTCTCCTCCCTGTCTCCTCATGCTCAGAAGTTTCCTTAGTCTACATGAGGCCAAAATGGACATTTACAAGCTAGGAAGAGTCCACCAGAAACCCATACCCTCTGGGTCCTTAGTCTTTGGCTTTCCAGCCCCTGTGAGAAAATGAACGAGTGATGTTAACACCTGACAGAGTGTGGTGTTTTGTTATGGGGACCTGGGCAGGGTAATACAGCTGGCCAACTCCAGTCACAAAGAAGCTTCTCCTCAAAAGAAAGTGTATGTTTCTAGGAAGGTATTATGGCTAATCTCAGCTGTCAACTTGACATACTTAGGAAGAGGAAATCTCCATTGAAAAACTGTTTCCATCAGATTGGCCTATGAGCATGTCTGTGGAGCATTTTCTTAATTGATAATTGATGTCAGAAGGTCCAGCCATTCAGGGCAGCGCCATGCCTAGGCAGGTGAGCTCAGGGCTATATTAAAAAAACTAGTCAAGCAAGCCAGCAAACAGCATTCTTTCATGGTCTCTGCATCAGTTCCTGTCTCCAGGTCCCGGCTTTGAGGTCCTGCCCTGGCTGGTCACAATGATTGCCTATAACTTGTAAGCTGAAATAAACCCTCTCCTCCTCAACTTGGTTTTAGTTTTATCACAACATCAGAAAAGCAAACTAGAACAAAAGACAAATGGATTCTGACTGACTAAACATTTTAAATGCCTACTTGTGTATGTTTCCCCTGAATTTTACATACATGAAAAGTATCGTCTTCAATGAGTGTGATCACCTGCAGGAGACCTTAATGTGGCCTAGTAACATGTCCTCGTGGAAGGAAGGGAGAATCTCAAGGCTCATGAGGTCTCTTCTCTCCCTTAGTTTATGTAGGCAGTGTGGTGGTTTGAAAGAAAATGGCTCCCAAAGGGAGTAGCACTATTAGGAGGAAGTGTGTCACTGTGGAGGCAGGCTTTGAGGTTTCATAAACGCTCAAGCCATACCCAGTGAGACAAACCACTTCCTGTTGCCTGTGAGTCAAGATGTAGGGCTCTCAGCTCCTGCTCCAGCACCATGTCTGTCTGCACACCACCATGGAGCACCATGATAATAGACTAAACCTATGAAAACATAAGCCACCCCAACTGTTTTTCCTTTGGAAGAGTTGCTGTGGTCATGGTGTCTTCACAGCAACAGAAACCCTAAGACAGACAGTAAAACGTTGACTGAAGACTCAGTACTCCTCAGAAATGTCACCGCTCATAAGTCACCCATGGGACTCCGATAGTCCAGTTTCCCAATGAGTCATCCATGCAGTGGGTGGGGTTCATCAGTACTATAGCCACTTTCAGGTTACCCAAAGACTTTCAAGGAACTACCTTGGAATCACCCATGCTTCTCCTTCCAATAAACTCATTGGTTCATCAAATGAGTGGGGCATAACTTTGTTTTGGTCTCTCAAAGGCCTATGAGGCAAAGTCATGTGACACCACTACACTAGCTAGTCTTCCAAATCCCCTCAACTCTTCATTCTATAGTTATGCACAGTGCTGGATTTCTACGGCTACTGCTTCAGGAACAGGGACTTCAGAGAAGCATCTGCTCAGACACAGCTACAGGGGCAGATGTTTCCCCTAGCTGCACACTTACCTAGTGCCTACATTTGCAGCTAGTCCAGACTATGTGGCTCTTGGAGCTACCTGATTAAACATTAAAGCTTAAAAGAAATGTTATTTACTAAAATATACTTCTTTTCACTCATCAGTTCCATCACATCTAAGTGTCTTCTGACCGTCTTGTTCTGTTGTTTTTCTTACTAAATCTATTTATTCTTTGCCAGTTTCATACAAACATACAATGAAATGTGATCGGATCCATTCCCACTTGTGCTCTGCAATGCCCCATAGTTCTCTCCCAACATGCCCACCTCCCTAACTTCATGTCTTCTTTTTTTCTACTAACCCACTAAGTCCAGTTAGTGCTATGTGTATGGGGCCTTGCGCTGCAGCATGGGTGACCTACCAGTGGCCACATCCCTGAAGAAGAATAGCTCTCTCCCCCAAGCAGCTATAAACTGACAACAGCTCCTCAGTTAGGAGTGAGTTCCTCTCGCACCTTGGATGGCATTTTGTCTGAACTGGCCTTATACAAGTTGTATATAGGTAACCACAGGTGATGTGAGTTCATGATTGCAATACCCATGTCATGTCCAGAGGACAGCATTTCACAGCACTCCTCCCCATACTCCAGCTCTTAGACTCTTTCCACCCCTCTTGCATGATGTTTATTGAACAACTGTTATGCATTACATTTTTCTCTGTACAAGCTTCTTTAGTCTAAAAAATAGATCATGAAATATAAAAGTCAACTGGAAGGCAGAGAGAAAGTAAAGTAGTAGCTTAGTTCCTATCATCTATGACCAAAGAAAACAAAACTATAATCTAATGAGTTACAAAACTAGAGAGTGACTATGCAAGCTAGGAACAGTTCAAAAATTGCTATAAAGTAATGCCTCAGTGCCAGAACAGTAAGGGAGCTCTGGGTTATGATATGGATTCACGGTGTACCTGAGCATCTCATGACCAGAGGGCCCTAATTTTCCCATTCTTGTAGGATTCCCTATATCCCAGAGGTGTAGAACGACCTCTAGGGGATGCCCAGCTCAGAAGAGATTCATTTAAATGTCTTCTAATGAGTTCAGCAAGAGAGTGCAGAACTAGCCAGGGAAAGCATCTTGAAAGTAGAGACTTTTTCAACCTGTTCCCTGATGCTCCACAAATTTCATTACATAAATTCAATAAAATCTCCTGTGCCCACATGAAGGTCAAATCCAATTATGGCAGTTCAGCTCAGGTCTTATGTTATCTGACTCCCTGTGGCTTTTGCATGGCTGGATAATCTGGCTTTCCTCAAACCAAACTGTCTTTCTCCTTGATGACTCAACCCTCTCCTGGCTTTGTTCTGGATCTCTGGCTTCTCTCCTGGCTACTCACACCTAACACTGACAATCCCTCAAGCCTCCCCTATCCCTGGGCCCTTCCTTGGCTTTGCTTTTATTCTTGTACATGCTGTGACTGTCTCTTCAAATACCACCAGCAAAGACCGTCCACTTCATTCTAATGAAGGGTCCTCCCAAGTTCCAGATACAGCCACCTACGAGACAATATGCTCCCAATTGCTGCAACTGCAAACATGTTCAAAACTGAACTCACTGAAGGTAAGGGATATAGCTCAGTTGATAGTAATTGTCTAGCATGTAGGAAGCCCTGAGTTTGATTCTCTAGCATCACATAAACCAGGCATGGTGGTACACATCTGTAATTCCAGCACTCAGGGAGCAGAGGCAGAAGAAGCAGAAGTTCATAGTCATCCTCAACTACAGAGCAAGTCTGCAGCCAGCCTGAGATACATGAGACCCTCCAAAACAAAAAACTGACCTCATTAGCTTCCCACTCACGGCCTTGTCCTTCCCACGTTTAGTAATGGAAGCCATCGTCTATTAAAGCATCAAGGAGTCATCTAACTCTCTCCTTGAAATAACTGACCTTTGGGTCCTTTTGTTACAACTTTAACATCTTAAGACACCTCTTTTTCAGTTCTAAGCACCAGCCTTGCTTCTGATAACCCTGTTTTAGTAACTGTTCTATTGTTCTAAAGAGACAGGGCAACTCATATGAAAGAAAGCATTTAATTGGGGCCTTGCTTACCGTTTCAGAGGCTTAGTCCATTATCACCATGGCAAGGAGTATGGTAGCATGCAGGCAGGTACTGGAGCAGTAGCTGAGAGCTACATCCTGATCCACAGGCAGAGAGAGACTGGGTCTGGCATGGAATTTTGAACCTCAAAGTCCACCCCCCAGTGACACACTTCCTTCCTCCAACAAAGGTACATCTACTAATCCTTCCAATCCTATCAAAGATTTCCACTCTGTTTTTGTTAAGGTTACTATTGCTATTATGACACACCATAACCCAAAAGCAAGTTGAGGAGGAAAAGGTTTATTTGGCTTACACTTCTATATCACTGTTCATCATTGAAGGAAGTCAGGACAAGAACTCAAACGGAGCAGGAACCAATGTAGAAACCACGGAGGGGTGCTGCTTACTGGCTTACTCCTCATGGCTTGCTCAGCCTGCTTTCTTATAAAACCCAGGCCCACCAGCCCAGGGATGGCCCAACCCACAGCAGGCTGGGCCCTCCCAATTAAGAAAATGCCCTACAGGCCTGCCTACAACCTGATCCCATGGAGGCATTTTCTCAATTGAGGTTCCCTCCACTCAGATGACTCCAGCTTGTGTCAAGCTGCACAAAACTATCCAGCACAAGTGACCCCTTGTCAGCTTGGCACAGAAACACATCACTGTTAAACCACAACTTTTTCTTTCTCATTCATCTCCAAGATCTTTTAATTTATGTTAAAAATATAAATAACTTTAAAAATCCCACAGTCTTTACAAATTCAAACACATAAAAATTCAGTTTCTTTAAAACAGTCAGTCTCTTTTAAAATCTGAAGTCCTTTAAAATTCAAAGCCTCACTACTGTGGGTAACCATAAAAATCAAAAACAAATTAAACACTTTACTTCAAGACGGAAGAACCAGGGCACGGTCACAATCAAATTAAAGCAAAACCAAACTCCAAAAATGTAAATAACTCAGTGTCCAATGTCTGGGATTCACTCATGTCTTCTGGGCTCCTCTGAGGGGCTGAGGTAACTTCTCTGACTCTGCCCTCTGCAGTACACACAGTTCTGCCTGGCTCCACTCCACTGCTATTCTAGTGGTCATCCCACAGAACTGGCATCTCCAAAATGCTGGGGTCTTCTGCTGCAACTGGGCTGCACTTTCACTGGCAGCCTCTCATAGGCTCCCTTGATGGTGCCAAGCCTCACCTTCTCTGCATGACCCCTGCAGTCCTGGGCCTTCAACTGCCACTGAGGCTGTACCTTCACCACTGGCCTCTCCTGGCCTCTCCCAGTGCCAAACCTCAGCTGCTCTCCATGACCCCTTCATGCCTTCAAAAGCAGTACCACCTGGATGACTCTTACATTAACTATCAAGTTTGGTCGCCAGTGCAAGGCACAGCCTTGGCCACCTCTGGAACACAGCTTCTGTGGGCTGATTCCCAGGAAGCACTAAGATTTCAACTCTACAATGCTGCTCTCTTCTTTTGATTTGGTTTTGGTTTTTTGTTTGTTTGCTTGCTTGTTTTTACATGCCAACCACAGTTTCCCTCCCTCCTCTCCTCCCAGACCCTCCCCACCACCTCCCCTCTCCTGCCCCATGCCTCCTCCTCCTCCTCCTCCTCCTCCTCCTCCTCCATTTCTCTTCAGAAAAGGGCAGGCCTCTCATGGATAGCAACCAGTCATGGTACATCAAGTTGCAGTAAGACTAGGCACCTCCTCTCCTATTAAGGCTGGATGAGGCAACCTGGTAGGAGGAAAGGGTCCCCAAAACAGGCAACAGAGTCAGAGACAGCCCCTGATCCCACTGTTAGGAGTCCCACAAGAGGACCAAGCTAAACAGCTGTATGTATGTGTGTGTGTGTGTATATATATATATATGTAGAGGGCCTAGGTCAGTCCCATGCAGGTCTCTGATTGTCGGTTCAGTCTCTGTGAGCTCCTATGATCCCAGGTTAGTTGATTCTGTGGGTTTTCTTGTGATGTCCTTGACCCCTCTGGCTCCTACAATCCTTCCTCCCCTTCTTCCACAGGATTTCTCTGAGCACTGCATAATGTTTGGTTGTGGGTCTCTGCATCTGTTTCCATCAGTTGCTGGGTGAAGCCTCTCTGGTGACACTTGGGCTAGGCACAGATCTAGGAGTATCATTTGGAAACATGTCTTTGGGGTTTTTGTTTTGTTTTGTTTTGTTTTGCCATTCATGTTTGGTTCTATCCTAGGTCTCTGGGTTATCCTGCCTCTGGGTCCTGGTCCATCAGGCAGTATCAGAGGTGGGTGCACTCCCTCTCGTGGTATGGGTCTCAAGATGGACCAGTCATTGGTTGGCCACTCCCACAGTTTCTGCCCCACCTGTATCCCAGCACATCTTGTAGGCAGGACAAATTGTAGGTCATAGGTTATGTGGCTGAGTTGGTATCCCAGTCCCTTCACTGGAAGTCTTGCCGGGTTACAGGCAATGGCCAGTTCAGGCTCCATATCCCCTATTGCTAGGAGTCTTAGGTAGGGTCACCTTCATAGATTCCTGGGCGCTTCCATTTCACTATGTTTCTAGTTCACTCCAGAGATGCCCCTGGTTCTAGATGTCTCTCCCATTACTCTCTCCCTCTTTCCTCCCCACAACTTGATCCCTCCTGTTCCCATGCTCACCTCCCTCATCTAGACCACTCCCTCTCTACCTGTGATGTCTATTCTATTTCCCCTTCATAGTGAGATTCATGTGTCCCCCCACCAGCCCTCCTTGTTACTTAGCTTCTTGGGGTCTGTGGATTATAGCATGGTTATAATTTACTTTGTGGTTAATATCCACTTATAAGTGAGCACGTATCATGTTTGTCTTTCTGGGTCTGGAATGCCTTACTCAGGATCACTAATTTTTCAGCTCCAGCCAACCAGGATTGAGTGTCCCAGTATCCCAGCAAAGCAAAGGTTTCATTTTAGTACTTCTGGTTTCTTGTTAATCACCACTGATTCTTCAGCTCCAGCTAACCAGGACCACAGAATCTTAATTCAAAATAACAAATGACCCCAGTAGAGTCTTTAAACTTCCCTCTGAAAGTTCAGAAACCAGACCTCCATCTTCTACATTGTACTCAACATTCTTCCCTTCCAAGCTCCTACAGAACAGCTCACCACACATTGAACACTCAATGGCTTTTCTTGCATAAAGTTCCAAAGTCCTTGAACAGCATCGTCTGGTCTGTCACTAAATACCCAACTTATGCTACCAACTTGTACTAGTTAGGGTTACTATTGCTGTAATAAAACACCATGACCAAAAAGCAAGTTGGGGAAGAAAGGATTTATTTGGCTTACAAATCCACATTGCTATCCATCATCAAAGGAAGTGAGGACAGGAACTCAAATAGGGCAGGATTCTGTAGGCAGGAGATGATGCAGAGGCCATGGAGGAGTGCTGCTTACTGGCTTGCTCCTCATGGCTTGCTCAGCCTGCTTTCTTATAATGGTCATACCCCACAATAGGCTGGGCCTCCCCCATCAATCATCAATTAAGAAAATGCTCTACAGGCCTGCCTACAACCTGATCCCATGGAGGCATTCTCTCAATTGAGGTTCCCTCTTCTTAAACGACTCCAGCCTATATCAGGTTGACACAATACTTTCCAGCACACACTCCTGTTGTTTTTGGTATTTTACTCTTTTGAGGGGCCCACCACTCAGGTCCCAAAGAAATCACACATAAAGGCTTATTCTTTTTTTTTTTTTTTTTTTTTTTTCGAGACAGGGTTTCTCTGTGTAGCTTTGCGCCTTTCCTGGAACTCACTTGGTAGCCCAGGCTGGCCTCAAACTCACAGAGATCCGCCTGGCTCTGCCTCCCGAGTGCTGGGATTAAAGGCGTGTGCCACCACCGCCCAGCAGGCTTATTCTTAATTATGATTGCCCAGCCTTAGCTTGGCTTGTTTCTAGCCAGCTTTTTAAAAATTATCCCATCACCCTTATGCCTCTGGGAATTTAATGTTCTCTTACTTCTGTAAATCTTACTCTTAGTCTTGCTTCATGGCTGGCTGGGTAGCTGGCCCTTAGCATCCTTCTCTCTCTCTGGCTACTACTTTTTTTCTTCCAGATTTCTCCTTCTATGTATTCTCTCTGCCTGCCAGCTTTGCCTATTTCTCTCTCCTGCCTCACTATTGGCCATTCAGCTCTTTATTAGACCATCAGGTGTTTTAGACAGGCACAGTAATACAGCATCACAGAGTTAAACAAATGCAACATTTGTAACACACCTTAAATATTCTACAACACATTCCCTTGTGACTAAGCATTCAAATATATGAGTTTATGGGGGCCATTGTTATTTAAACCACCACACCCCCTACTCATTCCAAAGCATACCTGTATATTTCTGATATGGCACTTAGTCATGAACCCTTGAACACTGGCTCAGTGTTCTTCATATGTTATCAATTACAGAAAATCCAAATTACACTGCATGGTAAATTCCATGCACATAGACGATGGGTAGATTGCTAGGCCAGTGAAGCTGCTCCCGTCAGAGTTTGGATCACATTGACTTGTATTGTAACCACCTGGCTGTGCCTATTTCATCTTTAAATGTCTGAATATATGGTGGGGAGAGGCTAAGCCCATGAAAAATGGATAAATGAAAGGTGCTCCTCAGCCTACAATTGGGATATATCTTGATCAACATTATAAGCTGAAAAATTCTAAGTTTAAGATGCACTTGATGCCCTTATAAACTCATTGTAAAGTCAAGTACCATGCTAAATTAGTGAGGCAGGACAAAGAATATATTTATGTAATCTCAAACAATCTTTCTATAAAGACTTTATGGACCAAGAGGAAAGTGGTAACTTTATATCCAAAAAGACTATCAGAATTCACTTTAACTGCATAAGCAAATTTTACACAATCAATATTCAGTTAAAACACTAATTGATATTAGGTACCTCCCAACATAATGAACTTATAAGGCCATAGCATCATATCTATGATATTCTTACCCAAAATGCACTTTAATAAACTATCAGAAAATACCAGACAAATCAAAACTGCAAAACAATCTACAAAATAATTGGCCAATCATCAATAATATCAGGATCAAGATCACAGAAGATAAAGACCAAGGTACTGATCTAGATTGAGAAAAGTAAGGAAATGCAATTATCATGGTGTGCTCCCCTCATAGGTTCAGATGCTGGAAGCTTGGGCACCACTGTGGGGACAGAGAAGTGAGGAAACCCTACAAATATGTGGCCTACCACTCAACAGGAGGGAAATCATGTCGGTACTAGAAACCCAGCCAACTACCGGGGCTAGTGAGGTCATGGGTCTTAGAGAAGAACCCAGCACTGCCGCTTACTAGACCAGCATTTTCCTAACTGCATTCTAAATCTTCTCCTTATACCACAGACAGGTGTAACTCTCATCCAGCATCAATGAATCCTCTCTTCACAGCAGACAGAGACCATTACAGAAACCACAACTGGTTATTGTAGTGGGTAGCCATTCCAGCTTTGATCTGTAAGTTCCAACCCCCATTGAGACTTCGGCAACTGTCACGCCTACAAGGCGGGGCGAAAGGAGGCGCCTGGGGACCCGAGATCTGGATCGGCTGGCGCTCTCTCTGTTGCGGGACCCTGGACTAGAGAGGTGGACCAAGCAGAGCTCCAGAGAACACCGCTGGACTGCGATACACCTTCCCCAGACTCCGCGACCTACCTATCCCTTAATTTGTAAGTTACGCCATTAAATAAATCTCCTTTTATCTACGTGGAGTGGCCTTAATAATTTCACCAATATCTGGCGCTCACGTGGGGCAAATTCCAAAGGCCTGGGTGGCTCCCACCCTCAGCCTCTTCCCCGGCTAGCGGGTACCTAAACCCGCCTGCAAAGTTCCATATAACCAGGGAACACCTACACGGTTCCATTCCTGAAAAAGGGAGCAGCTAGTCCGGTCTCAGCTCCCTAGCTTAGCCCCAGACCAGCGAAAGAGGCACTCCCTGGCTTCCCGAGTGCCGGCGCCGGCTCCGGCTCCCGCCATCTTGACTCCAGCGAGCTGCAGTCAGCCACGATCACCAGCAGGCCCTGCTTTGGAGCTGTACCAACGCCACCTGCTGGCTGAAAAGTGCTACTACACCCCCCAAAAACCACGAAAGGTAAGCAAAGGCACCTGATAATTTTACACCTTAAAATTGACTAACAAATTTTGAGTAATTCTTGTAATATGGCTGACAACATTACCTCACAAGAATTCGAAAACCTTTTTGCTTGTATGATGAATGACATCTTACTGGAAATATACGACCTTCCTAAGGCATATCTGGCCTGTACCATTTTGGCATTCATTGTAATAATCCACACAGTGTTCAAACACTGGTTTAATAACAAGAACAAAGATGAGTCATTATTGGGACTGATACAGGCTTTAAGCGAGAGCAATGAAGGCTTACAGAAAAAGATTCTATCTCTGGAATCTGCTTTAAGGGATAGCAATGAGACCTTAGAGAGAAAGATTCTTTCTCTGGAATCTGCTGATCAGGATTTACAAAACAGGCTTGTACCAAAAATTGATCTTATTGATAATAAATGTGAATATTTAATGGACAGAACACTAACTCTCCAGACACTATATAAGGAAGAAAGATTATCATTAATTGATAAGATAAGGTCCATGGAATCATGTGTTTCTGAGGAACATAAAAACTTCTATGATTCCATGAGGAATCTGGAGTCCCTTGCCAGAGAGGAGGCTCACTCCATAGAACAGACCCTAGGTGCTCGTTTGCAGGCCTTAGAAGAAACTCTCAGTAAACATGACAAGGGACCTAATAAGCAGAAGGGCAAGACCATAGAGGTTGTAACATCTCCAAATGGCTCTCACACAATGGCTTATCCTGTTATCATCCATGAGAAGCCAGCGGATGACACACACCCCGAGCCATATACTACATATACATTACAACCAATTTCCACAAGGGACTTTAAAAATATAAAGGAAGCAGTAGTTACATATGGGATACACTCCACGTACGTAAAACAGATGTTAAATTCGTGGTCTACCTCACATAGAATCATCCCAGATGACTGGCATCAGTTAATTTCAGCTGTTCTAGAATATAGCCAGCAGCTACAGTGGAAAAGCTGGTTGAGAGAAGAGGCAAAAATTTTAGAACAACAAGGTAAACTCAGAGGTTTCGTGATCTCCCAAGATCAAATACTTGGTGAGGGATGTTTTGCTGACAGGAATGTACAAGCCATTTATGATGAGCATACAATATCCCTATGCCGTACAGCAGCTCTAAATGCTTGGGAAAAAATTCCAGAACCTGGAAAACCAACTGAGGTATACACAAAGATATTTCAGGGACCACACGAACCCTTCACTGATTTTTTACAAAGACTGAACACAGCTATAACAAGAGCTGTATCAGATAAAGAATTAAGAAAAGTATTAACTGAGTCCTTGGCATTCGACAATGCTAATGCAGAATGCAGAAGAATACTTACACCATTAAAGATCAGATCAGCTCCTTTGGAAGAATGGATTCAGTATACTAATGGTGTTGAGTCTCGTAACTACAGTAATGAGGCTTGGATAGGAGAGACAAATCCCAGAGGTGAAAGAAGGCCCCGTGTTACCAAATGTTTTACATGTGGTACACCAGGTCATATAAGTAAAAACTGTACGTGGGGTACTCCTAGGAGTAATATTCCTTTTAGGAATAGCCTAAACAGGAGACCCCAACCACCTCCCGGATTATGTAGAAGGTGTGGCAAAGGCCGACATTGGACCAGTGAGTGCAGATCAAAAATAGATATACGAGGTAACCCTTTACTGGCGGGAAACGCCTCAGGGGGCCTCTTGCAGGCCCCCAAATCCAATGTAGTACGAACATTCCCAGCCACTGTGGAAGAAATTCCTCTCCAAGACAACTGAATAAACCAATGCTTAATGTAAAAACCGATACTGCAATGGATGATAAAACAGCTCTGATGGATGGATCACAGTTTACAAAGAACACTATAAAACAAATATTTTGGCAGACTTCCATAAATGATCAAAGACCAAAGCTTAGAATTCGAATTAATGGCCTGGTTATGGAGGGACTGGTAGACACAGGTGCAGATGTGACTATAATTACACCAAAATCATGGCATCCAAATTGGCCTCTTCAAGAGGTAGATGTCCAACTTTTAGGGATTGGCACCCTATCTCAGATAAAACAGAGTTCGAGATGGGTTGAATGCATAGGGCCAGAAGGACAGAGAGGAAGGCTGAAGCCATATGTAGCAAATGTAGCAGTAAATCTTTGGGGCCGAGATCTGTTACAACAGTGGAATACCCAGATTAAAATTCCTACACTTTCAGAAAAAGAATACAGACAAATGCATGTTTCTAGGAATAATATCATCACATGCTATAAAAATCAGGCACCAACCATTCAGGCTGTTCACAAACAGAGCACAACTGCTATTGAACCCTCAGAAGTACCAACTGCCTTACCTTTAAAATGGCTAACTAATAAACCTGTCTGGGTTGGACAATGGCCTTTGACAAAAGACAAGCTACAAGCTTTAGAACAGCTGGTTCAAGAGCAGTTAAATGCTCAACACATTGAAGAATCTACCAGCCCTTGGAATTCTCCTGTATTTGTTATTAAAAAAAAGTCTGGTAATTGGAGAATGCTGACAGATCTGAGAGCTATTAATAAAGTAATTCAGCCAATGGGCTCCCTACAGACTGGGATGCCCTTGCCCTCTCTGCTACCTAAAGAATGGCCTATAATAGTCATTGACTTAAAAGACTGTTTCTTTACCATACCCTTACAAGAAAATGATAGAGAAAAATTTGCCTTCACAGTACCTAATTATAACAATTCTCAGCCAGTCAAGAGATATCAATGGAAGGTCCTCCCACAGGGAATGTTAAACAGCCCTACCTTGTGCCAATACTTTGTGCAGAAACCATTGGAGATAATTCGTGTAAAGTTTCCACAATCCATAATTTATCACTATATGGATGATATCCTATTAGCTGATCCAAAGTTAGATACATTAGAAAGCATGTTTGAAGAAGTAAAAAAAGTTTTGCCTCGCTGGGGACTGCAAATTGCTCCTGAAAAAATACAAAGAGGAGATTCTATTAACTACTTAGGATATAAGATAGAGCTACAAAAAATTAGACCCCAAAAGGTACAGCTAAGGAGAGATCGGTTGAAGACTCTTAATGATTTTCAAAAGTTATTAGGAAGCATTTCCAACTTACTGGGCATCATGGGAATACCCAAAGATGGACTACAAAATTTGGCTAATACCCTAGAAGGGGACAAAGAATTAAATAGTCCAAGAGAATTATCAGCCGAAGCTGAGAAGGAATTGGCTCTAGTAGAAAAGACAATTCGAGAAGCACATGTGGATCGTGTGGATCCAGAACTTAAATGCATTCTTGTCATATTCCCCTCCAGACATTCCCCAACAGGTATTTTGATGCAGAGGGAAGATATTATATTGGAATGGATATTCCTACCACGTAAACCAAATAAGAAATTAAAGACTTATATAGAAAAGATCTCTGATTTGATTCAAAAAGGTAAACTAAGACTTCGCCAGTTGACAGGAATGGACCCAGCAGAAATTGTAGTACCTTTAACTAATGAAGAAATTTCATCACTATGGAAAGATAATGAATACTGGCAGAGAGCCTGCAGTAACTTTTTGGGAGAGATTAACAACCACTATCCCAAAAGCAAGAGAATAGAATTCATAAAGAAGACTGAATGGGTCCTTCCTCACATTGTACGACAAAAGCCAATTTCTGGAGTCCTCACATTCTATACTGATGCAAATAAATCAGGGAAAGCAGGATATAAATCAGGAGACTTAAGTAAAGTGGAACAAAGTCCATACAGCTCTGTACAAAAGGCAGAACTGTATGCCATTCTTATGGTACTGATGGACTTCACAGAACCCCTCAATATAGTCACTGACTCTCAATATGCAGAGAGAGTTGTTTTACATATTGAAACTGCTGAATTTATTCCTGATAATACAGAATTAACTTCATTATTCATACAATTGCAGGAAATCATCAGAAAAAGGGAACATCCTATGTATATAACACATATCAGATCCCATACAGGTCTGCCAGGACCTCTAGCACAAGGTAATGATGAGATTGATCAGTTACTAATAGGTAATGTGCTAGAAGCTTCAGAATTTCATAAGAAATGCCATGTAAATAGCAAAGGTTTGAAGAAGGATTTCTCCATCACTTGGCAACAGGCTAAGGATATTGTGAAAAAATGTCCTACTTGTTCCATCTATAACCAACTTCCATTACCTGCAGGGAGCAATCCAAAAGGTATACAAAGAAATGAAATTTGGCAGATGGATGTGTTTCATTTTGCAGAATTTGGAAGATTAAAGTATGTACATCATACCATTGACACCTATTCAGGATTTCAGTGGGCAACTCCTATGAGTTCTGAAAAGGCTGATTCTGTGATTACACACCTATTAGAAGTTATGGCCATCATGGGAATACCTGTACAAATTAAGACAGACAATGCCCCAGCATATGTCTCCAATAAAATGAGACAATTCTTTGCCTATTACAATATAAAGCATGTTACAGGTATACCACACAATCCCACAGGCCAAGCAGTCATAGAAAGATCCAATCGAACTTTAAAAGATATGCTAAATAAACAGCAACGGGTAACAATGACTCCTAGAAATAGATTGCATAGTGCTTTATTAACCTTGAATTTTCTCAATGCTGATGAGAAAGGAACAACAGCTGCAGAGAGACATTGGACGACAGACAAAACTCCTGAGCTAAACCAACCAGTTTATTTCAAGGATGTGCTGACCTCAGAATGGAAACCTGGATATGTTCTACGTTGGGGAAGGGGTTTTGCCTTTGTTTCTGCAGGAGAAGAAAAGCTATGGATACCAACAAAATTAATAAAAATTCGATTCGAACAGGAAAAACCCCTTGACGAGGAGAAGTAAAAGATCATCCACCAATGTGACATCTCTACAAGTTGTAAGAAAAATTTAACAATCAAAGGTTGGGGTAGGGTTCTGTTTTTGTCTTTCCAGGATGATGGAAATACCCATCTTACAGAAGTCATAAGGCCTTGGATATCCGGATGTTTACAGCAGAAAGAAAGAATCTATTGGTACCAATCTACACACGGTAAAATCTCACTGTCTAATATCTATCTCTCTATCAATCTAGAAAAGCTGTGGTTCCAATTCAATTATAAGCCAAGCTGACTTTGGAGATGGAATTGGCTCACTCCTTCTCTAAACCCAAGCATATTGCTAAAAGGAAGTTTGAGAGATTCTTCAGTCCCATATCTGAAGAGCCCTCTGGTGTGGGACAGAAGGAAACCAATAAAAAAGGACCATTGTCTTCTAGAGTCTAACTCTCTCCATGCTTACTCTTGATTTCTCAGAATCCTTTCTTACATGCTATGTCCTCTTTAAATCCAAACCTTCCATTTTGATAACAAATAAGTTTTTCTAATAGCAATCTCAGAAGTCTCCAGAAGGAAGACGGGGCCCCGACAACAACTCTACCCAATCCAGAATGATGCCATGGTAATCATCATCATACGACACTTCTTACCAGAATTTCAGACAATCTTACCCATTACTCTAAGACTTGCTGCAGAACCTACAGTTAGTCTAACTGAGATTTAACTATCTGAGCTTTCTCACAGTACCCAACAGAGATAACATCACCCCCTAAACAGCAGGAACTAATTCTAAGAAAACGACGCCCCTTCTCCCTTAGGTTTCATAATTCTCAGGGTTATGGATGATGGTTATAGGGTTGGGGGTGGAAGGAAATATTAAACTCAGTATTCTAAAAAAAAAAAAAAATGAAAAGAAGAAATGGAATGGATAGGTATAAGGTATTATGGTAGATTATTATGTATACTAGTAAACAAATTTAGTAAAATAGCAGCCTTAAATAATTTGCACTGTAATTTGCACTGTTATGGATTCTTATATGTTGATACAAATGTAAACTATTTTTATATTCCTGTCTAAGATAATTTGTATATTGATACAAATACAGAACTATATTTGTTATAATGTACATATATTTCTACTCTTATTTGAAATACTTGTATATTGATACAAATGTAAATTTATATCTGTCATACTTTATGTAGGTTCTACTTCTGTTTAGGATATTCGGTATATTGATATGTATTTAAGATTATTGTCATATTGCATATCACACTACATACTCCTACCTCTGTTATAAATATCGATATATAATTAAGATTATTGTCATATTGCATATTGCACTATATACTCCTACCTCTGTTATAACATCTTGTGTATTGTCACAATTTTGAAGTCATCGTTCTTTACCATACACTTGCTTATAGACTGTTTACCTTGTTTACGTGAAGCCTTAGTCCTTAGGTTATTTCGGTAGATAAGACTTATAGATTTATAGTCACCTATGCTTGTCATCTCTATAGTTACGTTAGTTAGGTTATCCAGATTTACAGATACATAGGTCAGATGGACAGGTAATCTTCGAACACTTCATAGACCTAGAGAATATGGCATTTAAATAACTTAGAATTCTGTTGATGTGAGACATAATTGCTCCTGGCTGCACCAATTTGATCCCGAGAGAATGTTGGGCTTCTAAGACATTTCCATTTGGAAGTTTGTCTTCTTGGCACAAAATGGCCTACTGGGCAAAGAACTGCCCTTGCCTCGACGGCTGACAGTACTAATGCAATGCTATCCTTTCTGGACAAGCGGGACACAAGGAAAGCGACCACTGTACTCTGCCAAGACAGGGTAAGATGGTCTTTCAGAATTCCTGCTTCTGAAAATGGTCTGTCAGATACTTTAGGCCTGTAGCCAATTTGAATGCACCAACAATGCTGAGAAACATTAGGTGACTGTCCAGGCTGCCAGCTGTCTCCGTCTACTCTCGCAAGATTCCCGAAAGTTGCTTGCATCCATCTACCATTTCTCAGGTACCATTATATTCCTTCTCAGGTCTTTGATGGGATTGAAGACTAGCAGTTATAGTTACAACCTAGTAGATAGAACATATTAAGTATTAGATTCAGGTTCTTTAGGATAGGACACCTTTTGGAATGATCTTTGTAACATGCCATTTACCTATGCTCTATACTTCTCTGGATAATAGTATGTGTTTCTTGCTTGATATTGTTTGCATTGGTTGTAGTTCCATCTTATCTAGGTCATTATCCCTCATTATTCCTGGACTATATTTGATAACCATTCCTTTGTATATAGTCTTGTATTAGGTTAGAACTTTCTTATTTAGACAAAAAGGGGGAGATGTAGTGGGTAGCCATTCCAGCTTTGATCTGTAAGTTCCAACCCCCATTGAGACTTCGGCAACTGTCACGCCTACAAGGCGGGGCGAAAGGAGGCGCCTGGGGACCCGAGATCTGGATCGGCTGGCGCTCTCTCTGTTGCGGGACCCTGGACTAGAGAGGTGGACCAAGCAGAGCTCCAGAGAACACCGCTGGACTGCGATACACCTTCCCCAGACTCCGCGACCTACCTATCCCTTAATTTGTAAGTTACGCCATTAAATAAATCTCCTTTTATCTACGTGGAGTGGCCTTAATAATTTCACCAATAGGTTATAGTACAGAGAGCAATGGAGCATGTGGAGCCCAGCCCTAACAGATACATCTACCACACAACTCCTGTACCTAAGGCTCAGGGAACAGCTAGGAAGAGGTGAGTAGATTAACTGTAAGAGCCAATAGACTGGAAAGTCTGCTGTGAGATTGTGTCTTTAAAAAAAAAAAGACAAGGAAGGTGTGCCCGTGGTACCTCAACAATGTGTTGGTTTGAACAAGACATTATCAAAAGACATGCTAAGAGAGAAAGGGGAAATATCAGAGGCCCCAACTCCAGACAAAGAACTATAGGCAACTAGTGACTGCTAGTAAAGGGAGAATTAGCTTCTTCCAGGGATAAGCCCCCTAGTTAGTTATCCAATACAAAGTGATCAGCCCTGAAATCATATACACCCAAGCCACACTAAACAGACTCATCAGGTTGTATTTATATGTTTATGAATATATAGATGTATATGTAATAATAATAAATAAAAAGAGGCCATCAATTTAAGAGGAAGTGGAAGGGCAGAGTAAAGGTGAAAGGAAGCTGTCATGGTAAGGGTTGGAGGAAGGAAAGGTGTCAAAGGCCAGCTCTGACCTGTCAAAGGGTTCTTTTTTTTTATCTATGAAAGGGTGTTTTTATTATTTTCTAACATAACATCTTAATGAATACACCATTTGCATTTTCTCAGCTGGCAAATGAGACAAAAGCAAAATTTCCTCGATGCTTGGAAAATCGAGAGTCATCACCTGTCTTTGGGGGGATCCGGTTTTTTACGGCCGCATGTGATACTGTCTGCACGGGTACCAGCGATGCTTCGTGGTGAAGAACACCTTGCTGAGCTGCTCTATCATGGGGCCTTGCTCAAGCTGTTTGCTTTTTTCTTCCAATTTGGTTTTCAGCACTTGTTCGTGTGTTTCTTCATTATTATGCAAAATATCTGGTTGAGGGATAGGTTTGGTGTGTTCATAAGGGATGTCCACAGAAGGGTGGTAGCACACTATTGTCCTGCCGTTAGAGGTCAAAGCCAGCTCAGTTGTAGTCCTCTGGAAGAGAGGAATATGTAGACTTATGGCAGACACTGGATAAAGCTCCATTTTGCATTGGAAATAAATGTTTCCAGATAGTTCTGTTTGATGTCACCCATTTGACTGCTGATGCCATGATCCTTATCAGGTGATGTGAAAAAGATATTGTGAGGAGAGATCGCGTCTAAAATCTGTTTCTAGGCACACAGACTTGCAATCCTCGGACCAGCCATCTTGCCTCAATGTCAAAGGGTTCTTGGGGGGGAGGAGAGAGGAATGAGGAAGTATTGGATAGAAATATAGACAGAGATGACAAGAAATACAGAGACACAGGATAGCTTCAGGAAGGCCCTGGGTCAATACCCAGTCCCCCTGAGTTTAATCATGATGAGTTTTTTATACATCAGCAAGGGGGGAAACAAAAGATCCCCCCCACCCAAGGTCAAGGTAAAAAGTACCAAGAAGTGTAGACCCTTCAAAACACCTGGTAACCACACCCTTGGTCAAATCATTCTATTATGCAGCCCTGTTAGGCAAAGCAAGCTCAGACTTTCTGACCTCAAGTAAGCCCTTACTAGGAAGTCCCTGTGGGCCCCCACAGATTTCCCCCTTCTTTATCACATAAACAGTCCCTCAGACCCCTCAGATGACTATGCCTGTCTTAGGTTGCCTTCTTCAACCATCCAGTCTTACCAGTCTTTGGAACACACTTTCCACCAAGTGTGTCCTGTCTTAGGTTGACAGCAGGCAAAAAGGATTCATCCATCTTTGGCTACCAGCCTCTGGCAAAGGAAGGTACAGAGCCTAGCTCCTTGCAACTCTGAAGCAGCTTCTCCATTAAGAGCTTGCAAATAGCTGAAATAATCATAGCAATACACCTGCTCCTTATGGATGATCAAGATCAATGGCCCTTTTAATGGCTCCAGGATGTCTATAGCAGTTTTAGCTGCCTCAAACCTTTCTTAAATCAATAAACTCCTAATGCAACTGCATCAAAAAAAAATCAATAAACTCCTGATGCAACCACATCAAATCTAAGGACTCCTTAGCATCACCATACCTTGGTTCATTAACATTAACAGGTTTTCATAATTCTAGTATGAATATTACTATACACAATACAATTCTCACAAACTTACATCAAAAGCAAACTCTTTTTTTGTTGTTGTTTTTGAGACAGGGTTTCTCAGTGTAGCTTGGAGCCTTGCCTGGGACTCACTCTGTGTAGCACAGACTGGCCTCAAACTCACAGAGATCTGCCTGCCTCTGCCTCTCAAGTGCTGGAACTAAAGATGTGTTCCACCACCTCCCAGCTGAAAAGCAAACTCTTAATAAAACTATTTATACTTCATAAACTTTAGCAAACATCCTAAAGTAATTTCTTAATAGAACTATTTACACTTCTTGCTAACAAAACATAGGGTACATAATACAGACTAACATTATCCATACAAAGAATAAGAAAATGTTTCTGCATTTGAGCTGCTCCAGCCTAGCAGCAAAAACTTTATCCCAACTCATTCCATTCCTGCACAAAACAGTGTGTGAGTCACCATGGTTAATAAAAGTATATATGAATACACAAAACAAGACAGAGATGATGAGAAAGACAGAGACACAGGATAGCTTTGGGAGGGCCCTGGTCAATACCCAGTGCCCCCCCCCCCCGAGTTTAATTCCAATGAGCTTTTTATACATCAGCAAGGGGAGGAGCAAAAGACCTCCTCCTCTCAAGGTTGAGGTATAAAGTACCAACAAGTGTAGACCCTTCAAAACACCTGATAACCATGCCCTTGGCCAAATCATCCTATTATGCAGCCCTACTGGGCAAAGCAAGCTCAGACTTTCTGACCTAGAGTAAGGCCTAACTAGGGAGCCTCTGTGAGCCCCCACAGAAATGGAAGGAGAGAAGCAATTTAATTATAGTTTAATTTTATGTAATTATACTTAATTTTTAATATTTAATAAATGATATTTTAAAGTGTGGTCTAAGGTATTGAGGCACCACCCTCATGAAGAGATTGATGCTGGTCTGAAAGAGTGGATTGGTCCTATGACAGTGAGTTTTAATAAAGAGTAATCTCTGCCTCCTCCCCAGTCTCCTGCTTCCTTTTCCACACTGTAATATCTTTCTAGATTTCCTATGCATGCATACCCCCATCACCATGGTGTGTCCAGAAGGCCCTCACCTTGGACTAACAGATGGGCTACTAGACTTTCCACTTCCACTAACTAAATCTCTTTGACTCTAAAGCATCTGATGTCAGAAGCCCTGTTACAGCAACACAACATAGGTAAGCCATCATTTGAAATGTGTGGTCCTAAGACGGAAGCTAGACATGAAAAGGACATTAGTACGACAGCTTGTGAAATCTGGACAAATGTACAAACTAAACAATGATAGTATGGTTTATTTCCTGACAGGAAATAGCAGAGATAGAACTGGAAATGGTTCTGCCACCCCTCAAGAGTCCCTTCCACTAGGCAACACTGCCTCAGAGATCTAGAGCACACCATACCAGAGCCCCATGGCCCACAAAGTCTAAGAACAAAAACACTGATGAGAGGGAAATCATAAAAGACTCTCCATATCAGCAATTACTGTTCTACAATGTTCACAAAAGTCGCTCTCCCCAAAGTTAAAAAATGTCATGTTGAAGAATGTAACACATCATTTCCCTTCCCTAAGTCTTTAGTAATGACAGTAATGGTTAATATTTGATGAGCAATTATCATTGCCAATTACTGTTTCCAGTTCTCTTAGCTCACTCAATTGTTGAGACAACCCTGTATTACAGAGACATTATTACTCTAGCTTTGCAGTTGAAGAAACAGTTTAAGCTTTTGTCCACAAATCACACAGTTAAGGGATGACATGACAACCCTGTCAGATAAAATTGGTCCAAGATCTCTTTCCTATCATTTTTTGCCTCTCCTATAAATAGTCTACACCTCCTTTCCAACATCCCCCTCCATCATCTTCCTTTCAGATCTTTAGGAAATCTCATTTCAAATAGTTGAATGTCAAACAGGATTGTCAGTCCCACTATAAAGTGTTCATTCCACTCAAAGAACCACACTTGAAGGGATTGAGAACAGGACAAAATAAAAAGAAAAGATCTAGTCAGTGCCTTTATTTTTTAATGATTTTTAATAATTTTTTTAATTTTATTTTATGTGCATTGATGTGAGGGTGTCAGAGCCCCTGGAATTGGAGTTACAGACAGTTGTGAGCTGCTATGTGGTTACTGGGAATTGAACCCAGGTCCTCTGGGAGAGCAGTCAGTGCTCTTAACCACTGAGCCATTTCTCCAGCCTCTAATCAGTGCCATTAATATGCTTACCATCTCTTCAAAGATCTCCTTTACGTTAAGAAGAGACTTTCTTTTCAGTTCACAGGGATGTGATGGAGTATGGATCCTACTCCTACCCTATCAGGGGCTGAAGGATATTAGGAGTATGTCAAGTTAACATCATGAGTTGCTTGCTCAGAATTACTTGGCCTCTATGGTTTAAATATAAAATGTCTCCCACCTGCTCATGTGTTTGAACACTTGGCATTCAGTTGGTGGAGATGTTTGAAGAGGCAGAAGAACTTTGAAAAGCAAGCAGCTGGCAGAGGTAGGTCACAGGGGTGAGCCTTTGAGGATGATAGTCTAGCCCACATCTAATGCAAGCTCTCTCAGCTCTCTACCTGTAACCACCCGGTCACAACTCTGCTGCCATGGGCAGCAGCCAGTCTGTCGCCTTGACTTCCCCCTTCTCCACTTGTTGCTTCTCTTGGCTGTTCTAGCACAAGAAACGTAACTGAAATAGAACCATCCTAAGAGATTCCTCAGATGGGACATGGTTAGTTGGTAAATCATTCAACTATGCCTCTCCAATGATAGCATTTTCTTCTTATACAGAGAAAGCCTTTGATTTAACACTAGTAATAATGGGAATGTGAACTACCATGCCCCCCTCCCTGTGTGGTAACTTCTATTGCTGTAAAATAAAAATAAAAATAAAACACCTATGAGGGCCAGACATGGTGGCACACACCTTTAATCCCAGCACTTAGGAAGCAGAAGGAGGCAGATCTATGAGTCCAGCCTGATCTGCACAGTGAGTTCCAGACCAGCCAAAGCTACACAGCGAGACCTACCTCAAAATACAAACAAATAAACAAAAGAAAAACACCATAAAAGAAGAAATATTTACTATGTTCACTCAAAATTTCTGAAGTCCAGTCTACAGTTGCTTGGCTCTGTTGTTTCTGGGTTTGTGAAGATGGAATCCGTGGCAGAGGGCACAGTCAAAGACAGCAATTCACCTCGTGGAACTGGGAAGTAGAGAGAGAAATCAAGAGAGAAAAAAAGAGACTAAGAAAAAGATACATCCTCCATTGTTGAAGTTGGGGCTCTCATGATCCAGGCATTCCCAAAAACCCACCCCTTAACATTGCTGAATTAGAAACCATGTCCTCAATACCTGAGCCTTTGTGGATATGACAGATCTAAACCACAATACTAAATAACCCTGATTTGCGGTAAGCCCCCAGAGACCACCATACAGGCACTCTTAATACTGAAAAAAAAAGTCTTTATTGGTGGCCAGTGGCTCCAGGCGGAACCTTCCTAAATCATGCAGCCCTGAACTTCAGAGCCCTTTGTCTTTTGTGCACAAAAAACACATCATGGTTGTCACACTTCAGTTAGCAAGAAGCAGAACTCCAGAAGCCATAAGGCAAGGTTTGTCCATTGAGGGACCTTCCTGGAACTATGTACTACATCTTTAATGAATTAGGTCTTAGTTCCTGTTTCAGCAGGGGTTGGGGCTTGCATGCTGGGTTTTAAGTTCAGAAGAGCATCCGTTTTGCTAAGGTCTGGGGGCCTGTTAGAACAAAACACCTGAAGCTGCACAACTTTACAAAGAAAAGGTTTTATTTAGCTCACATCTTAGAAGCTAAAATTCAAAATCAGGTGACCTCATTGGTTCAGCCACTGATGGATGCCCAATGGTGAATGGCATCGTCTTACAGAGTTTCTATTGCTGCAGTGAAACACCATGACCAAAAAGCAGGTTGGGGAGGAAAGGGTTTATTTGGCTTACACATCAGCATTGCTGTTCATCACTGAAGGAAGTCAGAACAGGAACTCAAACAGGGTAGGATCCTAGAGGCAGGAGCTGATGCAGAGTCCATGGAAGGTGCTGCTTACTGACTTGCTTCCCCTGGCTTTCTCAGCCTGCTTTTTTACAGAACCCAGGACCACCAACCCAGGGCTGGCACCACCCACCACGGGCTGAGCCCTTCCTCACTGACCACTGGATGAGGAAATGCCTTACAGCTGGATCTAATGGAGGCATTTCCTCAAGTGAGACTCCTTCCTCTCTGATGACTCAAGCTTATATCAAGTTGACACACAAAACCAGCCAGTACAGGCACCATGCAAGAGCATATGTTGGATCAAAAGATCTCATCATGGGGTTAAGAGACAAAAGAAGCGTGAGTGAGGCTTAGTCATTTATAACAGCCATCTATAACAACTCATCCCTACAAGAATGCATTCAAGTCCCTTTCTAAAACATGACCCCTAAGACTTGTGTACCTCCCGCTAGGCTCCACCTCTTAAAAAAACTCACATCCTATTGCATCCCACATCACCACACTGAGGACCAGTCCTCCAACATGTGAGCCCTTGGAAAACAAACCACATTCAAACCACAGCTCTGTGCACCATCCCTTTCACCTCAGAGACTCCTGTATTCAGGAACTGGCTAAAAAGGGTACTGCTCAGAGCATGAATCCAAAAATCATGGAAATGTCCTCTATACTTTATCTCTCTAGTTCTTACTTTTTCTCTCATTCCTTCCTGCCTCGCCTAAACCAACTATTTATGTTCTAAATCATTTTCCTCTGGAAAGAGTCCAATTTCATAATCCATCTTGAAGCTGGTAGGTAAGTGATATGATCTCAACAGAACCCTATATGAATGGTAATAACTGGCCATTGTTAGAGTGTCACAGATGTGGACACAGCTCTCCAGCTGGTGTCCGTATCTTTTCATGGACTCGTTCATAGACCCTAGTGGTAACTCAGAGGTTCCACAGAAAAAAAATTTAACCAAAAAAATAAGAATAAAAATTCTTTTTCATTCATCTTTATCAAAGATCCTCTTTAATTTCTGGTTTTAAAAGGAAAAAACACTGTTGCTTAATAAAGAATGGAAACACAGCTTGTATTTCAGAGTTCTAGATAAATAAGGCATGGCTCAAACAGGGCAAAGGACTGGATGAAGGTAAGAAAGCCTGAGGGTCTTCACTGTGAGACCGTGACATAAGTAAAACTGGCCTGATTTGAGCAGGGACCACAGATCACAGACTTTCATCTTCTTCTGTTTTTGGGCCTCTGTCAGTGCATCCTCTCCGTACAAGCACCCCAAAGCATCCTAACACTGAAGTGCCCTCACAGCACTGGCTTCCTGTTCAAGGATGCCCAACAAACCGTCATCCACTGATGGAAGACTGAAAATAGCCTAGATGCCTACCTACAGACCAAGCAATACTGTCAGACAATTAAAAACCACAGAAGGAACATTTTAAAACTAAAACACTATTTCCAAGTTATGGTCAAATAAAAATGTAAAATCAGGATTATGGTTCAATCATATGTGTGACTACATACAGAAATACCTCTAGAAAGCTGAGGGGACAGGAACCTGGTGCCTGGTGGAAGGGGCAGCACAGTTCTTATCACAAGCCTATCTGAACCTCTTCTTGTGCGTCACATGAGCATATTCTCAGGTTAAGAAACTGGGCCAGCAGGACAGCTCGGTGAATAAAGGTACTTGCTACAATGCCCTAAGCTCACTCCCTGGGACCCACATGGTAGAAGAAGACCAGCTTCCGAAAGTTGTCTGCTGATTTACACACACACACACTCACACACACACACACACACACACACACACACACACACACACACACACACACGCAGGGGGGCGGTAAATGTGATAATAATTTTGTTTTAACAATGATAGCATAGGAGGGGTTCAAAATCTGCCTTGGGTTTTTGCTTTTCTATCTACTGCTCTCTAAAAGTCTATCATTGTTTTCCCGTTCTTTTCCACGGGCACCTCAATTTCCTTTTCTTGGCAAAAAGAATTACTTGTCCCTTCATTCTGATTTTATGATAAACTTGCTGCTGGTTTTAAGTTTACTTGTCTAACATTCAATAAAACACCCCAGTCAGCAGGGAAGATAGTTGTTTCCTGATGCTTCAAAACACTCAGTTCCCATGTCCCTGGCTCCTTCCACATCCTTCAGAGTAAGGCTGCCAGATCCTTCCTTCGGTGCCTACCCAGATGTATCAGAGTCGCACACAGGGCCCAGGACCTCACAGCTTTGTAACACGCAGTGAGACTGTAACCACAATCCAAGCTGAAAATTCCTTCTTTAGCTAATCATATCCCCAAAATGACAGCTCTTAAATTTATAATCTCTCAGCAAGCACCATTGTGTCTAAAATAGGTATATTTTAGCCCATACTTCATGTTCCAAAGATTATTTTTTAATATGGGTAAATCAAGACACTGCTGGGAATCTCGCCCTGCAGTGCCCCCTACTGGTTACTTTAAGAAGAAACCATGAAGAGCCGGCAAGATCTTTCTCAACGGTACTGAAGGAATAATTCATATGGTAATGCTGTTTTGTATTGTTTATAATGCATGTCTTTCAAATTGGGCATCATTTTTGTATCTGTGCCATCCTAGTTATTAGCGTGCAGAGAATGTCCTCAAGTCAGGTAGATGAAAACCCAGTGTCAGCACAAGTAAGTACTTCAAACTACAAGGAGCCATAGAAGAGGACCCCTCTACAGAGAAGCAGCATGCTTCAAGTCTTCTTAAGAGCTGCCAGGTCCTGACCCCAGCCCAGTCTCCGCAGGAAAAATGGGAGAGGTGTTCATCTGCCCCCACTCAAAACTAAAACAAACTCTATGCTGAAATTCTCATCTTGGGTCTTCACTCCCCTTATGAGTTTTCTGCTTTTCAACATGCAAGCAACGGTGGGAGGTACCTTCACTGATTTGGAGGCTTAATATGATTTCCTTCGACCTAGTCAGAAATACCTGAGCTTGGGCCAGTAGGGACCAAGAATTAAGGTTTCTGCTAAGGAATCTGGACACATACAAGGATGCCCAGAGACCACAGGGTTCCAGGCATCCCGAATCTATCCCTCTGCCACGTCCTATCTTCATGAACCTAACCTGGCTGCAGTGAACCAGGATGTTCAGAATTCTTCCTACCACAATGCCCAGGTCAGAGCCTAAAGCTGAGATGACAATGTTAAAGGCTATGCTTGCAGGATTTGCCAGGGCACAACCAAATAGGTGTTTGATGGGAGCCTATCACCCAACTCCTGACATCGCAAAACAAAGGAGGAAGCCAGGACACAGGGTTTTGTTTAAAGCTGTGGGAGTCCCAAGAGTCCTTTCGCCAAAGACAGTGAAAATTGATGCTCCTGTGTCTAGGACAACTGGGGGAATCGGGGGATCTGTTGTTTGTTCCCTGGACACTGCAGGTGACGCTCCAAGTATCAAAGATGAGATGCTGGCCAAAAAAGCCTGGTAGCAAAGAAGTGAGAGGACACAGAGAACAGCCTCTCTATTCAGAGTTCAGTGAAGCAAAGACTTTCATATATCTCTGGCTGGGAAACTACAAACCCTGAGGAAGAGAAAAGGTTGAGGTTGTCTGAAACAGACGCAATGGAGGGACAAGCTGTCCCCAGCACAAGGACTGATTTCCAAGAGCAATAAAAAAAGGAAAAAGGTAAAGATGAAGTTTTGGGGATCACTGCCCAGATCAGAGGTGCTACCAGTGGAAAGTGCTAGAATAAGAGTCCCTAAAAACTCATGTAACTCTTTCGTTCCCTGCTGAGAATAAGCACCAGGACTACAGCATCTGACTCACCCAGTCTTCCTCACATAAGTTTGAGGTCAATCTATCTCCACCAAAAGAAAAAAGATACAGTCCTGAGCCCTGACAAGTCTTCTGATTAACTCTTCTAGAAAATGGGACTCAGGAAGAATAACAATGAATATTCAAATGGTGCTCAATAAAACACCTTCATAAATTTAATTCCCATGGTTACCCTCATTTCAAAGATGGGGAAATTTGAGGTTCAGTATCCTACTCAAGGATTAAGAATGCTAGTCAGTGAATCTGAACCTAAACTATTTGAATCTGGGGTACTGTGGTGGTTTGAATATGAATGGCCCCATAGATTCATGTGTTTGAATGGTTGGCCCATAGAGAATGTCACTATTAGGAGGTGTGGCCTTGTTGAAGGAAGTGTGTCACTGTGGGGGCAGGCTTTGAGGTCTCATATGCTCAAGCTACACAGACTCCTGCTGCTGACTGCAGATCAAGATGTAGAATTCTCAGCTCCTTCTCCGGCACCATGTCTGGCTGCATGCGGTCATGTCCCCTGCCATGACAATAATGGACTAAACTCCTGAAACTGTAAGCCAGCCCCAATTAAATCTTTTCCTTTATAAGAGTCGCTGTGGTCATGGTGTCTCTTCACAGCAATAGAAACCCTAAGGCAGGACTGTTTTCATTATATTTCTGTTACTGTGATAAACACCATGGCCAAAAGCATTTACTACATCTTACAACTCCCAGGTCATAATCCATCACTGAAGGAAGTTAGGCAGAAACTTTGAAGAGGTGCTGTTTACTGGCTTATTCTTCCTGTCTGTCTCAGCCACCTTCTTACACAGTTCAGGCTCACCTACCCAGTGGGCCTCCTACATAAATTAGCAAATAAGAAAATGTCTCACAAACATGGTTAAATGCACTCTGATGGAAGCAACCTCAACTGAGTTTCCCTATCCCTAAGTGACAAAAACTAACCAGCACAATGACCCCTTGTCAACTTGACACACATAAATATCACTGTTAAACCATAACCTTTCTTTTCTTGTTTATCCCTAAGATCTTATGTTAATATCACAATACAAATCATAGTTCAACTTTGAAAAGTTCCACAGTGTTTTAAAACTTCCAGCTACTTAAAAGTCCAAGTTCTCTTTAAAAATCCAACATCTCTGTGGGTACCTGTAAAATCAAAAGCAAGTTAAATATTTTCTTACCCCAAAAAGGAAGAATCAGGATACAGTTATAATCAGATCAAAGGAAGCAAAAATTCAACAGTATAAATAGTTCAGTGTGGACATCTGGTATTACTCCTGATCTTCTGGGCTCTGATGGAATCAGATAGTCCCACTTCTCCAGCTCTGACATCCATAGCACAGTCACAACTTGGCTCATAGACTAGGCCAGCTGCACACCACCTCTGCCGCTGTCCTTGGTAGTCATCCCAACATCCTTGCATTTTGGATATGATGAGGCCTCCACTAAAACAGAAGCTACACACCAGTGGCCTCCTGGACTCTTCTTAGGAACTCCAACCCTGCCACATGGTGACAACCCTCAGCTTCTCTTCATGACCCCTTAATCCTGCAGTGCCCACTCTATCAAAATCAGTACCATATGGGGAAACTCTTACACATTACCAAGTTTGTATGCCAGATAGATGTAGCCTTTGGACCACAGCATCTGTGTGGGAACTCTGAGACAATCCTGTCTTGCCTCAGTGGTGTTGGTATCTTATCACAGCTGATTTTACAGCCCAGATAACTAGCATCAATTGTCCCAGTAAGGCAAAGCTTTCATGTCCACAGATTCTTATTATAAAGTGTCCAAAAAAGATGCTTTTTGCTTCCTCTGGAACTTCACAAGCCCGGCCTCCATAGTCTGCAAGTCTCTCAATACTTGTAGCTTCCAAGATCTCACAGACTAGTCCATTAAATTTTGAGCACTCCATGGGCTTTCCAACCCAACTTTCCAAATACTTCCACAATCCTTTGCAAAAATTACATGATCAGCTCTCTCACAGCAATAGGCTACTCTCTGATACCAACTTCTGTTCTAGCTTAGTTTCTGTTACTTTGATAACTCATGATCAAAACCAACTTGGGAGGAAAGGGCTTATTTGGCTTACAAGTTACAGTCCATTATCCAGGAAAGCCAAGACAGGAATTCAAGGTAGGAACCTAAAAGCAGGAAATTAAGCAGAAACCAAATGAATGAATGTTGATTACTGGCTCACTTCCCCTGGCTTGCCCAACTACCTTCATGTACAGCCTAAGCCCACCTGACAAAATGTAACACTGCCCATAATATCTGGGCCTTCCTACATCAATTACCAATCAAGAAAATATCCCTGCAGACACACCACAGGCCAATTCCATGGAGGCAATTCCTCCACTGAGGTTCCCTCTTCCCAGGGGACTCTCATTTGTATAAAGTTGACAAAAACTAATCCATGATACCAATCCTGGAAATCATTTATAAAACTCACTGTGGTGGTTATTCTTGGTTATCAACTTGACTCCATCTGGAATTAACCCAAATGTCTGGGTACACCTGTGAGGGATTTTTCTTGATTGAATCATCTTGGCCACACCTGGTGCTACCTAGTGACCATGGAAGAAGGAAGGGCTTGCTCTTTGCCTGCTTGCCCTTGCTTTCACTGGCAAGTTCATTCCTTTACTAGTGTTAGAGTCTACTTTTGGGGGGATTCCGACATATACGAAGACCAACCTAGATCCAGCCCCTTGAACTGAACAATTACTGAATTTTTGGACTTTCCATTGGTAGACAGCCATTGTTGGACTAACTATACCACAGCCTGTAAACCACTCTAGTAAATCCCTTTTACATAGATAGGTAGGTAGGTAGGTAGGTAGGTAGATAGATAGATAGATAGATAGATAGATAGATAGGCAGACAGACAGACAGACAGACAGATAGACAGACAGACAGACAGACAGACAGACAGACAGACAGACAGATAGATAGATAGATAGATAGATAGATAGATAGATAGATAGATAGATAGATAGACAGATGATAGATTCATTTTATCAGTTCTGTTCCTCTAGAGAACCCTCACTAACACACTCACCTTCTAGTTAAAGGGAGAATTTTCTAAAAACTTCAATGTCTACACAGTGCAATGGACAGAATGCTTATGCTCCCCCAAAATTCATAATGTTGAAATTCTAACCCTGATATTAGAGGGAGCATACTTTAGACTGGTATTAGGTCCCTTATAGTGGGATATATGCCCATCAAGCTGAAAAATGTGCAAACCAGAGACCAAGGGAAGCTAGGATTCCCTCTTGGTCTCCTGGTCATCCATACCAATGAATCACCTTTGTTCTGGTTGATGCCCAAGTAGCAACAGTTGATCAATGACTAACCTTCCGAGTGTATTTGTTCACTGGGAGAGAATGACCAGAAAAAGTAGCCAATATTGTACAAGCACTCAAGTTAGATGACAGCTATTCCAACTGTACAAGCCTTTCTAATTCAGCTTAAAATGGTTACCACATATGCTGAGATGACATCATTCTCAGCAATTGAATCATTCATTGAAAGTGGACTATCTTGTTGAGCATGATCTCAGGTACAGAAGCAGTTGCCTTTCAGAAAACTACAAGGCAACTTAAAGATATGCATTGAGGCAACCTTCCCTTCATGAAGCCTTGAGGCTTGCTGGTCATGAGGAATTACCTCACAGAAACTTTCCAAACCTCCATAAAGTTGAGAATATGAAGAAGATAAAGATCAACTGGACATTCCTTGATTATGGCTCCAATAAAGAGACCATGTCCCAGCTCACTGATGGAAAGATAGAAAAGGCACTTCGGGAACCTCCCTTGAAGAGAAAAGGATTGGCATCTGCAGATGCTAATGGATTATGAGAAGTGTTTAGAGCAGCCTTTCTCTTGACGGAGGAGAAGCTCTGGGTCCAGATGCAGCCATTTGCAACTTAGTCAAAGCTCTCTATGCACCACCACAAAACTTAAAAAATCATTTGGCTAATCCCCTCAATAGATAAAGAGATCTGTAAGATGAGTCCTAAGAAAAGACCAAGCAGACAGTGAGAGCCTGCATGCAAGAAGGGGAAAGAACAGATACTTGAGTCTCCCGAGACTTCCAAGACAATCAGACAGCCACGGGTTACTGACAAGGAACAGTGCAAAGAGCTGGTAAGGGTTGCCTCAGAAGACGCTGGCCTGGAGCTTGACCCCATCCAAGTTGGCCAAGCTGCAACATAACTTAAAGCAATCCTCTTTATATAATCTTTTTACATAACTTAAAACAAGCCTTCTTGTTGCCAAAGCCAGCAGTTCACAAACCATTGAAACCATTAGATCAAAGGTAACAGAAGTCAATTTCAACCAAGATTCACCTCAACTCTAACCAAATGAAGGCTCTGCCTGGACATTATGATGAGTTGAGGTGATCTAACTGACAAGAAGGTAGCTATGCTTTGATTATCAGCTATGTAGGGACAAAGACACACAGTCAAAGGTTGACTTGATTGATGCTCACACTCAAGCTTGCTCCAATTCAAACTCCACCGCTACCTTCAACAGCAGCTAAACCTCTGAGGAACAAAAGGTCAAGCCGAATTCTGGAGCTTATTTGGCATAAAGTAGAGCAGCCCAAGACACATTCCAGCCTTGTTCTTAAACTCAGAGAAGTTAGTGGACCTCTACTTTAGCTAATTCACTCTAGACATAAGAAAAAAAATAGCCAATGTTTATTAACTTGGTTCTTACATTTCTCATAGTAAATACATCAAGTTACACTCTGGCTCCTGCATGAATGAAGTCAGTTCCTCAGTAGTTCAGAGGCAGGCTGCCTGGCTTGAAGTCCTAGCCCTTCCCTCACCAGCTCTGGGGTTTGGTATACCATCATTGACTTGCTATAGACCTCAGGCAAAACCCTCACATTTCTGAGGCCCCTTCTGGTTTTTTGGTGGGTAGGTGGTTGGTTGGTTGGTTTGTTGGTTGGTTGGTTGGTTGGTTGGTTGGTTGGTTGGTTTGGGGAGCTATTAATGTCTTTCAAAATTTGAAAGACATTACAACTCTTTAGTGAGTTTCTTTTCTAAAATTCTTAACAAGGAAAACTATAACTATAACTATCTAATCTTTAATTATAACTACAAGTATCTAGTCTTCAATTCCCTCAGAGACTCAAGAAAGGAAATAATATTACCTGAAAAAATAAAAACAGGAAGTGCATGCAAGCGACTTCCAAAATTTGTGAGTTAACAGAAACAGCCAGCTGCCTGGACAGTCACCCGAGGTTTCTCCGAAGCGTTGGGGCATCATCTTCAGCCTATAGGCTTAGCATATCTGACAGACTCATTTGTGAAGTAGGATGTACACAAGGTCAACAGTTCAACCTCACATTGGGTGAGAGCAGTCCATGTACCAGAAACACCCGAATTCCACTAGTGTCATGTCATGACTCAGGATTTTAAATTCTGGAAATTGTTGATGTTTTTTTAATTTAGCTGTCCATTCTTCTTGGCTTGTGTGTGTGACTTCATCTCGGCATCCTGTTCTTCTCCGCATCCCCCTATTAAATGCCAGTCCACCATTGAGAGGTTAGACTCTGTCAGCTTAGTTACTCTTTCAAGAATAGCTGTTCCACTGCACAGCAGAAGCCATCAGTCTTTTAACTTTAAAAAGACAACAGTGAGTGGTAAGATAAGGTGGTCTTAGCTCTTGGCTGCTGCTCCATCCCTGGGCTTTTAACTCTCTATTTGGCTCTGTGTTTCTTATTTAATAAGAACATTTAGAATTACATCTACAGGTGTGGATTGAATTATATCCTCTTTCAGATCACTGATCTTTTTTGTCAGAGAGAAAACAGCAACTTGAAATCTTCATGTGGCATTTTATCCATTTCAGTGTCTCTGAGTAGTTGAGTGGTGGTCTTTTGGAAGAGTTACAGAAGGGGTCAGTCCCGGGGTTGGGCACCAAAATGTAAGTGTTATAGCTCTGCAGGGAAAGGTATCCTGGCCATCGGAAACCAGGCTATACCTACAGCTTGGAAGGGAAAGGTATCCTGACTGTCAGAAGCCAGGTTATACCTGTAGGTGTCACAGCTAGAAAGAAACAGTATCCTGGCACACCTGTGTGGCTTTTGTAGTAAAAGTAAAGAAAGCAGGAGCTCCACAGTGACACTTACCCAGTAGAAGCAGAGAGAAAAGTGGTTAGAGCAGGTAGAGGAGAACACAGCTGGAGAAGTGCTAGTGTCTTAGTGAGTAGAACTGCACACAGGGTGGGGTCTGAAGGGCATTACAGGGAGTATGCCCATGTGGTGGGTAGCCCAAAGGGCATAGAAGATTCTTAAATGGTCAGAGATAAGAGACTTAAGGCCCCTGAAGTCTATAGAAAGAGAATAGGTATTGAGCTTAGGTGATATATTTGGGGGATTTGATGAGGCTGGTAAAGCTGTCCCCTACCCTGACAATAGGGGAACAAGAAGATGTGGGTCCCTAATACTCCATCAGGACTAAACAGGTGGTCCCAGTGTCCAGAAGGAGAGAGATAGATCTCCCTGACACTGTGATGTCTACCTGAGGCTCACAGTGAGAGATGGCAGTGGTCAGGCCAAGGGATCCCAGGCCCCCTCAGTCATCCATAACCAGATCTAGGAGGTTGGCTGAAGGGCCACCTGGGCTTGATGTCCTCACACCACAAGGGACATAGGGGCAGTCAACACCCCAATGCCCTTCTTGATGGCAACTTGGACGTTATCTGGGTGGTTTATGAGGGATCAGAGAGGCCCAGGCCCAGTGACCCTCCTGACTGCATTTGAAACAGGGACCCAAAGGTTCTCAGGCTTTGGGAGGCCAGGGAGCCTGGGCAGTTGCTACAACCAGTCGAAAGGCCTTTGCTACATCAGGTATTTTTGTTTGGCACTTTTTCATCTCTCCCATAGTACACCTTAGAGGCCCTGGCCAAAACTTCTGCCTGTGGAGTCAGGGGCCCTTTCTCCAGACATTTAAGCGTGGCCCTAATATCAGGGAAACTCCGGGAGAAGAAGCAGGTCATATGGAGTTGTTTTCCATCTGGGGTCTCGGGATCCAGATTGGTGTATTGTAAGAGGGTTTTCATGAGACGGTCTAGGAATTGAGATGGGTTATCCTGGGTAACTTCTTGGATCGTTTTCATAATTTACCACTTGAAGTGTGGCCAGCCAGGAGGCAGGTTACAAACTGATCCCTAGCAAGGATACCCCCTGGGGTCCTGTAATTCCATCCAGGGTCCTCCCAGTTAGGGACTGCCTCAGCCCCAACTGGGTGGCCAGCCTGTCTCTGAGAAGGGAGAAAGGGGAACCAGAGAGGCTGGAGAGGAAGATAAGGGACTGTGTGATAGGGATTCACAATATGCCCCCACGGTTGCGCATGCCTGGTGGACCTAGACACTTCCGCCTAGCCATTTCCGGGTCAAAATAGCCATTTCCAGGTCAAAACGTCTCCCTTGACCAGGACCCCGTAGCTTTGTGTGGTTGCATAAAGCGCGCAGCACAACCATGTGATCTACATGCATGCATGGAGTAGCCACATGGGCCTGTGTGCACAGGCACGGCCCAGCCTTTATAAGCCAGTGCCATATTCCCAGCTCCATCTTTATTCACACGTGGTTTCACAAGCCTGTCACCTCTGTCTCTCTTTCCTATCTTAAAACTCTTGTTAGTGGATTCTGTCGTGTTTCGTGACATTTCCTCGCAGGGTAAGAGCACCACAAATAACTAACACTGTGGGTTGAAGCTTATGAATGGGATCAAAAATAGAGGAAGAATCATCTGGCTTGGGTCTCACAGCTAGGAGGAGTTGTTTTTCCTTGGATGACTGATATCATATGGTCACTTGTATCAAAATAGGAGTGAGGTCACATAGCAAAGTCCATCCTTTCCAACCCTAGCAAAGATGGAATTCAGCCACATGGCCACCTCCATCCCAGTGGGGGTTCAGCAGCTAAGGTGGTAGCAAGCCACATGTTTCCTCTAAGTTTACCTATGCATAGATTTTTAACGATCATTCCTGGTGTTATGAGTTTGAAATTAACCCTTTTGTTACAGATTTTACAGGCTTTAATCAGACCCAATCTTCAGGTACAGAAAGTTTACATAATAGTTTTACAAATCTTGAGATAAGATTTATACCTTAGCAAAAATTTTAGAGATATAAACCAAAACCAACAGAGTATGAGATGAGTGGCAATTGTCTCTATTGGGAATAGTCTGTCCCTTTATTTTGTTTTGCTCTTCTTTCTCTGTCACACAGCAAATGGCTCACCTGATATGGGAGAGAGATTTTGGAAGAAACCTTTAAACAAGCATGCTTGGGTCTAGAAGAGGGGCAGCCATACCCTAACTCCAGGACCAGATTTTAGTTCAAGTGAGACAGCATAAAACAAGTCTGATGCCACTCATCCCTAAAAGACACCTGAATCCCTGTAAAACTGAATCTAGTAAGCTGAGAACAAAGAAGGCTTAGACACAGGAAATTCTTAAGTCCTGGCTGTAGAGAGCAGATGCTGCAGGAGAGAGCTGAGAGAAGTGCCTGCCAGGGAAGAGTGTGCAGGGTGGTGCCTGTTGCATCTGGCCTACTCCTTTGCTTTCTCCTCCTTTTTGTAAAATAGCCTGAGGCCTTGGCGGGTGGAGCCAAGGTGCCCCACGGCTGGTGAGGGAGACAGCCATGCAGACACAGCAGGCAATGGCCAAGGGGGAGCGGGGGAAGTCACTCGAACCATGCAGACATAGCACCCACGTGGAAAATTTTATTAAGGGGGGGAGGGAGGTGGGGAGAAAGAGAAAATGGGCAGGGTCTGAGGAGAGGAGAAGAGAAAGAGAATAGGAAAGAAAAGGGAGGGAGGAGGTGTGCTCTACCTTGGGGTGAGAGAGGAAGGAAGAGAGAGAAGTGGGAGGGGTTTTCTCTTAAAAGGGACTTTACATAAGATGATGTTGTCAAGGCGCTGGGTGGGCCAGGGGTGGGTCTGAATGCTAACACTCCTGCTAGGTCTCCATCCTAGTTCCCACTTTGGAACAAACTTACAAATCTCATCTATGGCAACTTAAAAGACAGGACATTTACACATTCCTGTGTAAGGGTGGGGGGGGTGGAGGTGGGACTAGACAAAAACAAACAGGGCTTGGAGCAGAGAAATAGGGAATGGGGAAATCTCTTTCCATTTTCCCGATTGCTCATAGTATTTGTAAAGGTCCCAAAAAATATTAGGATCAAAGGTGCCACTAGGTGGCCCTTTGAATTGATTATCTAAGGGGTATTGAAGCCAAATTTTATTGCAAAAGTGAATAAATTTAGGGCCCTTCAGGTCAGGTGTCAGGTGGAGAGGCTGGAGGTTTTCTAAAAGGCATCCCAAGGGGGAATGAGAGGGTATGGTGTTGTGCCCAGATCGTGACCCCCAGAGAGACCACCAAAGACGAGCATGCCAGAATGCAAAAGCAAGGTTTAATTCTGGATATCCAAAAGCAATACAAGCCTAGGCAGGGACTTTGTCCAATACATCCAACGCAGTGGAGGCTGGAGGAAGTGCCCACCTGTCTTCAAGCTCAGTTTTTAAAGGGAAAAATCACAAGGTTACATCGTTTAGGGGTGCTAGTACGGGTACAATTCTGATTGGCTCGCTTCTAGGGGCTTTCTAGAAATCATGGCTTAATCTTACTTCTAAGGGAGTGGTTGCCCGCCACCATTTCTCATTGGTTGCCCTCAGGTGGGGGCATTTTTATGGTCAGTTACCTTGGAAACCAGGGAGAGGACATTCCATAGTCCGGCAGGCATTACCTCATGACTACCTTGTGACTCTGTACTTTTACACTTCCGGGTTCCTAGAATCTGAACTGACTGGTTTCAGTAACTAATGGCCTATTCCCAAAAGGAGAAATCTTAGGCCTTAATTTTAGGGTGAAAGCATTTTGGTCTTATTTCTAAGATGGCTCATTTTGGTCTCACATTTCCCCCTTCTCATGTGCCTAATGGAACCCAATCATGGGTTTTGGGCAGTTAGCTCATAAGTATCCCTCTCTAATAATGGCCATGTATAGTTAGCCATCTTGTCTCTATGCCAGGGAGTTTCATTTTGACCCAGCATTTCAGCCTTTGAACAGGGAACATGGGATGACGTATTCTCTTCTGGAACTGCTTCAAGCTGGCATTGGGGCGCCGTTGTCAGGGCCCCCAAAAGGCTGAAAAGCTAGACAAAGACTGGGCAAGGGGGTATTTGTCAGAAGCACATTGCTGCCTGACCCCATAGGGACAGAGAGGAATCATGTTAGCTGGGCTGGTCCATGTCAGCTTTTAGCAAGTCCGGAGCTCACAGTCATCTGGAGCAGCAACTGAAGCTTGGAGGTGACTTCCAGCCAAGTGCAAATCTGTTGAGACAAATTTTAAACTAGGAACAGAAGTTAAAATTTATGAACTTATTTGGAACCCTTAGGTCCATACCCTTAGTAATGGGAAAAGCAGTAGTCCCAAGACCAGGAGAGAGGAAAAATACCATCTTTAGGAATACTTATCTGGGGTCCTTTTGACCTCTGTGAAGTGGGTCTAGGTTTTTATGACTCTTTTGATCCTTTGAGGCCTACTTACAAAATGACATAAAAGTTTTAGATACATTAGTATTACCAATCTGTACTGAAATCCATATTGTAGACAAAGCAGGTAATGGGTATCTTGTAAAACAGCAGAAGTGGACTCATACCTTTGAATCCCAACAAGAACTACAGATTTGGGTTAAAAGCTTGTGCATTTTTCTTCTGTCCAGAAAGCCAGGTATAAATTGGACAGAGATTTTTGGTCTGATGAGAAGCACATTTAGGTTTACATTTAGATATATTTAGATGATAAATCCAAAATGTTGAGCTTGTGACTGAACAGTAAGTAGTCATTGTTCTACCAGCTCATCAGTGTAGCTTGAGTTTTCCTGCCTGACCCACAATCAGGACAAATCTCTCTCACCTGCCAGTCCCACAGCCACTCAGACCCGACCAAGTAAACACAGAGACTTATATTGGTTACAAACTTCCCCCCCTTTTTTTTTTCAAAAAGGAAGGTTTTAACCTTAACAAAGTAAAATTACATATAATTTGGGAATTTGGGTGTAGCTTCTCTTACTACTTCCTGCTGGAGGGGGTACTGTATCTTATGGGGACACAAAGAAAATTTTAGGATTATGGGCTGTATCATCTGAGCCAGTTGCCTTCAGACCATTCTGGATGTTGGATCATCTGGGCCATGGTGTCATCGGAGACCTTTCAGGGGGTCTTGGCTGGTCAAACCTGATGTATCTTAATCTGGAACAAATCCATAGCCTTTGGCTTTCTGTGGGAACAAAAGCAGAGTCTCCTTTCAAAAGCAACACATTCTTACATCCAAATTTTGAAGTCAAGGTATCTTTAAAGTATACGTATTGGTTTAACTCAGTTTCCTTTACAATCAAATATCTCTCTGCAGTTAAGAATCCCAAAGACAACACAATCCAGATTCTCTGTGTAATATTCATCTTTACATGGCTTATTTTCTATATTAATTTTACTGTCTCTTTAAAGACTTTATTTTTTAAAACTATGTATTTGTTTAGCCAAATGAATGGAAACACATGAACTATGAACCAATGGCTGAGGGGTCCCCACTGGATCAGGCCCTCTGAATGGGTGAGACAGTTGATTGGCTTGATCTGTTTGGGAGGCATCCAGGCAGTGGGACTGGGTCCTGTGCTCATTGCATGAGTTGGCTGTTTGAAACCTGGGGCCTATGCAGGATTGCTTGGCTCGGCCTGGGAGGAGGGGACTGGACCTACCTGGACTGAGTCTACCAGGTTGATCTCAGTCTGTGGGGAAGGCTTTGCCCTGGAGGAGATGGGAATGGGGGGGAGGCTGGGGGGAAGGTGAGGGGGAAGGGAGGGGGAAGAACAAGGGAATCCGTGGCTGATATGTAGAACTGAATTATATTGCAAAATAAAAAAAAATAAAAAACAAACAAAAAAAAACTATGTATTTGTTTATATAACTGTATATATCACCTTTTTTTGTCTCTTTCAAGCCTATGTATATTTTACACACATTGTAAACTATTACATCTGAATCTGTCTTATTGTGAATCTATTGCTTTAAACTGCAGCAGCTGTGGCTGCTGGCTCCGTCCACCTCAGCTTCCCAACATGGCGGTGGTTCGTTTTTCACCAGCTCTGGGAGCTATCGTGGGTCTCTATGCTTTTATCCAAGCAGCATGTAGCCCAGAAACCTCTTTTTTTGTTTTGTGTTAGCAAAGGCTAAATCCACCACGCAGCTTAATGTGCCACTTGCAGAGGCCTCATTCCTGCCAAACTGCAGGTGAAGCACGCACACCAGAAACCCACAAGTAGCTCAAACCGGCAGCTGCCGCTCATTTGAGAAACACAATTAGGAAGCTGTTTTTAGCTCCATTTTAGAATCTTTTTTCTCAGGTTTTAGGTGGGAACTCTTGCCACCATGTTGGACGCCATTTGTAGCTTGAGTTTTCCTGCCTGACCCACAGTCAGGACAAATCTCTCTCACCTGCCAGTCCCACAGCCACTCAGACCCGACCAAGTAAACACAGAGACTTATATTGGTTACAAACTGTATGGCCGTGGCAGGCTTCTTGCTAACTGTTCTTACAGCTTAAATTAATCCATTTTCATTAACCTATACCTTGCCACATGACTCATGGCTTACCGGCATCTTCACATGCTGTTTCTCATCATGGCGGCTGGCAGTGTCTCTCTGACTCAGCCTTCCACTTCCCAGCTTTATTCTCCTCCTTGTCCCGCCTATACTTCCTGCCTGGCCACTGGCCAATCAGTGATTTATTTATTGACCAATCAGCAACACACTTGACATAAAGACCATCCCACAGCACATCAGGGCTCCTAAATGTTAAGCTCTGAACCATAGAACAGGAGAGTAATCTGAAACTTATCTCATTTTAGACTCATATCTGAACCTTTATAACTTATTCAAACTTTTAGAACATTTCCCTAAAAGTAAGCTAACAAGCTAGATATAGCCTTGCAGAAGGATCTGGTTGTGTGATGCTGCCACGCTGACATAGTTGGAGCTAGCCTGACCATCAGTACTGTCAAAGATCTGAGAAGGATAAACTATATCTGAGTGCAAACCAAGAAGCTTCCAATCCTATAAATTACAGGGACCAATCCCTACCCAGGTCTCCTTAACGTTGGAGGCACCAGTCAGAACAGCATCAATCTTCTTCTGCCATAAGGCCCATAAGGCAGAGTATTTTTCCCGTGGAATAGGGACACAGAAGACTGACCTTGACCAGGCAAAAGGGTGCAATCAATTCCAGTGTCCTACTGCTTGTCCACAGTCTGGGCTGGGTCTTGGCAGCAGGCATTGCAATGGGGCATCTGCCCTGTGGTCAGCGTTGTCATATTTTAGGCAGAGACACTGTGGTGCCTCATACAGAATCTTCTTCGGAGACCTTGGGTCACTGCTAGGATCTGGAAGCCTGTCTGATATAATAAGCTTTTAGATCAACATTTAAATGCCATATTCTGCAGATCTCTGAAGTATGAGGGCTGTCCAGGTATATCTGAATAGACAAACTTTGTTTCTAGTTACTTGTTTCAAGCTCAACCCTGAAAACATATGCAAGGGACTGAGTAAATGAGTAAACTTACATCAGTACTTACTTACCCTGACTACAATTAAAAAACTTGATTACTTATGACTGACTATGTTCTCTAACAGTCTACAATAAGTAGCCTAAAAACAATGCATTTAAGTTGAAGCTCTTCTAGCATCAAATACAGGTTCAGTAAAGAAGCCAAAACAAAATATCAATATACAACATTCTTAAGCCTGAACGTACCTTGGTTAAGGAGAAACATTTTTTTAAGCCATTGGTTTTTAACTATAAAAACTGTTCTTAAAAGATTAAGATCTCTCAAATGCCTTCTGTAATATCAACAATAAAGTATCTTCTTCTACTTTAAGGGGGAGAAAACATGGCATCATCACAATCTGTATACAGTAAAACCAAACTCCAAAGTGCAAACAATCCCAAAGTTCAATATCTGGGATTTATTTATAACCCTTTTGGTTCTTTAAAATCATTATACAAAGTTTAGCTGCCAGAGCAAGGTATATTCCTGTGTATAAAAGCATTGGTGTGTAGCTTTAATATTAATCAAATACCTTATTTATTAAACGTATGTTGCCATTTATTTAAATTCTCTAGAAACTTGCTGTTGAACACTTGGTAAAGTGCTGCAGGCCGCAGGAATACATCATAAGAACTCAGCTGGTTATGACAAAGTCACTACCTGGAGGAATCAGGGAATTCCTCCAGAGGAAGCCAAATCCCAAGGAGTTTTTGGTGTTACTTGGCTTGCTATATATCAGCTGTATTCTGTTATGAAAATCATGTGTGCCTTCATAGTTTTCCCAATTGAGTTTTCCCTAAGAAGGGCTAACAGTGTGGACTGATCACTCTCTGGACATACATATTCCAGGTATTTGGAGAACAGCCTCAGGAAAGGCTTTCTCTGGAATCAGATATCTCCCTTGGCCACTTTCAAGGACTAACAGTAATAACAGTCCACATGCAAGTCTCCTGATTTAAGGTAAATTCCACAAGAAGACACCACCTAGGTCAGGTGGACGTTAAGTAATAGCTTTACACAATTCAGCTTGGACCCCTCTTTCTTACAGCCTTACTAACTTTATAGACTGCTAACTCCTTACCTAACCACTTCTAGGAATATTTAGATAACCTCCTGCACTGACAGCTATGCTCAGCCAGAACCCCAGTTCAAGCCTCCCTGTAATTATCACCATTAGCAGCATCCGGCCAGGTCCATCCCCAGATGGAGGAGAGTACTTTATCAGAGATACCTCTGTATTCTCTAAGAACAGATGTAACCATCCAGGCTACCTGTTTGAGAAGGCCTGGCGGACATGCCAATTAAGCGTTACTTCCTCCTTTCCCAAACCTTACCTCCAGTTCCAGACTGTAGATGTAACCAACCTTCTTATTAAATAAGAAACACAGAACCAATGCAAAGAAGAAAGCCAAGAGGTCAGAGCTAAGAGCTAAAACCTTACCCTTCCTCCTGCAGTGGTCCTACCTCTCCGAACCAGAGCTACCCCTGTGTTAAAGTCTTTATATAGAGTTCCTGTCCTGCCTTCTCATTGGTTGTTAACCCAACCACATGACCGCCTCCTCACGGCCTGTCTGTATAGGCCTCCAGGTTTTCCATGATTGGTATTAAGATTAAAGGCATGTGTATCCAATAATGGCTGTATCCCTGAACACACAGAGACTTAACCAGCTCTGCCTACCAAGTGCTAGAATTACAAGCGTATGCCACCACTGCCCTGCTTTCCTATGGCTTGCTAATAGCTCTGACCCCCAGGCAACTTTATTTATTAACATAAAAATAACATTTTAATACAAATAAAATATCACCATATTTCCCCTTTTCTATTTTAATAAAAAGAAAAAAAGTTATAACTAACAAAAGAAAAAATATATACGAAAGTACAATAACTATATACAAGTAATAAATACCTAAACAATGTCTAGTCCATTTGTATTTGACAAATTCAGAGAAAATAATTTTATTATCTATCCTATTTTGGTAAGTCCAAAATGTATCTAATTCACTTTCTATCCTAATTAATCTTCAACTATAACTAACTAACCTTCAACTATAACTAACTAATCTTCAACTCCCTCAGAGACCCAAGAAGGAAATAATATTAGCTAACAAAAATAAAACGGGAAGTATATGCAAGCAACTTCCAAAAAATTGTGAGTTGACAGAAACAGCCAGCTGCCTGGACAATCATCTGAGGTTTCTCCGCAGTGTTGGGGCATCATCTTCAGCCTATAGGCTTAGCGTATTTGACAGACTCATTTGTGAAGTAGGATGTACACAAGGTCAACAGTTCGACCTCACATTGGGTGACAGCAGTCCATGTACCAGAAACACCTGAATTCCACTAGTATCATGTCATGATTCAGGATTTTAAATTCTGGAAATTGTTGATGGTTTTTTAATTCAGCTGTCCATTCTTCTTGGCTGTGTATATATGGCTTCATCTCAGCATCCCTTTCTTCTCCACATCCCTCTATCAAATGCCAGTCTACTATTGAGAGGCATGAGCTTAGTTACTCTTCAAGAATAACTGTTTCAGCTGCTGTTCCATTGCACATCAGAGGCCATCGGCCCACTGCCTGTTCAACTGCCTTCGAAGAAAAGGGCACTGTACCTTTTCCGAATTGCGAAGGCCACTTCAGGGATGGTGCCATATTGTCCTGGCCTCAGAAGATGCCTTTTGATAAAGCCATAACCACACTTGTTTTGGCAAGAATCAGTAGTCCTTTGTTTCATGTCCTGTCTGTCCATTTTGTCAGCAGTTGATTCGAGGATACTTTGTTGTCCAGTGGCTAACTTTTGCCACAATGAAAGTTAACTTCATATGCAGTTTCTTCAATGCCCAAATTTTCTCTGAAGTAGATTGGTACTGCCAGGAGCCAACATGTCTCAAAAAAGAAAAATTTTCTAAGTTATTAAAACATTTTAAATGCCATATTCTGTAGATCTCTGAAGGTTTTGAAGATGACCTGTCTAAAATATATCTGCTCAGTTTTTAAAACATATCTAATATGACTACAAGTTCTATTGTAATGTCTAACTACTGACCTTTATTTCTTTATATCCTAATAGCTGGTAATAATAACATTCAAGGATCAGAAAATTGCATTACATTGTTAAATGAACAGTACAATTAGAAATATACATAAAGCATTTTCTAACAATATCAATTTCAATATATATAATTTGTATACAATATAAAACAATCCAATCCAATGTAAAGTATTTAAAACTAGTAATTGTCTTTTTCTTCTTCTTTCTTTCTCTCTTTTTTTTTAAACAAGAACCTTAAATCTAATCTCCTTTGCTTAGACTTTTTCCTAACCCTTGACAACAACTTGTAACCAAGCCCCCTAATCAATGAAAATTATCCCAGACCCAAAACCCATTAAAAGATCAAAAAAACCAACCGTCCCACACCACCTCTTTGGGAATGTGGGCATCGTATTCTTGAAATTGCTTCCTGCTGGGTATGGGCGAAGGTATCTTTATCCTGAAAGAAAAATTTTAGGTTAATTGTCAAATTCTAGGAAAGGTAAATATATCCTTCGTTATCCAGTCTGTGTATGATGCCAAAGTTCAGGGTTTATCTCAAATCCTTATTCAAGTAGTCTTTGAGACTGGATCATCTCAGCTAGCTCTCTCAAAATTGCTCTGAGCACTTTGTAGTTCAAAGCTGATCTGTAGATGATGTTTGTCAGCTTAGTGATGTTATTATTGTCCACGTGGAATTGTTGTTGTTGTGGGGCCCATCTTCTTCCTGGAGACTTCAGTTGATATTAGGCCTGACTGTGATTTCCTGCAAAAAACTGATAAGAGACTCGAACACAAAGACTATATATGCGACTTTTTAGAATTAGTTAGTACTCTATATGACCATTTATATCTTAACAAAGTTTAAAATGTATATATATATATATTAATCTTGTAAATTTTGATATAAAATTCATACTTTAAGAAAAGTTTAAAGAATCAGAATAGAATCAAAGAGTTGAGATTAGTAATAGAATAGTCCCTTAATTAATTTGGCTTTTCTCCTGTCCCATAGCAGAAGATGGCTCTTTTCTTCTGGCATGATACAGGGAGTTTGCATTTTCCTTTTAACAACATGCTTGAGTTTAAAGAAGGAGAGAGCCATTCTCCAACTCCAAAGTCAGCTTTAAATTTTAATTGAACTGGGACTATTAGAAGCTAAATAGTGTTAAATCTTTAAAGAAAAGCAGAAACAAACATTTAGGAAGACATAAAATTTTTTTGGATAACATACCCATACGCCATTTCACTCTGTTTCTTAGGATAGACGATTTGTCCTTTTTCTTCAGTTGTCTCATTTGTCCAGTGTTCTTCAAATTCCTTAACCTTCATTCTCCTAAAAGACAAAAACAAAAACCTTTCCCCAAGGTTTTTTGGGGATGTTCCTTTGTGACAAGTTATCTGATTAAATGAAAAGGCATGTGTTACTGGTGTAAGTTAGTTTAAATTGAATGTTTACCATAGTTGATGAACTATCACCTCCTCTAATTAAGAGGTCTCTCTTGTTCAAATCGAACCTTTATCAATTTTGATAGTACCCACAGCTTATCTTCTCCTGTAGAAATAAAAGCAAAACCTCGTCCCCAATGTAACACATATCCTGGTTTCCATTCTGAGGTCAGCACATCCTTAAAGTATATAGGTTGATTTAATTCTGTAGTTTTTTCTATTATCCAGTGTCTCTCTGCAGCTGTTGTTCCTTTCTCATTGGCATTGAGAAAATTCAAAATTAATAGAGCATTATGTAGTCTATTTCTGGGGGTTTTTGTTACTCCTTTTTGTTTATTTAGCATATCCTTTAGAGTTCTGTTTGATCTTTCCATAACTGCTTGACCTGTAGGATTATGTGGTATACCTGTAACATGGTTTATATTATAATAAGCAAAAAACTGTTTCATTTTAACAGAGACATATGATGGAGCATTATCAGTTTTGATTTGTGCAGGTATACCCATAATGGCCATAATTTCTAGCAAATGAGCGATTACAGAATCAGCTTTTTCAGAACTCAAAGCAGTTGCCCATTGAAATCCTGAATAAGTATCGATAGTGTGGTGTACATATTTCAGTTTTCCAAATTCTGCAAAGTGAAACACATCCATCTACCAGATTTCATTCCTCTGAGTACCCTTTGGGTTACATCCTGCTGGTAATGGTGTTTGATTGTAGAAGGAACAAGTAGGACATTTCTTTACTATTTCTTTGGCTTGTTGCCAGGTTATGGAAAAATCCTTTTTTAAACCTTTACTATTTACATGATGTTTTTTATGAAATTCTGAGGCCTCCAGCACATTTCCTATCAATAATTTATCAATCTCATCATTGCCTTGTGCTAGAGGGCCTGGCAGACCAGTATGGTATCGGATGTGAGTTATATATAAAGGATGACTCCATTTTCTGATTGTATCTTGTAATTGAATAAATAATGAAGTTAATTCTGAAGCATCGTGGATAAATTCTGCAGTCTCAATATGTAATACTACTCTTTCAGCATACTGAGAGTCAGTTACTATATTGAGAGGTTCTGAAAATTCCATTAATACCAACAGAATAGCATACAATTCTGATTTTTGAACTGAATTATAAGGACTTTGAACCACTTTACTTAAATTTTCTGATTTGTAACCTGCCTTTCCTTGTTTGTTGGCATCTGTATAAAATGTACGAACTCCAGATATGGGTTTTTTCCTCACAATTTGAGGCAAGATCCAATCAGCTCTCTTTATAAGATCAATTCTATTGCTTTTGGGATATTTGCTGTTAATTTCTCCCAAAAAATTACTACAAGCTTTTTGCCAAGCTTCATTTTCTATCCATAATTTTTCAATGTCCTCCTTAGTTAAAGGTATGACAATTTCTGCTGGGTCTATTCCTGCTAATTGACGAAGTCTCAATTTTCCTTTCCAAATCAAGTCAGAGATTTTTTCCACATAAGTTTTTAATTTTTTATTTGGTTTATTTGGTAAAAATATCCATTCCAATATAATATCTTCCCTTTGCATTAATATTCCTGTTGGGGAATGCCTAGAAGGTAAAATAACCAAAATGCAATCCAACTTTGGATCAATACGATCTACGTGCCCTTCATGTATTTTCTTTTCTACCAAGGTCAATTCTTTCTCAGCTTCAGGTGATAATTCTCTTGGACTATTCAAGTCCTTATCACCTTCTAACGTTTTAAACAAATTATTCAGCTCATCATTTTTTACCCCAACAATAGTTCTTAGATGAGAAATGTCTCCAAATAATCTTTGAAAGTCATTAAGAGTCTGTAGTCGATCTCTCCTAATTTGCACCTTTTGAGGTCTAATTTTTTTGAAGTTCTATTTTATATCCTAAATAATTAATAGAATCTCCTCTTTGTATCTTTTCTGAAGCAATTTGTAATCCCCAGCAAGGCAAAATTTTCTTTACTTTTTCAAACATTCTTTCTAAATTATCTGCATTTGAGTCAGCTAATAAAATATCATCCATATAATGATAAATTATAGATTTAGGAAATTTTTTACATACCACTTCTAATGGCTGTTTTACAAAATATTGGCACAAAGTTGGGCTATTCAACATTCCCTGTGGGAGAACCCTCCATTGAAATCTTTTAACCGGTTGAGAATTATTATAAGTAGGCACTGTGAAAGCAAATCTTTCTCTGTCTTTTTCTTGTAAGGGTATTGAAAAGAAACAGTCTTTTAAATCAATAACTATGAGAGGTCATCCCTTTGGTAACAGAGTAGGCAAAGGAATTCCAGATTGTAAAGAGCCCATTGGCTGAATTACTTTGTTAATTGCTCTAAGGTCTGTTACCATTCTCCATTTACCAGATTCTTTTTTAATAACAAATACAGGAGAATTCCAAGGGCTGGTTGATTCTTCAATATGATGAGCATTTAACTGTTCTTCCACCAGCTCTTGTAAAGCCTGGAGTTTCTCTGCTGTTAAAGGCCATTGCTGAACCCATACAGGCTTGTCTGTTGACCATTTTAAAGGTAGAGCTGTTAGTGTTTTTGGAAAATTATCAGTTGTTGTGCCCTGTTCTTGTATGACATGGATGGCTGGTGAGCACTCATTAGAATAATATCTTTTAATATTTCTCTCAGAAACATGTACTAATTTATGATTTGTTTCTGAGATTGGAGGGATTTTAATCTGAGTATTCCATTGTTGTAACAAGTTTCGACCCCACAGGTTCATAGCTGTGTTAGCCATATATGGTTTTAATTTTCCTTTCTGTCCTTCTGGACCTATACATTCAAGCCATCTTGCATTTTGTTTCACTCGAGATAATGTCCCAATTCCTAAGAGTTGAATGTTTACCTCCTGAAGAGGCCAAGTTGGATGCCAAAATTCTGGTGCAATTATGGTAATGTCAGCACCTGTGTCTACCAGACCAGACAACAAAACACCATTTATTTTTATTGTTAGTTTTGGTCTTTGTTCATTAATAAAAGTTTGCCAAAAAATTTTCTTTATGTTTTTTCCTGTATTTCCTATTTTCTCTGTTTCATCATCTCGACTAACATGATTTATTCCAATAGACATTTGGTTATTTAGTTGCTTTGAGTAGGGGTTTCCTCTACAACTGCAGGAAAGGTTTGAACTGGATTTACTGTGGGGGCCTGCCTGAGGCCCCTCTGGGAGTTTCCCGAAGCTCGAGGCAGAGGGTTACCCTGTCTGTCCCTTGTTGATCTACATTCGTTGGTCCAGTGTTTTCCCTTACCATACCTTCTGCATACTCCAGAAGGAAGGGGCATTCTGTTGCCAGTGTTCCTTGAAGAAACATTATTTCTAGGAATGACCTGTTTACAATCCCTTTTCAAATGTCCTTGCTTTCCACATCCAAAACATCTAACATTGCTCAAACCTTTTGAAATTGCTTTTCCTACCCACATATCACCATGGTCATAAGCCTCTACATTAACTGTATCTCTAATCCAATCTTCCAAAGGTGCAGATCTTGCCTTTAATGGCCTGATTATTCTTTTGCACACTGCATTTGCATTCTCAAAGGCTAAAGATTCAATTATTATCTGACTAGCCTCTGAATTCGGGACCATTTTTTGTACTGCTGAAGTCAATCTTTGTAAGAAATCTGTGAAAGATTCTTTGGGGCCCTGTATAACCTTTGTAAATGACTCAGTTTTTTTTTTCCTGGTTCTTCAACTCTGTCCCATGCATTCAAAGCTGCCGTTCGACATAGAACTAGAGTTTGGACATCATATAAACATTGTGTTTGTACTGAAGCATATTGGCCTTCTCCAATAAGCTGATCCTGGCAGACTTGTATTCTGCTATCCCTCCATTGTCTTTCTATATTTTTAGCCTCATTATTGAACCACATTTTCCACTGGAGATTTTGTCCAGGTTCAAGAACAGCCTGTGCCAATTCCCGCCAGTCCTTTGGTAGAATCCTATTACAAGTTGACCAGGTGTTTAACATTTGCTTTACATATGGGGAATGCATGCCATAAGATGCTATTGCCTCCTTAAATCTTCGTAAGTCTAACATTTTAACTGGAACCCAAGTATTTTGTTCATTCTCTTCATCAGGTAGCTGCTGTACGGCTACTGGATAAATTAAGGGTGATTGTGTGAAAACTGGTTTTCTTTCTGTAACCTTATGATCCAATTTTGAAACAACTTCACTATTTATTTCTTCTGTCTGAATTTGAATTTCTCTATAATTCATTTTTACCGGTTTAACAGGTTTTTTTAAGACTGTTATCCTGGCACTTAAGTTGACTATCTTTTTAAATAGTAAAATGAGGATAAGAAAAGTAATAAACTGAATAATTTGATCAATATTAATCTTTTCATATAGTTGTTCCATTGTCAGAGTGCCTAAAATTTCAAACAAAGCCCAATTTTCTTCCAATGTACACATAAAGCCCATTTTTTTTAATGTAGAAAAAAATTCTCTTTTAAATAGATATGTTAATTGACTTACCAATTCTGGGTAGAACAGTAGAATCCCAGGGAATTTCAAAACAGCCACCTGGTGTTCGAGGTGTGAATCCAGAGAGAGAGAGAGAGAGAGAGAGAGAGAGAGAGAGAGAGAGAGAGAGAGAAAGCGTAGCCGCTTGAGCCGAGTCAAGCCTTGGCTTTAAAGGCAGGGGCCCTATTCGGCAGGGCAGGCCTGAGTTGTTTGTAGCAGTTGCAAGTAGCTCCAGCTGCGGGTCAGTCAGGCCTGGGCCCGAGCTAGGCAGCCGGGCTGCCCAGGCCAGAAACCGGACCTGCCGCCAAGCCAAGCCAAGCGGTTTTTAATGAATTCTTGTCACGTTGGGCGCCAAATGTAGATGTAACCAACCTTCTTATTAAATAAGAAACACAGAACCAATGCAAAGAAGAAAGCCAAGAGGTCAGAGCTAAGAGCTAAAACCTTACCCTTCCTCCTGCAGTGGTCCTACCTCTCCGAACCAGAGCTACCCCTGTGTTAAAGTCTTTATATAGAGTTCCTGTCCTGCCTTCTCATTGGTTGTTAACCCAACCACATGACTGCCTCCTCACGGCCTGTCTGTGTAGGCCTCCAGGTTTTCCATGATTGGCATTAAGATTAAAGGCATGTGTATCCAATAATGGCTGTATCCCTGAACACACAGAGACTTACCCAGCTCTGCCTACCAAGTGCTAGAATTACAAGTGTACGCCACCACTGCCCTGCTTTCCTATGGCTTGCTAATAGCTCTGACCCCCAGGCAACTTTATTTATTAACATAAAAATAGCATTTTAATACAAATAAAATATCACCATACCAGATCTCCCTTTAACTATCACCAGAGGCATCCAGCTGTACACAGGTTGCCTAGCGACTGAGCACACTTTCCCCCACCCTGCAGAAAAACGGCAGATAACTTGGACAGATAGGAGCCACAGGAAAAAGGAAGACAGTTTTACTTTCTCCCATTGACTTATAGATTCTTAACATTTTCTACCAATCACGTTTAAGATTATAGTTGAGCACATAAGAGCCCTCTTCTTAGATATTACCTTAATTCAGCCTTTAGTTAACTCATTTCCCCATTGGTCACTTCCCTTTGGGGTTGCAAATGATAATTAACGGTTATTGCCTCCCTATGTGATTCTTATCACCCTTCCATTTGACCCTGGAAGCCTGGCTTTCTATACCAGGACTTCCAGGGCACAGGGGTCAGAGAAGAGAAAAGAGAATGGAAGAACTAGACGGGTAAGAACTTGAGAGGAACAAACTGAGATGGGGAAGAACTAGGTTGTAGGGCTAGAAGAGAGTACTAGAGGAATGAGATGGAAGATGAGGATGAGCCAGATGGGGAACAACAAGATGAGGAAGAACGAGATGAGGAGAGAGAAAGAGATGGGAGAAAAGATGATATGGGAAGGAACAAGATGGAAGAGAACCTAGAAGGGGCAGAACAAGATGAAGGAATTAAGATAGAACCCAGAGGGGACCGTGGACAAGTGTAGAGAGAAATCAGGCAAGAAAAGAACTAAATATGAGAGCAGAATATAAGCTTGTAACTGACACAGAATAATAAAGTATATGGACTAAGGAGTTTCGTGTACATAGATTCATTTCTTCTCATCAAAGATTAATTATCAGCTGGTTGTAGATTCTTCCCGGACCCTGGGAGGGGACTATCGAGGGGCTGGACCCCTTTAGTCCCCGATAGTAAAGACATAAGTATTAGGTGTTAACCCGAGTAGATCTATATAACCTTAGTAAAAGATGGCTGCCAGCCACATGGCTGCCCATGAGGTCACCAGCCAAGATGGAGGGAGCTACGTAGTTGCTGTTTAAAGCTTGTTTTTCTAAACAATAATTACTTGCACACATACACATAGTTGGATCCAAGTTACACACATACATACGTACAGTTAAAGCTTGCTTACATTTTCAAGTCACATACCTGTATACATACACACATAAGCAGTTTGCAGAATCATTAGCCATTCTTAAGATGAAAACCAACAAGAATTAACTTTCAAATTCAGTATTTGCAGGAATAAGAAACCATAACAAACAGTTTACATCACATCCCCTCTGACTTTCTACAACCTTCCATGTATCCTCAGTCTGTTCCTTTGATCCCTCAGACATTTACTCTAGACAAATTCTGCTTTTTATTTTCTTTTAAAACAGAAACTCTTACCAAAGTCTTTCTTGTGATTCCCCTCAGTAATCTAGAATATATTGTAAAGTTACAATATTTTAAACAAGAACAGAAATACATGCATATACCATAATAAGAATAACTCTCAATTTGCAACCGCAATGTACCACAGACAAGAAACTGTTGGTGACATTCCATTCTTGGAGCCAGACCTTGATCAGGTTTTAGCCCCAGGGCAGGTCTTGGGAGCCCCACCCAACAGCATGGAAGAGGAGGATGGGGAAAGTGTGCACCATGGGGACAAAAGATTGCTGTTAACCTCAGATTTTCAAGAACACGAGAAAGGCAGACTGAAAGTGACTCCATGCCCTGGCTGGGCCCACAGACTTGTAGGCCACTCCACAGCTGTGACCCTGGAGGGGCAGTTAGTTCTCCACCAGCCCCCACACTCTGAGCTCCTGGAGGCTCCTGCTGGCTCCTGCCAGCTCTGCCCTGTGTCCACACGGGAGCCCAGCCAGAACCTGCCGGCCATATCTGGGCCCCACAGTGCTCATAGCCTGCCCTAGCACACAGCCATGCCTGGTTTCCGTGCAGCCTCTGGGCCAATCTGGCTGCCACCTGCATCGTGCTGTAAAGTCTCTACTCCAAAGCTCTCTGAGTGAGCTGGGGCCCCGAACCCACTGCGTCTAGGCCCCCGTGATGCTCATGGGCCGCCTAGCCCTCTCAGCAGTGCCCTGGGTCCCCGAAGTAGCAGCTGTGCAGCTGCCGCCTGCCAGACTCTTTGCAAGCTTTCTGCTGCCTGCTGCATGCACTCTGGTCAGAGAGAGAGAGCAAGGAAGCAATAGGAGAGTTTGGTTAGTCCGTGCCAGTTCAACCACCAAAGGGGCCTCCATCCCTTCCGCTGGCAATCCGGCCCACAAGTCCCAACGCATACACAAGCTCAGGCATAAAACACTCACACATGTGGCCACAGTTTTCACACATTTATACATTTATATAGGTATAACAAATCACACTGACGAACAAGATAGGCAGACAAAAAGGAAGAACAAGGGCCCTACAGATGGTCCAGGCAGACGAGAGTCCAGAGAGGGAGCCTCGATTATGCCAAAGACCGTACGGATGGGACAGGGACAGTTCAACAGAGTCTCCCAATCCCCACAAAACAGACGGACCCCTCATGGGCATCCTAACAGACGGACCCCTCTCGGGCGTCCTATGATGGGGGGACCTGTGGGGACCCCTGCGTCCTGATGAGGGGTTGGAACGTCTTCCAACTCCTCCAGGGTCACCTTACAGGTGCGTCCGCCAAGGTGAGAGCCTGTCAGATTCAACCGCCAGCTTCGGATAAGAAAATGAAAGTAAAAGGAAAGCAAAGACAAGAAAATGGAGCACTCTTACCAGTCAATCGGTGCAGATGGACCTCCGGAGCTCTTAGGGGTACCGGCGGGGGGTCTCTGGGGATCCCAGAGAGCCCCCAAATGTTGTGCCCAGATCGTGACCCCCAGAGAGACCACCAAAGACGAGCATGCCGGAATGCAAAAGCAAGGTTTAATTCTGGATATCCAAAAGCAATACAAGCCTAGGCAGGGACTTCGTCCAATACATCCAATGCAGTGGAGGCTGGAGGAAGTGCCCACCTGTCTTCAAGCTCAGTTTTTAAAGGGAAAAATCACAAGGTTACATCGTTTAGGGGTGCTAGTACGGGTACAATTCTGATTGGCTCGCTTCTAGGGGCTTTCTAGAAATCATGGCTTAATCTTACTTCTAAGGGAGTGGTTGCCCGCCACCATTTCTCATTGGTTGCCCTCAGGTGGGGGCATTTTTATGGTCAGTTACCTTGGAAACCAGGGAGAGGACATTCCATAGTCCGGCAGGCATTACCTCATGACTACCTTGTGACTCTGTACTTTTACACTTCCGGGTTCCTGGAATCTGAACTGACTGGTTTCAGTAACTAATGGCCTATTCCCAAAAGGAGAAATCTTAGGCCTTAATTTTAGGGTGAAAGCATTTTGGTCTTATTTCTAAGATGGCTCATTTTGGTCTCACAATGGAAGACACATTCCCATGGATAAGAGAAAAGGAAAATGTCACTGCAGCCTGTAGTCGTGGGCATCCCTAGGACTCAGGGAGGACCAAATGAGGACCAAGCCATTCAGTGGGTCATTACCACACTCGGGGGCTTAGCCTGGTACCAGGGCTTTCACCAGGGCAAGAACAAAAATTGAGCTCTAGGGAGAGGATCTCATCCACAGGAAAGGACTAGAGAAAGGAGTCATAAAAGCCAGGAGGGCCTAAAGGAGCTGTGGATTATGGGAGCCCCAGGGGAAGATGGGAGGAGAGGGCAAGAAGGGATGCAATAACACAGTTGGGCCTAAAGAAACTATTGGATTGCAGCCACAAGGGTGGGGGAATGGAGTCAGGTGAAGAGGACTAGCTATAGCCTTAAAGACCATGGCTGGGGATACCTCCCCATCCAAGAGTATCAGAGGGGTTCTGGACACTCAGCAGTCACTTCATCAGACTCAGGGAAACCTTTACACCAACCAATGAGAAAACTTACCCAATTGATGCTGGTGGATGGGGTGCTGAGTGATTGGTGAGCCAGAAGGTAAGTCTGTTGTGGGTGGACTAGAAATGAGGGATAGGGTCCCAGTGCAGCTTAGGCTATGAAGGGAAACGCAGGCACTAGGAAAGCCTATCTGACACCAAATGTAAATGTAACGGTTCAGATGGAAAGGTAGACTGGCAGCAGGGAACCAAGGAATACTACAAAGTCACAAACCACAACAAACCTCACACAAGAGATTTATTGGGAGGGGAAAAAAAACAGATTTATGGTTGCCTCTGCTTGAGCGAGAAACAGCAGCAAACCCAACAGGATACAGGGCTTATGTAGTTTCTTGGGAAGGGGTGGAACTTTTCAGGGTGGAGCTTTGCAAGGTGGAGATTGGTAGGATTTCATGTCCAGAGATTAGCTTTTTACTCTGTAGGATGGGGGCAGGGTCCAGCAGTTAGGGCAGTTATTCTGTGGGTGGAGCCTGGCAGCTAAGAGGTCCTGGGGGAGGGACTACTTGTGGCTCGAGGGACTTACAGACATTCCACAGAGTAAAAAGAAAACCTAAGGGATGGGAGAACATAATATGTGAAATATATATTTATGTAACATGAAGTAATCTCCGAAATATATAAGCAACTTGTAAAGTTTCAGGGGTTGAGAGATGGCTCTTCAGTAAGATGCCTGCTGTGCATGGGGCTGTCCCAGCACCCATGTAGAGTCAAGGCCAGCAGCCTGCTTCTGTAAGCCCTGTTCTGAGAAGGAGACACAGGAGGATTCCTGGGGCTTCTTGGCTAGCTACTCAAGAGGATTCAGTGAGCTCCACAGTCAGTGAAAGATCCTGTCCCAAATAGAAGATGTAGAGCAGCTGAGGAAGACACCCAACATCAACCTATGGCCTTCACATACATTCACACACCCATGCACACACACACAAACATGTATAGACAAAATTAAAAGTTGTTTAAAATGGTCCAGGGGACTTGTGTAGACATTTCTCAGAGGACATATCTATAATGCTGAGAAGAAGTTGATGATGTGAAAAAGAACTTACTCTGCGTGGTTCTCCTCTTCATGAGCCTCGGCAGAGTCATTCAAGGCTGACCACATCCTCAGGGTTCCAAGCCCAGGAGTCCTGGCAAACACTCCTGAAGGCAGCTTCCTGTCAGCTATTTAAGAAAGGTCGGCCTCACAGATCTACAATAAAGAAGTGCAGCTCCCATCACCAAAGTCCTGTCGGGCACTGGAAACTGTTTCAGAGCTCCTGGCACCTGCAGCATGGCAGCCTCAGACCCAATGGGGCAAGAGGGAGTCCCCCTCTCCTCTTCCAGAGAGATGTGGAAGGAAGTGACTAGAACTACAAGAGGCGAAGCCTGCCAGTGGCCTAACAAGAACACATCTCAGTCACAAAGAACCCCTGAAAGGACAAGTCACTATTAGTGAGAAGTGAAAGAACATGTGTGGAAGCAGAGAGATGGCAATGGTAAGTTTGTCTTGTGGAACTATCAAATACGGGTAAAGATCAGAAAGGGAACCTGAGCAGACATAAAGGGAATTGTTTAGGAAACAAGAAAGTACGCTTTTTCAAATCATCAGCTTCCATTTAAAATGCTGATATCTGGGAGTATTTTGTAGAGGAAAATGACTGGGAAAATCATAGCTACTCTGCTAAGGGTTTCTTTGGAGCCCAGCAAGGATGCAGTGGCATTTTCTCTCTTATCCCAGTGGTGCCTTCCTGAATGTGGCTTTCTGAGAAAAGAGGAGTGCTGTGAAGACAGACAAGCTGCTTCCCCCTGCACTAGAAAAGCTTCACAAACTCCCACACAACTCTAAACGTCAGACCACACTGAGCATACCCAAGAGAAGGACCCCACCCAGATGGGAGTCGCAGAGCGCTTTTCCATTTCACTTACAGTGACTCAAACACTGATGGATGCCATAGAACTAGGAAGCAGAAGTGGGCAGGGGTCCTGATGCACCCCCTGTATGCAACATATGGAACAAGTTACTGAAGAGAGTGGTCCTAGCAGGGTCTTGTTAAAGCTGAGCCAGGGGATAGCACAGGGAAGACTGAGGGTGTGGTAGAAAAAATAGCAAAACGGGATTAAGATAAAACAAAGTAGAAGAGAAATATTGGGCCTGGTAAACTTTCACCTTCCCTAAAATGATTGATGGGCTTATAAGGAGCCATACTGGGCTTGATTTCTAGGGGTGAGGTTGCTGGTGGACCTGCATGAATCCATCACTCCTGCAGAAGTCCTGGACAAAGCTGTTGTCACGGGTAGAGACAATACTGGTATTCACACTGATGAGATCTGGTACTTAGGTGGGGCAAACCACTGCTAACTCTTACATGGGAGCACATGACAGAGCATCGAAGGAAAGGGAGAGGAACAGAAAGGGTAGAAGAAGGAAAAGAGGGAAAGCGGCTCACTTTTTGCAATGCTCTATCTAGTCTTTTATCTTTGGTTTAGACAAAATAACCACAGTGCTTCATCATGGCTTGTTGGCATCAGAAGCCAAAGGGGAGTCAACTATGACTGAAAGCCCTGTGAGAACTAAGCAAGACCAAACTGATGCATTTCATAATCGTTTGGGCTACAAAGGGTTGAACGGCACAAAAACAGGAAACAGCCTGTCAAGCCCATGTTGGCATATCTACTGGTCCTGGGGGAGGCAGGCGCTAGGCTCTTCCAGGAGAGGAAAGTGTGAAACCATGTGTCTTGTAACAGGACTTTGCTGGGGGGGGGGGGGGATATCTATTCGCTCTAGATTGGGAGCCCACAACCGCCCAACATATGAATTCCACCAAAGTCCAGTTTGGCGAACCATAATTTTCATTGGTGTTACTTACAAAAATATAGGTTAGGGGTTACTTGTAAGAGCAGAAATGACTCACAGACAGCTGCATCACCAAGCCCATGCCATTAAGTGACAGCTCACACAAGCTGAGAACCTGGAGCACACTGCACAGCCTGCGGGCAGCTGGACAGGTAGGGGAATGTCCTTTCCAAGTGACTCGGTTGGTCCAAAACTCTCCCAGGCTGTTAAACTGATCTCTGCTTCTTCCAGGCAACTTGTCTGGTCTCAGGATCTTCTCCACAGTATAGCTTGTCTGAGAGTGACTCCCCTGAAGTCTTCAATGTTTACTCTTGGGAAGAAGGGGCCTAGTGAGTCTGATCAGCCTCAGGGACTTCCTGAAGCTATTTGGAGTGTTAATGAGTCTGATCAGCCTCAGGGACTTCCTGAAGCTGTTTGGAGTGTTTACTTTGTGTGTTAAACAGCTTCCCTGCAGGATGGAATGTTTCAATCTCAGAGGAAACTACTACAGAGCGCCATGGCGAGGGTTGTAGGCAGTGGAAGAGAAGGTCAAGGAACTGTAGGCTTGTGAAGTTCAAGATCCAAAGAGACAGCCCATGGTTAGCCAGGAAGCTTTACCAGGAACTTGAGTTCCATGGAGGGATCATTAAATTGGATTATTTGGGTCTTCTCCTGACTCTGGAAATAAAATAATACAGGATGGATTAGAATAAAATGTATATTCACTCTTAGAAGATATGAGATAGTCTTTCTAGTTTATACTTCTGTACAAAAATGCTATTTTATTAAGCTTTTAGTTTGGAGTGCTGGCTCATTGTATAAAATATACATTTTCTTTGTTTCTTTGTAGCAGGGTCTCACCACATAACACAGACTAGCCCCAAACCTGTAATCCTCCTGCCTCAGCCTCCCAAGGACTGAAATTACAGGCATGTGCCACTACCTCTGTTTAAAATACTTGTTTCAACTGTAACTCAAAAAAAAAAATTAGGGCCAGGAGATGGCTCATTGAGCAAAAGTGCTTGCCACACAAGCCGATGACCTGAGTTCAATTCCAGCACCAATGGAAGAAAAGAACCAACTCCTGAAAGGTGTCCTCTGACCTGCACACGCGCACACACAAACATACACACAAACACACACACACACACGTACATAATTTAATTTTAAAAATAGTTATTAGCAAAGTGCCAAAATAAATAAATAATATGCCAGAGCATCTGGAATTCACAGTGCAGACACTGATAGCTTTCACTGAGGGCTTTTGCCCCATTGTAGGAGAAAGTGGATGGGAAAGAACAGAAAGAGGAGATCTGCAGATGATGCTGTTTCACTTTTTGTCTTGGACTGGAACTACCTCCAAAGTGGGCAACAGATCTATAATCAGAACTCTCCACCCTGTTACCACCTTGGATAGTTATTATCCTTCATAACCCTTAGCTTTTCCTTTGTAAATTAGCACCACGTATTTTGGAGTGAACACTGCTGAATGTCCCCATATCTGTTTCCCCTGGCTTCTTCCGTAAGTCCCAACTTTGTTCATTCATTCATACACACCCCAGATGACCTAATGAAAACTACTCCATCCCCCACCCTAGGAGTAGATCCTGCCTGGTTATGCCAGCCACTACATTCCCACTCTTCTGTGCCAGTGATTAGCTCAGTAACCACCCAGTTTCTGTGGGTTATGTCCTATGGGTGGAGTAAGATACTAAACCAGGAGAGACCTTTTCTTCTGTGGATGTGTGAAAGATTTTTCTTATTGTAAGCCAGGTATAATGAGGTTGGTAGCCCCAATTTGCTACTGACATGAGGGAGAGTAGCCTTAGATGGAACTGATGCCATTGATGATGGGGTGGAAAGAATTACCTGCGTGCTCCTTAGACTGCCTGGTAACAGTCCTGAGACTCCTACATTTAGAGCCAAGACCATTGTAACTTACTTTATTGTTTAACGCTGTTTGGATCAGGCTTCCTCTTGCCTGCACCTGACTAAAGGACTGGGCAGCAAGGCCAAGAGGAGGATCAAACTAGATAATCTACTGCAAAACATTTTATAAACTATAGGCAAAGCAAACGCATAGTTTCAACTAATTTCAAAAAGGGATTTTTAGTATTCATCCTCAAGTGTTGTAAACTTCACCTTCTCTATATTCACCTCTCTGAGCAGATATATGAATTCATGTAACATTTAGAGTATGATCAGTACTTAATAAATGCAAAATAATGTTGTGTTAACTAACAAATTGCCACCACATGTTCTTAAGGCTTTGGAGTCTTCAGGTGAAACTGATCACGTACAGCAATAGTTTGATTATTATATCATCCATCTCTGTAATCCTGAGTACCTGTCTGTCTTATGGTTGAAGTCTCATTAGACTACTGCTGCCCTGTTTAAGATTGAGTGCTTAATATGTGGTCCCTAAAGGCAGTCTTGGGAAAGCACCAGCATCCAGCTTGTCCATATATCATCATCATCTTGATTTATTTTGTTCAAAGGACAAAGTTCAACATCCAGAAATGAGATGTCAAAAAATAAAGTTTCTGCAAATCACAACAAATGCTGGTGAGGATGTAGGGAAAGAGGAGCCTTTATCCACTGCTGGTGGACTTGTAAACTGGAGTATCCATGATGGAAATCCATATGGGGAATTTCAAAAGACTAACAACAGAACTACCATATAACCTAGCTAGCTATACCACTCTTCCATAACCTACCATAGAGATCTTTGCACACCATGTTGACTGATGCTTTATTCATAACAACAAGAAAATAGGATCAGCAGATGAATGGATAATCAAAGTGTGGTACAAATATACAAATTTTCAGGTAAATGGATGGAACTAGAAACATTGTCTTAAGCAAGGCAACCTAGACTCAGAAAAACAAACACTGGATGCTCTCCCTCGTAGGTGGTTCGTAACTTCTAGCTGTTAAGCACATCTATCTAGGTAGGAGCAAATGTGGGTACAATCCAGGAGACTGGAGAGGGAGGCATGGGGTAGGAGGGGGGCTTTACTGCAGTGTTGTGGGAGGGTATAACACGTGCTGTGACAATGGAAGGGGGCACTGGGACAGAGTACAGCAGGGGAGGGGGCAAGGAGATGGGAGGAAGGGAAACTGGCCAAGTAGGAAAATGCCAAGGAAACCTTTGTAGGCTAATTAAGTGTTTGTAATTTTAAACCAAATGGAGAAATTGTTTTTAATTTTTAAAAGGCAGAAGAGGGCTGTGGGGGTGGGCTCACGGGGTAAAGTGCACGCATGAGGACCAGAATTTGGATCTTCACCACCTCCTGCAATGCTGGGAGTGTGGAAACAGGTGGATCCTGGGAGCTCACTGGCCACTCTAGACTCAATGAAGAACCTTGTCTCAAGAAATAAGGTGAAAATGAATAGACATGGATCTCCAACCTCTAGCCTCCACATGTCCATGCACAGGTAAAGACATCCATGCACGCATGTGTACACACATGATTATACCACATATACACACATTAATAAATTTGTAGCTTTAAATGTTAAGTACCTTCTTAAAAAATACTAGGAAAGATGAACACAAGAAATCCTAACTTCATAATTTTGGGGTTACCTTCACAGTATCACAGTCATCATATCATTTTTCTCTTTCTTTTATTTTCTCTACTATACCCATTTTAATAATCTTAGTGTTTTAAAATTAGTCTTTAGACTTACATAGATTTAAAAACCACATCCACAAGGGATCCTGAGAAGATCTGTTGGTAACCAGATGTACTTCAGATGAATGGAGGTATTTTTTTAAGGGATTAGAGTGTGCTGGCACACAGACACCTGTGCATGGAGTCGGGAAATGGCAGTCATAATCAGCACAGATGTACTGATACAAAACCAATAGTAAGTGGGTCCGCCATGTAGTTTACATGTACACAGAGGCTCAGATTAGCATAGACTTATTTTCAATTATTTTATTTCTAGAAGAATTAAGAATATATGAAATGAGGATTCTGAGGAGACAGCTAAGTAGGAAGTACCAGTAAGCTGTCTCCCCACCCAGATGATACATGCATTGGAAGAACTGATGTAACCATTAAGAACTCTGGCATCAGTTGGATTATAGAAACATCCATGGGAAAGTTTAGATTTAGACAGTGAAGCAGAGTAATGGAATAAGCCAATGCTCAAATCCAGGAAGGCACCAAACACTTCCAGAGGAGGGGAGTAGAGAAGTGTAGAACTCAGAGAAGTGCGGCTCATGCAGCCTCACTTCTGCTGTGCACTGACTACATACTATGTCCCCACCAACCTGATTTTGTTTTTTAAAAATGATAAGCAGTGCTGATTACCACGTGGAAAGGTCATGAGGCACAAGCCACAACAAAATCCAGTATCAGAGCTTTATTGGGTGGGTGGGGGGCACAAAAGAACGAGGCCTGGGGAAGAAGCACATGCAGAGAGCAGAGAGAGAGAAAGATGGAGATAGTAGGGGCAGTAGAGAACAGAGAGAGGAGGGGGAGTCTGTGTCCGGCTCTTTAAGGATTCCCATACACATGAGCAGGTGGGCTTATGGAGCTACGCCACACATGCACTGATTGTGTGACCATGCCATGCACACATAATCACCAGCATGCACTGATGATGTAAGATGCAAGAACCCTTGCTTAGCTCCTGAACTGCACATATATGGTCATGCAGCTGGAGTGGGGGGCAGAATCCTAACATTCCAGAGTTTTTGCTTATTATAAAAAAGCAGGTAAACAGGAATGGGCATCATTTCTCTGGGGAAAACTGCTTCCAGCTGACTTGGTGGGCATCACTTGACTCTTGGGGGGGTAGGGAAGGGAGTTTCTGAGGTAGACAGGTGTCCTGGGATGGTAGACTGTCATCTGCTGCCTCAAAGCTGTTCATCTTTCTTGGCTTGGCATTCTGCTTTTGTGTCTGACAGGATGCTGGTGAGACAGAGAAAAGCTTAGAAGAAAGAATTGTTATTATTATTTTCCTTTGGGGGGGTTCCCAGAATGATAGGGGGTCCCGAGACCAGGAAAGTTTGGGTTTCGCACTTATCTTGAAGTAGATTCGACCTGTCGGATAAGTTTTAGCTGGTTTCTGGAGCTTGGGAAAATTTTTGAACATATTAAGAAGCAGCCATGAGAAAATTAAAGTCTTGGTGGCCATTGTAGTGTTTAGTACTCTGCTGGTTAATGTTAGTGAGAGAGATTTAGAATATGTTTTTAATTTTTACCTGAGATAAGCTTTATCGGAGACAGATTATTCTAAGGCACCTGTTTCCTTTATTAGTTTAGCATCCAGGAGACACAGGTGATTGCCGCAGACTGGGTCTCAGTAGGAACACCAGACCGAGGGAGAACAGGTTGAAGGTACTCAGGATAAGTGGGATTCGGCGAATGACAGACAGACACAGACACGAGAGTATGCTGTGAAACTGCTGCAATTTTACTCAGATCAAGCAGTGTTTTTTATACATTCATTTGAGGAAACATGGCAATCGGCCAGTGGGGCGATAGACATAGAATTAACAATGTGGTCACACAATTTTCTCAGAATGATTAATAGATCTCATGAGTACAGGTGTTATTTCCTCTATTGTGATTCCTCATCCAGAGAACATTATGGCACTAGTTGAAGTTTTTCCTTCTACGTAATTATTAGACTTTTGTTTTGTATCAAAATTAAACCCTTCCCACCATCGTTCTAATCGTGGTTTCATTTGTGTGAAAATATTTAACCTTTGCTTGCAGGTGAGAAGGCACCAGGGGGGTTGGGACCTAGCTATTCTTTCCATGAACTGTAACTTATGCCATTCTGTTTTCGTACTATTATGATTCACCCATTGGTTCCCATGTTTATCATAAGCTCCCATAAAGGGCAATGGCTCCAAATAATTATTATATCTAGGATTAAAGTTAGGGGGTTGCCACCACCGACCCTTGATGAGAAACTCTATTTGTCCCTTGATAATTCTTGTAGGACTGGCTAGTTCCTGTAACTGCTTCCTTGCAGCTGCTGTTGGCTGCGAGTGTGGATTGCTTATGAGTTCCCAGACTTTTACTATCATTCTCTCCTCGCTAGAATCCTTGTCCCTCTGAGTCGTAAGTTCTTTTTGCTCTAAATCATTCATAAATTCCCCCAAACTTCTAGGACCCTCTTTAACTGTTTGCCTAAAAGCTTGAATTATAGGTGGGGGTATTGAGGCCACTTTTGAGGAATCATTATTCTCTTTATGGGGCACATCAGGAACATTGAGAGCTAACTCCCTGAAATCAATACACAAGGAAACAGCAACAGTCACAGCTGCAAAGAGAAAAAAGCAGAGTGCCAGCCAGCCTCTGCAAGCAGATTTTGCGTGGTTCCGTGTAGCCTGGCACCATGATTCGGGCAGATTGATAAGGGGTCGCCGGGGGCATAGACCCGAGGGCTGCGAGCCCCCCTTTCCCACGTAACCACCTCATCCAAGGCATTTGTCACGCGGGCGACACCGTCGTGGGCGTGGCAGGTGATCAACTGTTGAGAGCATTTAACAGTAATGGATTGCTGTATTAAAGTCTGTTTTTGCAGAGCCCAGACACTTTTGGGTCTGGGGGTGTTCCTTACCACCTGGGTATATCTGATGATGGTCCTTGGACTCCAGCTCTTTGGTGATCCTGTAACAATTAGCTGAGTAGTTAATTAGGAGAGAACCAGGAAAAGAAAAGCTTATGGGGTGAGACCTCATTCTTCTGGAATTGGTAACAAGGCAGAGAGCAGGGCCCTGCCTGTGTCACTGTGCATGGGAAGCACTGCTGACTGGTTTGGAGTGAGGTACATGGAGGGAGCAAATGAAATGAAAGCTCCTACCTTAGCTGGAAAATCTTTTCCCATTAAGTAACCCTGAAAGTACAATTAAGTCTGGTGAGGTGGGTAAGGCTGTCCCCCTACCCCAACAATAGGGAAAAAAGGAGAGGTGGGACCCCAAAACTCCCCCAGGACTGAGCAAGTTGCTCCAGTGTCCAGAAAGAAGGAGATGGGTCACCCAGATATTATTATTGCTACCCTGGGTTCCCTGTATGAGATGGGAGTGGTCGGACTGGGAACCAGGCAGCTTCAGTCTATGCTGAAGGCCAAGCCTAGGAAGTCAGCCAGAGGGTGGTCCTGATCTGATGTCCCCATGCCGCTAGGTGCCCTGGGGCAGTCAGCTGACCAGTGGCCCTTCTGGCAGCTTTTCAGGCAAGGCCCTATCGGTAGGGACTGAGCCCAATGGACTTCTTTCCCGCACTTAAAACAGGGACCCAGCAGTTTTTGGGGAGCTGGTCAGATTGCATGTGCCAGCATTTGGCAGTTTCTTTTTTGGGCTTTTTCATCTCTCCCATGGTACACTTTAAATGCCACCGATAACACTCCTGCCTATGGGGTCAGGAGCCTTGCTCTCCAGATGCTTAAATTTTAGCCCTAATGTCAGGGAGCTCTGGGAGACGAGACAGATTTTATTCCGAGTCTTGAATTTTTTTTTTTTTTTTTTTTTGATAGTTTGGTGGCTTGAGGACAGCTTTAGGAAGACCTTCCAGGAGGCAGGCCGCAAACTGAACTATGGATAGAGAGCCATCCAGATTATTATGGTCCCAGTGTGGGTCCTGATCGTAAACTTATTTGCATGCATCCTAGCCTGCTTCCAGACCTGTCCATGCTTAGCAGCCCACCCGGTACTGGAGAACAGAGCAGAGAACAGATAAGATATGGTTCTTTGGAGTCAGAGATTCCTTAGGTTCAGGAATGCAAGTAGGCAGGAGAGAGAATCAGAAAGGGAGGGTTTAGAGCTTAGGTAAAAATGTGGGGATAAGGTAACTTTTTATTTGCCCATTCTCTGGCAGAAGTTAGATAATTCCCGTGAAATATTGGAATTGAAACAGCCAAATTTATTGGTATCTGGGGATATTTAAGGCATTTCTCAGAGGAGGAGTGGAACCACAAGAAGGAAACCTCCATGTCTCATGACTGCAGCCAAGAGAAAAAAATTAAAAATTAAAACAACCAATGGGATCCTAGGCTCCTATCCCGGGCATCCCCTGGATAGGTAGTCTGTGGACCAGCATCAGCATAAGTTATCCAAACCGCCATCACGGAAGGGGCAAGGGCTGGGTTACGTACCGGTGGACTCCCCAGGAGTCCAGACAGCATTCAATACTTTGTCAAGAGAGAATGTGTCATGGTACACAGCCAAGGACCCCCCAGGGGTCCAGCATGAGGAATATATCTCAGACTACAGTCTTGGGAAATGTCGAGAGATCGGAAAGGGGAAACTCACCAATCTGGTTAGTGGGTGTGTTGTGCAGAGCGGTCCTGGCAGCTGGGCAAATGAAAAGAGCAGAGCAGGCAGTCACAGGTCCAATAAACCACAGTACAGGATCCCAGATACAGAGCCCCAGATGCAGAGTGCCGGAAGAACCTGTCCCATCACAGCACCAATGTTGTTTTTTAAAAATGGCAAGCGGCACTGGTTACCGTGTGGAAAAGTCATGAGTCATGAGCCACGACAAAACCCGGTATCAGAGCTTTATTGAGGGGGGGGGGACCAGGCCTGGGGAAGAAGCGCATGCAGGGAGCAGAGAGAGAGAGATAGTGGGGAAAGAACAGGGAGAGGAGAGGGAGTCTGTGTCTGGCTCTTTAAGGATTCCCATGCACATGAGCGGGGGGGGGGGGGGGGGGGGGGGGGGGGGGGGGGGGGGGGGGGGCTTACAGAGCTACACCACACATGCGCAGATTGCATGACCACGCCGCAGGCACGTAATCACCAGTGTGCACTGATGACTTAAGACACAAGACCCACTTAGTTCCTGAACTGCGCATGTGCGTGCATGCAGCTGGAGTGGGGGCAGAATCGTGCAGCATGTGTGTGTTTTCTCTGACTTAATCTCCAGTGCAACACTGTCTGCCTCTTCTCTGTTTTTGAGAGGCCATGGTAGCGCCAAGGTGGGCTTCTCCCAGCCCCAGCCTCTACCAAGTCTGAGTTTCAGTTAAGTTTGGGTCCTAGTTCCTGTTTCTGTTTTGGTTTCTGGTAAAGCAGGTAAGGTAGACATTGCATACCAGGCATGATTCAGCACTTACAGCCCCAGCCAATCAGAAACATATTAGTGTGGCTGCTACTTGCTTGGCCAATAATCTTTAGGATGACCTAATCCCCTCTAGATGTCTATAAAAGGAGCCTGCGAGCTTCTCTGGGGGTTGTCACCATTTTGTTGTATGACTGACTCCTGCATGCAGGAATTCTCTCAAAAAAATAAATGTTCTTGCTTTTGCATACGTGAGTGGTAGTCTTTTATGGGGTGATCTGCAGACCCTGACATTCTCAGCGCAGCTCCCTAAAGGCCCTTTGACTTGTCCACTACTTCTTCACTATTAGATTTAACAACCTTCCCTAGGGCTCAAGCAAATCTCTGATATATGACTTTATTTTGTAATAATGAAACTAGCCCATCTCTGCTTGGTCCAGTGATTATAATTCTCATTTTTTAACAGACAAAAAAGTGACACAGAAGATAAATTATGCATTCAAAAACCCACCTTCAGTTAGTAAATGGGGAAAACAAAATTGAAATCCAGCATCATATGACTTCTGAAGTCATTTGTTCACTACCGTTAGAGCACTTCCTTTTATTAAATTATGTTTCCTTTAAAATTTGCAAGCTCTCTCTCCTCTCTCTCTCTCCTCTCTCTCTCTCTCTCTCTCTCTCTCTCTCTCTCTCTCTCTCTCTCTCTCTCTCTGTGTGTGTGTGTGTGTGTGTGTGTGTGTGTGTGTGTGTGTGTACAGTGCTAGTCATCAAGCCCACAGCCTTATACATTCTAAGCTGGGATATTTGCCCAACTCCAAGAAAATTATCTCTTCAAAATTCCTTTTCATTTAGGACCAGCAAGATGGCTCAGAAGGTAAAGGTGCTTGCCAATAAAGCTGATAACCTGAGTTCAATCCCCAAGAGCCCGCATGGTTTAGGGAGAGGACTAATTCCTGCAAGTTGTTCTTTGACCTACATACATACACACACCATAGCATCTACATGCACACCATGGCTTCCACATTTGTAAAACAGTATACACACACACATACATACATACATACACACACATAAATAAATGTAAAAAATGTATTTTCATTTATTATACCATATAATTCTAAGGTATAAAAATCATATTAAATACTTAGTAGCCATAATTTCCAGTTAGGAAACTGAAAATCAAAAAGATCTAGTGTCTCAGTGAATATAAAGACAGCTCAAACTGAAACAAAAAGGCCAATAGCTCTAAATCACTCTAGGTTTGAGCATTTTGGTGTAAGTACTGGGGGTGTGACTATCCAATGAGGGTCTGGACATTAGTGAGGTAAGTGTGTGAGTCCAGAGCATGTCCTTTTCTTTGAAATGTGGACTTTAAAACTTCCCCTGGCTGTCTGAGCTGGCATTCTCCTTCATACTCACATCTCATCTTTTCTGTGTGCATAAAGTGGTTGCTGGTCAGTGTTAGGGAGTACAGATTGATTCTGCACACAGAGCAGACAGCAAGTGTAAACCATGCAGGCTATGAGTGTGTGAAAAACTTACATGCACTCAAAAGCCAAACCAGAAAGATTCCCCACAGACAAGATTTCACAAATTGTCTGGTTGAATATATTTGTCTGCCAAATCCTCATAATTCATTAGAAAAATCAAATAACGCTGATTCCTACCTCACCTCAGTTTTTTGTTTGTTTGTTTAATGTATAAGACAGTCAATATCAAGATAACTAACAACAATACTGTGTAGAGCGGTAAAATGAGTATGGGGTTTGCAGTAAGACCCATTGTAAGCCAGTGTGTATGACCTTGGGCAAATGACCCTACCTCTGTCCATATTTCTTCAGCTGTAATGATTAAAGAAAGTAAGGCCAATAGAGAGTTCAGAATGTGGCAGGCATGCAATCAGCTACAGAATGGAGATGAGAATACTATCCCCAGCAGAGTTACTGCCATCAGTCATGCAGAGATCTCAGTGTCAGGCAGACAGTAGTACCCAATGACTTGACCCTGGAAAAAGAAGTGTGTCAGATTAAACCAAGGCATTCAATAGCAAGCTTGGGTCTAGTCCAGTCTAGCATATATACATAAGGGGCTAGAACTGAGATCCTAAAATGGAAATAAGAACGTATGAGCTATAGAAACAGTCATAGCTGATTGGGTAACAATTTGATTCCAGACAGACTCCTTCATGTTGAAGCATAGCCTTCTCCAGGACCAAGAAAGACAAAGAGCCAATCTCCCAGGAGAGGTCGGCAGAGGCCAGAAGTTGGTCAGAGCTCTCATAGTATGCCGAAAATTTACCGCCACTCTAATATATCCATACCAAGTCTTTAGTCTTTGCAGCAGTGGTTAAGGAATCTTAAGGGGTGAGCTTATCTTAAATGATCTGGATAAGCCCTAAGTGTGATTGCTTACATCCTTATAAAAGAGACACACAAAAAAGAAGACAATGTGAAGGCAGATACTGAAGTGATGAGGCTTCAAGCTAAGCAACAGCAGGAATTCTAATAGTCACCAGAAGCTGAAAGAGGTAAGGATCAAACTCTTCCTCACAGCCTTCAGAGGGAACACAGTCCTGCCCACACCTGGATTTGGGACTTCCAGCCTCCAGAACTGAAAGAATAAACTTCCTTTTCTTTTCAGTGGTGGTCTGTTCAGCCCTAGGAAACTACTACAGCCCTGGACAAGAGTTTACAGTTCAAACAAAGCTCCACAGCTATAAATGGAGTTCAGCCTAAAGCAAAGTGACATTTTGCTCATTGGATACCAGACTTGGGCTGTCCAGACTATTCCAGACATTATCATGGTGAAGAAAAGTAAGTCCTGGATTGGCTCAGGAGATGGTGGGTTCATCTCAGCCATCACATTCAGGCAGGGGAAGCAGAACTGGCAAGTCCATAACTTTTTTGCAATAGATGATAAATGTCACCTAAAACTTGACCATATACAGTTACAGATGACGTTCAGTTTCAGGAAAACCAACAGGTAGAAAACATACTGATCCTGCTGTGGACAAATCTGTCCCATGGCTTAGAATGTTAGTTCCCTTTATTCATGCGCCAAACAAATGCCAGCAGATAGGCGCAGTGACCAGCCCCAGCTGTGGCGCCCTGCAGCCAGCAGCTGTCCTAGCCCTCCTTTATCATCCCCAGGTCTCACCTCCTGAAGTGCTCAAGAAGACCCTCCCTAAGCCAAGAGCCTCTGGGGCTCAAGACAACCATCTTGTGCCCAATTCAATATGACAGTAGTATAAGGAGAAGAAGAAACTGAGTATGGTAAGTTGTTCTGACCAGTAAGGCTTCTGATTGACAAGCCCAAGAGTCAGCATATAATGGGGATTCAACACCCCTTATTCCAAAATAGTATCAAAATAGGGTCTTGGTTTAGATGTTCTCAAAAGCTCATGTCTAGGTAGCACAGGAAACCCATGTAGACATGAGTTACAGCTCCTGTCTCTTAGAAGTGTCTGTTTGTGTTTATAGTATGAGGTCTACCCAGTCCCTGATCTTCAGGGGTATGGGTATAGCTGAGTGGTGCAGACCATTAGACTTAAGATAGAGAAGGAATGTTTTAATTCAGCCATGAAAATATTCCAAAATATGACAATCTGGTATTAAACTGATGTAATCTGTCTTGTGGCCACTGTATACCATCTTGTCCCAATTAATCAGTATGATCCTGAAATAAGAGGATGTAATGCATGGTCAATGACAGTCTCAAAAAAAAAAAAAAAGAATGTCTCAATTATTTCACCTCTCTAGCCTTTAGATCATTTCATTTGTAAGATCAAAAATATGTACGCAATTATCCTTAAATTCCTTCCCAGCCCCCACTTATCCCTTGGGTTATTCACTGTAAGATATACAATATCTTCATTAAAGCATAAAGCTTGGTCACCATACAGAAGGGTGATTAAGAAGTAAGATAAAATAGTTTGCTTAAAAGCTGGTGTTCCTCTGTGAGAGGCTGCAGGACCTGTACAAGGAAACTGACAGCCCTGCCTCCTATGCTGAGGCCCAGGAGACATTCCCAGGCACCTCCACCAGTACAGCTCTCACTCTGTCTTCATTGTAATAACTGACTGGGATTCCTCTCTGGCTCCCGAATTTCTTGAATCAGATAACTTTCTAAAGACTAAAAAATCACAAAGCAAAATTTAACATGAAGCCTGGGGGTACAACTCAGCAGTATAGAGTTTGCCTAGCATGCACAAGGCCCTAGTTATTCCCAGTAACACACACACACACACACACACACACACACACACACACACACACACACACACACACATCCCATGGAGAAGGAGCTGTGCTCAAAAAACGAACTGAAAAGAACACTCTAACGCAAATGTCTCAGAGAGAGGCCAGACCACTGACTTCTCAAAGAATTGATGTTTTGAGCTCCATGCTTAACTCCTACCTCCTCAGGCTACTCTGTATGTTGCTTGCTGTATGGTTGGTGCTAAAATGTTCATTTGGGTAGAGTCAAAAATGGTATTACACTCCTAGCACTTGTGAAAGCTTGCCTTTTGAACAAATGACCAAAGACCACCAGCCCCCCATCTGTCAGAAGCCGCTGCTACCCAGTGCCAACCATGAACCTCGTCCTTCCAGACAGACACATGGGGGCAATGAAAAATGGTGTCTAAGGGGTCCCAAGCATGAGCGGGTCTAACGAAAGTGACAGGTTTTATCCTGACTGCTAAAGAGAAATGTACTGAGACTGGAGAGACTGCAGAGGTTGCATGCCTTCACAATGTGTCTATGGATCAAAGCACACTCTGCTCCCTGACAGAGCTCCTGGCGGCCTGTTAACCTGGCAGCATTATCGTTAGGCAGCAAGGCTCATTTCTAGCATCTAACACTGGACACACTGACAGCAGCAGGGTTGATGGAGGAGGAAAGAAGCTGTTTTACAGTCTAAAAAAAAGAAAAAAAGAAAGAAAAAGCTCTCGGATTTCTCAAGCCATTTGAAATCTGGCCAGACAAATACTTGATTTCAGATTCTTCAGCTCTCCGCAATGATGCTGGAAGTGGTGTCCCCCACATGTGAGGACATATTTCAGAGCCAAAGTTTTCTCAAGATGTTCCAAGCCTGCAGGCTCCTGATTCTTTTTCAAATTACCAAGATGATAGTATCCCAGGGAGAATTGTGATTAGTCTAAACTCTCCACAGCTGTGAGAGATGAATGTACAAATTCCAATAAAGATTCTGCATGTTCTGGACTGAATTTACCTACATGACATCGCCTACATGACATCCAGGACCACTTGAAAGACCTAGAGCTGCTAAAACACTGTTCCATGTCTTCCCTAGCATCTGATGCTGGGAGACTTGCAACAGCTCCAAGAGGGTGCCTGCTCAGCCAATGCCACCCAGCAGTGGCCATTTATTTAGCAGGACTGTGGTGTGTCGGGAGAACAGCAGGGCTGATAAATTAAACCTAAGTATGTGGGAATTCAAAGAGGCCTTGCAATTCATGATGTGAATAGCCAGGAGGATTATTAAACACCTTGTAATTGAAGGGGTTGGCCTGGAGCTACAAGGGACAACAAAACCAGCTGCCTCACCACCTCTAATTCATCAAACACAGGCTCAGGACATTCTTCAGTTAGTTGGAAAAGTCCACAGGGTCTTGTTTTCCTAATTTGGACACCTTCTTGCAAAAATCCTTCCCTGGACACATGGCACAGTCCTAGGGCAATCCTGATTCTACTTCTGCCAGCACCCTCAGCTGTTCCTCCTAGCCCATCTCCATCCCTTTGGGATCCTCCACCATCTCAAACCCGCTCTCTTCCAGGGACCCAGGTAGGCTACCTACGTTTTCTTTTCTTCCTCTACTCTGGTCTTCCTAAGGTCCCCCTAGACCTGCAGCTGCAGCCAGCCTCAGCCTCTATTCCCAGCACATCTCCATTCCCTTGAGACTCAGAGTCACATGTGGCCCAGACTCAGGATATCCCTAGTTCCACCTCCAGTACCCTCCATGGAACCAGACCCTGAACCCTACTTGAGACGCTCAAAGTCACTCCCCTTCCCCCGAATGCTAGCCTATCACCCCACCACATGCAGAGCTGATCTGAGACTGCTTTGAGTCTGAATCCAGAATTCCAACCAGAACTTCAGACCACAGACCAGTCTCAGCCTGAACCCTGAAACTCAGAGTGGTCCCAACATTGGAAAACAAGCATTATTCAGCTGATCCATAACCTGACAGATTAGGATTATAGCAATCAAAGAACCAATGCCCACCCAACAAAGGTAAAATCAGATATGCCCACCAAGAAACAGCATGTGGTGGTTTAAAAAAAAAAGACCTCCAAAGAGAGGGCACTATTAAGAGGTGTGGCTTTGTTGGAGTGGGTGTGGCCTTGTTGGAGGAAGTGTGTCACTGTGGAGGAAGGCTTTGAGGTCTCATATGTGCTCAAGCCACATTCAGTGTCTCAGACCACTTCCTGTTGCCTATGAGTCAAGATGTAACAACTCTCAGCTCTTTCTCTAGCACCATGTCCTGTATGCTGCCATGCTTCCCACCATGACAATAATGGACTAAACCTCTAAACTGTAAGCAAGCCACTACAATTAAATGCTTTCCTTTATAAGAGTTGCCATGATCATGGTGTCTCTTCACAGCAGTAGAAACCCTAAGACACACAACAAATGTCACAGCTCTAGGTACCTAAATCTCATCACAGAAAAACACAAATATGAAAAACAGAAACAACATGTCTCCTCCAGAAACCATTTCTATTATAATATTCCCTGAGAAAAGCAATTTAGCCTAAAGAACAAGACAAGAACTTCAATATAACAAGTATAAATACATTCAAGGACTTTAAAGAGGATATGAGTAAATACCTGAATCAAGACCATGAAATCACAAACAGTTGAATGACATTATAAAAATAATTCTAGATATGAAAATAGAATTTAACAAAGAAATAGAATAACTAAAGAAAAGCAAACTGAAATACAATTTTAAATGAAAACTTAGGAAGTCAAATAAAAAGCTCTGAGGAAAAACTCATCATACTAGATGAAGTGGAAGAGATTATTTCAGGTCTTAAAGGTAAGGTAGACAAAATGGATCACTCAGTCAAAAAGATGTTAAATCTAAAAATAATAAATTGATTAATTAATTAAAATCCAGGCATAAAACATCCAGGAAATCTGGGGCACTATGAAAAGACCAAATCTAATAATAATAGATATAGAGAAAGGATAAGAAACCTAGGTCAAAAGCACAGGAAATATTTTTTTAATCATAAAGTGGGCTGGAGAGATGGCTCAGAGGTTAAGAGCACTGGCTGCTCTTCCAGAGGTCCTGAGTTCAATTCCCAGAAACCACATGGTGGTTCACAACCATCTGTAATGAGATCTGGTGCCCTCTTCTGGCCTGCAGGTGGAACACTATACATAGTAAATAAATAAATCTTTTAAAAAATAAATAAATAAAGGAAAATTTCCCAAATCTAAAAAAAGAGATGCCTACCAAGGTGCAAGAAGCATACAGAACATCAAACAGACAGGACCAGAAAAGAAATTCTCCACAACACATAACAATCAAAACACTAAATGGACAGAACAAAGGAAGGATACTAAAAGCTGCAAGAGAAAGGGACCAAGTCACATATAAAGGCAAGTCCATAAGAATAATGCCTGACTTTCTCATGGAGACTGAAATTCAGAAGAGCCTATGCTGATGTTCTACAAGCTCTGAAAGATCACAGATACAAGCTCAGACTACCATACCCAGCAAAAGTATCAGTCATTATTCAAGGAGAAAGCAAATTTCATGATTAAAAACAACTTTAAGCAATTTATGTCTACCAATCCAGCTCCACAGAAGACAGAAAGAAAACTTGAGTCTAAAGAGAATAACTACAACCAGCATTGCAGTCCATCACTGAGGGGAGTCAGGGGAGGAACTCAAACAGGGCAGGAACCTGGAGGCAGGAACTGATGCAGAGGCCATGGAGGAGTGCTGCTTACTGGCTTGCTTCTTATGGCTTGCTCAGCCTGATTTCTTACAGCACTCAGGACCACCAACCCAAGAGGTGGCACTGCCCACAATGAGGGGGACCTCTCATATCAATCATCAATCAAGAAAATGTACCATAGGCTTTCCCACTAGCCAATCTCTTGGGGGCATTTTCTCAGTTGAGGTTCTGTCTTCCTAAATGACATAAAACCAGCCAGCACAATATCACTGGTCGTCAGAAAAATGCAAATTATAATTACTTTGAGATTTCATCTTATCCCAGTCAGAATGGCCAAGATTAAAATAAATTTCATCAAATGCTAGGGAGGATGTGGGGGAAGGGGAACATTTTCATTGCTTGTGGGAATACAAAATGGTACAGTCATTATGAAAATCAGTGTGAAGGTTCAAAAGGCTAAAAATAGATTTACCACAAGATCCAGCTATAACTTGGATCATATACTCTGTATCTTACTACAGAGATACCTGCTCATCCATGTTCATTGCTGCTGTAGTCATAATTGTAGGGGAAAGGGGCTGGCTAAAGAAACCTACCCTGACCCTGGAGCCCAGAACCAGGGAAAGAAACACAGCCTGGGTCTGGGACCTGAGCCAGAGAAATGAACACTTTATCCCCAAACCCAGAACTGAGGAAACATGCCCTGAATCTGAAACCAATACCAAAGAAACACTCTTAGATGTGAAAGAAATATGCCCTTGCCTTAGAATTAAAGTCAAAAAGATAAGATAGGCCAGTGAAAGAATCACAGGTTGGCTCTGAAATCAGGGCCATCTCTGCCCCTAGCCCACAAAACTGACAAATCCCTGAGCAGAAAAAAACTAACTAATCCCTGGTTGACTCCGTCCCCAAGAGATCCTATATAAACCACCTTGTCTGGTCAGTTGTGGGCTGTTCTCTCCACCCTGGTAGAGGCAGCCACTCTCCTGGACTCCTCCTTTCCAAATAAATTTCTTTCTCAAAAGAGTTTTGGGTGTGAAGATCTTCATTCACTGGTGCAGAGAAGAACCTTGCTAAGATGTCACATAGTGGATAGAGCAAAGAGGAGCTGAACAGAAGAACCCTGCTGAGATGTTCCATAGTGGACTGTATAGTGGGTAGCTGTTCCAGCTTTGACCTGGAAGTACTACCCCTAGTGAGGCTTCTGGTAACTGCCACACCTACCTATGACCTGCCCCTGGGGTGGTGCAAAGATGGGAGTCCTTAAGAACCAAGATCCAGATGTGCTTGCTCTCTTGGTTCCTTGTGATCCTGGATGCTGGATGGTAGACTGAGCAGAGTTCTCCAGAGAATACTGCTGGACTGCACTCTACCTCTCCTGGATCCTGTAACCAACCCCTTTACTGGCTGTAAGTTACTCCAAAATAAACTTCCTTTTTAACTGCGTGGAGTTGCCTTAATAAATCCCCGAATAAGCCAGGCGGGGTGGTAGCTCACGCTTTTAATCCCAGCACTCAGGAGGCAGAGGCAGGCAGATCTCTGTGAGTTCGAGGCCAGCCTGGGCTACAGAGTGAGTTCCAGGAAAGACGCAAAGCTACACAGAGAAAAACCCTGTCTTGAAAAATCAAATAAATAAATAAATAAATAAATAAATAAATAAATAAATAAATAAATAAATAAAAATAAATCCCCAAATAGAACTGAGCAAGGGGGAACTGAACAGAAGAAACTTGCTGAGCTGTCCCATAGTGGACTGAGCAAGGTAGAGTTGAACAGAAAAAGCTTGCTGAGACGTCCCTCAGGGGACTGAGCAAGGGGAAGCTGAAAAAGTAACACTTTTCTCTGGAGTCAGAGGCAATTGCTACATTTCTACAGGGGCTTCCCCTTTTGCAGAGTGAAGCAAAAAGAAGCAACATCTTAGGCTGGAGAATAAGCAGAGCTCTGCTAGGAAGCCCCCTTAACTGAGGGTTGAACAAAGCTCAGTTGTAGTGGCTCTCCAGGAAAGGAGCAGGATTGCTATATCCTGTGGGGAGACCATCCCCCATCATGCCAGATATAGCTTGACTTCCGAACAGTCAGGATACCCTTCCCTACTGAGCTGTCCTAGCAGCTCAAGGCCTGACTCTCCCCAGCAGTCAGAATACCTTCCCTTGCAGGGCTGAGCTGTCTCATTGCAGCTCCAGCCGTCAGAGCTGTCCTAGCAACTCAAGGTGTCACCTGACTCCCCAAGTAGTCAGGATACCTTTCCCCCAGAGTTGCAGAACTCACATTTCAGTGCCAAAACCGGGGACCAAACACCCAAAGTTGCAACACAGTTACTTACATTTTGGTGCTGAAACCCCAGACCAAACCCACAGAGTGGCAACAGTTACTTATATTAATAGCCAGAAATTAGGAACAGCCAAGACACCCATCAACTGATGAATGGGCAATGAAAGTGTAGTACATTCACACAATGAAATTATATGTTAAGAAAAATGAAATCCACAATTGAATGGATGGAGCTATAAGCAATCATCCTTGGTTAGGTAACCCAAACCCCAAAAGACAAATATTGTATGTTTTATATGTGGATGTTATCTTTTAAGCTTCTGATACATGTGCTACAATCTACATAACCACAGATGTTAGGAATTTTAAGATGTTAGTGTCTTAGTGTTCTATTGCTGTGAAGAGACACCATGACCACAGCAACTCATAAAAGAAAGCATTTAATTGGGGCTTCCTTACAGTTTCAGAGGTTTAGTCCATTATCCTCATGATGGGAAGCATGGTGACACACAGGCAGCCATGGTGCTGGAAAAGGAACTGAGAGTTCTACATCCAGATCTGAAGGCAACAGGAAGATAGAGAGAGCCTAGCTTGGGCTTCTGAAACTTCAAAGCCCACCCACAATTCATACTTCCTCCAACAAGGCTACCTTAACAAGGCTATTCCTCCTAATTCTAAGTAGTACCACTCCCTGATGACTAAGCACTCAAATACATAAACCTACGGGGGTAATTTTTATTCAAAGCACACCTAGTAAGAGACCTAAGGAAGAAAATGGAATCTTCTCTGAAAGGGTATAAAGAATATGGTAATATAAAGGATAAAAGGGGAACTAGAACAGGAAGATTAAAGGAGATGCGGATGAGAGTGCAGGGTAGATGAGGGCATGTTAGGGACAGCTAACACTGAAGTCCTTTTGAAAAGCTATATGAAAACCTGCTATTGTAGAAGCTTCCTAAAATATATACATATATAAGAGCAATATAAATGGAGTCATCATATAATGAAGAAGACAATACACCAACTAGACATCATATGCTACCAAATAAAACCTCCAGTACAAGGAAAGGATTACATCTTTTAAAGTCATTGGCCAAAAGGGAGTTCCATAGACACACACACCTCAAAGACTACAGGCTATTGCTAATTCTGTTGGTTACCTCCCACAACCTGATGGTAAGATTCTATTGCTTAAGATACCAGATATTTGTGGCATAGAAGATGGAGAAATCGAGCTGTTACTCAATTGGAAGCTTCACACTTACTAGTGTTCATTATGCTAGCAGGTGTTATACATACTGCCAGAGAAGGAAAGTAATCACTAATCTCACCCAGTTACAAACACTGCAAGTTATAATAACAACCGACTTGCAAGCAATATATGCCATCTGGTGCAATAGTGATACAAATGTTAGGAAAGCAACCAAACACTTTTTAACTGGAATATAAGACCCACTCTATGAGATGAAAGCTATACCTGATATTGTTAATGAAGGCAAGAACCTGAGACTAGATAGGTCCTGGGCCCTAGAGAAAAAATTACTACTATTATTCTGTTAAAGGAACATAGCAATAAAACAACTCCTCCTAATGACATGTTGCTACACTTATGGATCAGAGTATTACCCAACTCTCATCAAAGAAGCTTCTGGTAGTAGATGGTAATTAACACAAAGATCCACAATTGGACAATGTGCAGAGAGTAAGAGACTTTGGAGTGCTGAGTCCTGAATGGGATGTCTTTATCACACTCCTCCACTCAAGCTCAGTAATCTCTCCAGAAGAGGGAATATGTCCAAGATAGGGTTTCTATTGCTGTGATAAACACCATGACCATGGCAACTCATATAAAGGAAAATATTTAATTGGGGCTTGCTTATAGTTTCAGAGGTTTAGTCCACGATTGTCATGGCGAGAAGTATGGTGGCATGCAGACAGATATGGTACTGGAGAAAGAGCTGAGAGTTCCACATCTTGAGTCATAGGTAACAGGAAGTGAACTATGACACTGGGCATAATTTGAGCATAGGAGACCTCAAAGCCCACCCCTATAGTGACACACATCCTCCAACAAGGCCATACCTACTAATAGTGCCATTCCCAATGGGGGCCATTTTCTTTTAAACCACCATAGGGAAGAAAGGGTTTATTTGGCTTATGCTTCCAAATCACTGTTCACTATTGAAGGAAGTCAGGACAGGAACTCAAACCTGGAAGCAGGAGCTGATGGAGAGTCCATGAAAGGGTGCTGCTTACTGGCTTGTTCCTCATGGCTTGCTCAGCCTGCTTTCTTATAGAACCCTGGACCACCTGCCCAGAGATAGTATCACCCACAAATGGCTGGGCCCTCCTTCATCAATCACTAATTAAGAAAATGCTGGATCTTGTGAAGACATTTTCTCAATTGAAGTTCCCTCTTTTCAGATGACTCTAGCTCAGTGGATCAAGACCCCTTTGAGGTCAAATGACCTTTTCACAGGGGTCACCTAAGACCATCGGAAAACACGGATATTTACATTATGATTCATAATAGTAGCAAAATGACAGTTATGAAGTAGCGACAAACATAATTTTATGTGTGGGGGTCCCCACAACACAAGGAACTGTATTCCCAGCACTAGGAGGCTGAGAACCACTGCTCTGGCTTGTGTCAACTTGACAGAAAACTAGCCAGTACAAGGTAAAAAGATTCTAAGAGCCAGAGGCAGCACTTTCCAGGCACAGCAGGGCTGATGCACATATGAATTCACAGAAACAGCCACAGCACGCTCGAGACCTGCACACACTCAAGTCGACAAACCCCAGCATGGAGCGGGAAAGGCAGCCCAAAATCCCACCCCAGTCAAGAAGTTATTCCCTGACGGCAGCTGCTGGGAGGGAATCCAGTTTTCTTTAGTGCAGTGATGCTGAGTATGTCAGCCACCCTCTAGAGTAGACTTCACGCTCAGGAGAAGTTCGCTAATGCAAATCACACTCCACAGTCTTTAGTGCCTTTTTCTTTCATTTTTGTTTTTTAAGAGAAAGAAAGAACATAAAGTTGCATGGGGGACAGGAATTAATATGATAAAAAAATGTACTGTATGAAATTCTCAAAAATATAAAAACCTATTAAAATACCTTCGGAGTACTAAATACATAGAATGACATAGGACATGCTCCTTCCACCACATTAATTAGATGGAGGCACTTGCCTATTCTCCTTTATGAAATATATGAAGATCAGAATGTTTTCAAAACTTTGGGACAAGGATTCACAAATCCTTAATTTAACACTATCAATGGAAGACCAACTATTATTACTTCCCCTAGAACCAAGTGGCAAGGGCAGCCTTTTTTAAAGCACACACACGCACACGCACACGCACACGCACACACACACACACACCTGTGAAAGTCAGAAGATGTTGGATCCTCCTGGACCTAGAGTTACAGGCAATTGTGAGCCTCTTAGGATGGGTGCTGGGACTCAAACCTGGGTGGTCCGGAAGGGCAGCCAGAGCGGCTGGGGCTGAGCCATCCTGGCAGCCCCAAGCACAGCCTTTTCAAGTGGCTTCTCTCTGTGTTTCCACTGGAGTCAGTTCCAGGGACGATCATAAGATTGCACAAAACACTTGTTCTTTTTTTACGTTTTATAAAATTGATGAGAAGACATCCAAGACGGTGGCTGTTCTTCCCACCCCGAGCACCCACAGTATGAAGCTCACCACTGCCTGTACCTCCAGCTCCAGGCACCTGACCACAAGTGCACATACTCACACACAGCCATACACACGTAAACATAATTAAAATGAATCAAATGTATCTTTAGAAAGGCTTTTCTTCAGTTAAAAAAAAAAAAAAAGACTTCCAAGGTTAAATGGTGGATTAGAAGTCTCCTCCCTGTGACCGAGTAAGAAAAGACCAGTCTGAGAAAACGGAGGGGTGGGGGGGAGCAGTCAAGAAAGAGCTGTCAGGACACCTGAAATGCGTGAAGACTAGAAAAGCCATGGGCCTGGAGGGTGTGTAAAATCTGTCTACAGCTTCAACCACGCCCAGGCCCCTGGGAGAATGAGACGGAAGCCACGACCACAATCCATGGAGGCAGTGCTGGTGACAACAGATTGCCAGGAAAAACCCACGGTTCGTACAAATTCTGTTTGTACACACAGGGTTTCTCTGTGTAGCTCTGGCTGTCCTGGAACTCGCTCTCTAGACCAGGCTGGCCTCAAACTCACAAAGATCCTCCTGGCTCTGCCTCCCGAGTGCTGGGATAAAAGGCGGTACAAATTTTATGATGTAAGCAGCCTAACAGCAACAAAAACACGCAGAGAAATAACTAGAATGTGCTAAACACTACCTTTATTATCATTGTAAATTTACATAATTTCGTTTTAAATAATGTTTGCACTAACCAAGGCCACTGGTGAGCCATCTACCTATCACTCTAGCGCACCCCTGCATGTTGCTCTCAGGAAAATTAAAAATATTTTGAACGAATTAAATAAATGAAACTAATAAATCATCTGTCCCAAATGTCTCCCTTGCTCAGAGTGCTGGCTTCTTTGCTAATTCAACTTTAGAAATGCAACGTGAGCTGCCTGTGTTGATGTAGTGGCTTATAAAATAAGCCTGATACAAACCAGCACCAGGGAAGCTGAGGTAGGAGACATCTCAAGTTCTAAGGCTAGCCTAGGCTATATGGTGAGACTGTCAAAAAAAAAAAAAAGAAAAAATAGTGAATGACTGTTCAAAGTATAAGGACTGAAATACTGTGGTTTTGCCCTGTGGTTTATATTCCTTTTCAAAGTAATGCTTTATAGCCTGGTGAGACAGTCTCACCATACATAACACATTTAAATTGATAGGTAATAACAATTTAACTGCTAATGAGAGAAAGTGTCTAGGGAGCTGTTTGTCAAAGAAAACCCGAGAAGGGTGCGGGAAGGTGGGAGGCTGGCCAGCGGCCTGCAGTTCCAGCTTCCCTGGTGGAAACGCCTCGATCAATGAGCAAGGAAGTAGCCGGCTCCCTCTCCGGCTCCCTCCCTCCCTCCCTCCTCTCTGCCCTCTGACTCTAGCCGCAAAGACTCATCTACAACACTTTTATATGACAGAATCAAAAAGATGGGCAGAATGGGTCTAAGAATTCTTCAAACCACGAAAATGACTGGAGCTCTAACGTTCAAATCGGCGTTTGTCTAAGCGGCATTGGCGGGTTTTTTCCTGGGATCCAGGCTGGGGTGAGTGCGCCAAGGGCAGAGTCTACATAGAATCTCCCTGCCAAAATTAGCATCGCCAGTAGTCGTGGCCGAGTGGTTAAGGCGATGGACTAGAAATCCATTGGGGTCTCCCCGCGCAGGTTCGAATCCTGCCGACTACGAAGATCGTCACTTTTTTGCCACCACAGAACGTCGTTTTATATTCGCAGATTTCCCGATCCTCACGGAATTGAGACCTTTACAAGCGGCCCAAGCGTTCAGGGGTCAGGACAGGGTGGGAAGTGACCGGGTGTTTGCGGTCAAGCACCGGAGCGGGACAGAAGAGGGACACCACGGGCCCACAGCTGCACGGGAGCCAAGGGAAGCGCGGCCGGACAGGCTGGGCCCACGGAGCCCACCCGAGGCGGCGGACACGGCGCCGGACCCCCGACCCACCGCCAGCCGCGGCTGCGCGCGTCCGAGCCCAGGGGCGGCTTGCGCACGCGCAGAGGTCGTGCGGCCCGCGAGCGGACGCGACGGTTTCTCGCGTTGCCGTGGAAACCACCCGCCCGCTCGGCTCCAGCGGGCAAGACGCGCCAATTCAAGATGGCGAAGGACCTGGATGAACTCCTGGATGAAGTCGAGACCAAATTCTGCAGGCTCGACCCCCGGAGGCTGGGCCTGGGCGAGCGGCCCAAAGGCGGCGGCGGCGGCGGCGGCGGCGGCAGCGGCAGCCACAGCGGCGACCGGAGCCGAGCCCAGGAGAAAGAGAATCTCAGGTTAATGCGGGCGGGGGACGCTCCGGGACAGCCGTGCGGGGCCCAAGGCCGCCCTCCGCCCTCCGCCGCGCGCTCCCGCGGCCCGGGCGGCCGGCGACCCTCCCCTCCCGGCTCAGACCCCGCCCCCGGGCGAGCCTGGGGGAGCCCTCCCCGAGGGGGCCCCCAGCCAGCCTGCTCACATCCTGCTTCACCCGGTTACCAGGCCACCCTTGGGCCAGTTGTTAGAAAACCTCTCCATTTTATTGTTGTTGTCTGATGTAAGCTCGAGGAGTTAGATGAGATTAGACCTGATTATTAAAGAAGTATCCATTGTAAACATCTGAATTAAATAGCCCAGTTACCTGCCATCCCCCATGCCTCCAAGGGACCCCGCAGATGATATCCAGGCCGAAACTTGTGGACACCTAAGTGTTTGGGGGTCTCAACAACAACAACAACAACAAATAAGCATCAGTCCACTGACTGCCCTTTAAAGTGAGGATTTAGGATTGGCAAGAACCCTTACTAGGATCTTTTGGAAAATTGTCGTTTGCCTAGAACATTTGGGAAAGGTCAGCGGCGTTACAGCGGTAGCTTCTCTGGTTGGGCCCTTGTGATTTCGCAGTATAACCAAATGACCAAACCTAACCTACCATGACACTTGTTTATAAAAATTCAATCTGGGGACGAGAGAAGCACTGAAAAGAGTCTAAAAGAGTTCAAAATAGAAGCCCCAACGCATTTTTTTTTAAATAGACAACTACTGGGTGTGGGAGCTCATGCCTTTAATCCCAGCACCCCAGAGGCAAGAGGGTTCCTGAGTTCGAGGCCAGCCTGGTCTACAGAGAGTTCAGTACAACCAGGGCTACACAGAGAAACTCAAAAAACTGCTAAAAAGTTTTAACACAAATGATAACAGTTCTGATTCACTAGAGGCTTCCTAAATGTGTTAAGGTGGATGGCATGAGGAGCACGTGGATAGATTCTAGTAGTGTAGGAACAGGCATGAAAGAACGCATGGCTGGGGAGGATCCACACAAAAGGCCATCTCTTCAGTATTGAGTTGCCTGCTCCAAGACAAAGAACTAAAAATAAAAATGGGCAACTAAAGTGGCCGCTTTCAAGTGGCCAACCCCCATTTGGCGGAATGTTTATGAAAATACACTTCCATTAGCTTATAAATTACTGTCTTCCATGCGGGGTTGCTTATGCCCCTGTGGCCCACGCAGCTCCATCTCCTGTTTGTACCCACTGCAGGGTCGCTCTGCAGTTCTTGTTCTTTTAGTTGTTCCTTTATGGTTGGAAAGAATGTATCATCTTAGAACCAGCGTAGAGAAGCATAGACTGTCTGGGAGCAGATGAGATGGCCTTTTGTGTGGATCCTCCCCAGCCATGCGTTCTTTCATGCCTGTTCCTACACTACTAGAATTCATCCACGTGCTCCTCAGGCCATCCACCTTAACACATTTAGGAAGCCTCTAGTGAATCAGAACTGTTATCATTTGTGTTAAAACTTTTTAGCAGGCACAGTGGTTGGAAGCTGTGCAAAAGCAACAACCAGTACCCTAAGCCAAACTTTAAATACAGTTCCTTTCTGGTATAGAATGTTTGCACTGAGCCAAAGGAAGCCATTTATGAGTTTATGAACAGACTACCTGCTGATTTCATGGCATAACTTTTATTATTTACGAATGAAAATACTGAAACTGCCTCTTAAAATCATAGCTTTGCAAATAATACGATAAATGGCCATACTACATCTGGATACCAGAAACAGCTGTAATATAAATGGTAAATGCATATAATTTGTTGAAGTGTTCAAAATGATAAAAAAAAAAAAAGAAAATATTTGAATGGCTTGTGTTTTTTTAAAGACCGATATGGGCTGAGTGAAATACTGCAATAGTAATAAAGTGGTTCAGGATGATACAGATGGGAATACTTAAAGAAAACACCATATCTGAGATGATAGCTGTAATCATAACAGCTAACATTTACTGAGTCTTTTCTGTATGCTAAATCTCCAAATGTGCTACCACTATCATCCAGGGAGGTGAATGGTGTTGCGTCTTCATTCACCAAATTTGGTAGACCTGGTGGCACTGGTCTAAGAATCAGCTGGAAGCCGGGCTGAGTAATTTAGTAAGACCAGGTCTCAGAACTAAGGAAGAAGGAAGAAGGGAGAAGAAGAAGAGGAGGAGAAGGAAAGAAAGAAAGAAAAAAGGAAGGAAGGAAGGAAGGAAGGAAGGAAGGAAGGAAGGAAGGAAGGAAGGAGCAGCTTAAATATCGATGTGCCTCTTGAAACTCTTGAATTATATGAGAAAAGAGCCTAGACAGTATGTCATCAAACCAAAGGAGGACATCTTTATAGCCTGGGCCCAGTGGAGCACACCTTTGATCTCAGGCAGAGGCAGACTGATCTCTGACTTCCAGGCTACCCAGTGGTGCATAATAAGACCTTGTCTCAAAAACAGAAAGTTAAAGGCCTCGTACACAACTGTGTCCTGTGCTTCTGAAAGATTAATCATCCGATTGGAACTGAGAGAGACCTGAATGTAGTGATTTGAGGTAAGAATTTTACTATAGTTGAGAGATGTAGAGATGAAGCCAGAGATAGAACCTTAGACCTGAAAGCAGTTTGAAAGATACTGTTTCAATGGGTCAAGTATCTCAAGTTCAGAGGAATTAGATCTCTCCAACGAGGTCAGTATCTCTAAACCAGTGATGATTTTGCAGTGGCCAGAGAAGTTCTTTAGGTTATCACAACTGGAAAAAAGTATACTATAAACATCTAGAGGTAGATAGGAACCCTAAAACACCTGGAATGTCCAGTAGCACCCCCTCTCAACATACAAGGGATATCTGACCCCAAATGTCAGTAGTTCTAAGATTAGGGCAACCATGTAGGTTACGGATACTAAATCAAATGGTGGCTATAGGCTACTTCACTTGTGAGTAAGAAAGAGTGGTAGCTTCTAGGGACAATTTTTTAGAATGGTTAAGAGTTTTGCCGTTGTTGTTATTTTCTTGGAAGTCTTTAGCATCTTTCTAAAGCAAAGGAAAATGCCAGTGTAGACGGTGAAAGACATAAAGGATAAAAGCGAGAGCAGGGCCAGCTAAGGAGGCAAAGCCTGCGGAGACTTGTATCAGCCGTTTGGAACAAGGAATGCATTCCCAGTGGTAAGTTTCAAAGTCAATACATTTCTAAAGAATGTGAACCAAAGAATCTTCTAAAACAAATCATAAACTGGTCCAATGAACTTCTGAAGGTGATTACAGTGTCCACAACATAAAAACTGTAAGAACAGTTGTCTCAGCATGTAGGTGTGTGCACTGCCCTTGGTCTGTCTGTATGGTCTTGTACATGCTTCTGGGTCTCTCTCTCAGTGCCTTTTCCTCACCTAAAAATAGACGTAATGAAAGCCTTAGGGCACTGTCTGCCTGACATTCAGTAAATAGTCACTGTTTGGGGGTGGGGGTGGCGGGAGAGTGGGCAGTGCAGGCTGGGTATTAGAACTCAGGATTGTGTCCATGCTAAACAGGTACTCTGCAATGTGCTGTATCACCAGCCCAGGGTTCTCTTAGATAGATGTTCTATGTGCAGCAGTTTGTACTAATAATCCCAGGATGGCTTCCCCTGAAGAGCATGGAGTAGTTGAGATATTCTGACAACAAGCAGTGGTTCTTTGGCTTTGGAGAGGGATTTGCTGTTTTTGATCATTTGCTGACATGAGCTTTGGCTCCTTTAGGGAAGAAATAGGGTTGTTTGACTTAAAATGGAACGCTTTATGGTATTAGAATTTCTTTATAACCTATATATTTTATATTCTCTGTGTAAGTGCTTGACATACTTTAGAAAAGTACATTCTCATTTTTAGTATAATACAGAGGCTTAAATATCATAAATACATAATAGTAGGATACATATATGAATTTGTGCCAATCAATTATATCTTTGTCTCAACAAATAGCTTATTTCTGTGTGTTTAGTTGAAGTCTTGAAAGTATATTATTGACACAAGGTTGGCCATGTCAAGGATCCTCATGCCTCGGCCCCATGAGAATGGTACAACCTTCTTGGTCAGGCTTGTTGACAAATGATTGATCTTTAGTTGAGCTAACACATCCAGAAACTATCCACAGCAGCCTCCTCCTCTTCATGCTGTTTGATAAGCACTGAGTTTCCACATTGGCGGTGGTGTGTCTCCATCAGAGCACACTATTCCCCCCCCCCCCATCCCAGCCTTTCTGTATGTAGGTATGTCATTTTTTCATCCCCAGTTACCTGAGTCAGGTCAGTCCCAAAGCCATGCAGGTTGTGACGTATTTTCATACCTGAAAAACACCCTTGAGTTATCACTCCAGCAGTGGAGTTTAAACTCTCTGACTCGTCTGTCCGTGAGTCCCGGTGAGGGTTTATGTTGTGTGTGCCTGTTTTCTTTCAGGTCAACAGAAAGCTGTAAAAAAGAAGATGACCTTGACAGTCTTATTAATGAGATATTTGAGGAACCTAACTTTGACAAAAAATCTTTTGTAAGTCACATTAAGTGTACAGTAATTCTGTCATTATTTAAGGTGCTTAGAATAGTCTCAAAAGTTAAGGCACAGTAGCCACCAAGATGTAATCCTTTGAACTCTGAGAAGTACACAGAAAGAAATTATTCCAATTAAAAGATTGTAGAGGGTAAAATATTAGAAACTGTGTGTCTCTGTTACTATCTCAGCAAGAGTAAGAAATCGGAAAAGCTGCTAGTGGAGAGGCCAACTCACACAGATCAAGTTGGTCACTTGTATTTCCTGGGGAGTGTCTAAGAACTTAACTTTTCTGAAAGGCCCAGAGAAGTCAGCTTTCAGTACAGGAACGTTTTTAGTGTCCAGAATACAATGACATTAATGTTATTCCCCAAGCCAGTGGATTTGGCTAAATTGTAGATATTTTAATGCTGTCAGTGTTTATCTATTTTAGCTTTATAAAAAGTTCAAAAAGTGATAGCCACCTGTATACTACTGTGTGAGGAACTCCTCATCATATCCACCCGTTCTAAACATGTTGACATTTTGCTATATTTTATTCTCTGAACTTTTTAAATTGACTGATCCTTCTTAACTGGCATACAGAGTACTAGGTTTCCATGTGGCTTTTTCATACACTGTTTTGGTTAGCCTTCCCCTCCTCTCTTCACCCCCCACTGCCACCCTGCTGTTTTCACACGGCCTCCGGCCTCCGTTCTAATACCCCCTCCAGTAAGACATCCCCTGTACCAATGGCCCTTTTCTTCTTTTCTGGCTTCTACAGACACTCCAAGTGATTTTATTGTGACTCTAAGTGAATCATAAACAGGGTCTCACTATTTAGCCCAAGATGGCCCAGAATTTAATTAGTGATCCCCTCACATCAGCCTTTTAGGTGGTAGAATTATAGGCGTATGCCATCATGCTCAGCTGGACTTTTTTAAAATAAATAAAAATTTAAAATACAATGTAAGATCTGTGCAAATCATACTTTACTGCCTTCCTTCCCAGACAGAACCTCTACCCTTTCCATCCACACACAGGCTTAAATATCTTAAGTACAGTAAGGAAGGCACATGTGTAAATTTGTACCAATAAACTATAGCTTTGTCTTAACAGACTTACCTTATTTCTGTAGGCTTGGTAAGTCCTGAGTGAATGTGAATTTCTATATTAGTTTGCTTTTTTTTTTTTTTTTTTTTGCTACTATATCTCGTTTTCCAACTGGATAAAAGAGAGCGGGTCTATGTAAAATATTTATCAGATAAAGAAAACAAGAAATCCAAGTGACTTGCACACCCACATTGTCAGAAGGGCGTCTGATGTGTCCTAGAAGTATTGTTCCTTACCCCAACTTCTGCGCTCGCGCTCTCTCTCTCTCTCTCTCTCTCTCTCACACACACACACACACACACACACACACACACACACACACACACACTGCATTTGTAAATTGTTCGTGGACCCAGACCGTCAACCCCAGGAACCAACAGCACACATTAACTTGCAAGTTTAGAGCCCCAGTTGTGACCCTGCATCCTGCAGGAGACATGCTTCCCAAATGAAGATACTCATGGACACTATTGAAGTGCTACAGATGTAGCAAAATATTTTCCTGTCTAGCATCAGAAAAAAATTAAGAGAGATGGTCAAGTAAAATATTTTTCCTTCTTCAACTTCTCGGCCACTAGACGAAATGAAGACATGTCTGTGCATAGTTTAGAAGCCTTTCCCTGTCTGGCTTCCTCTTGCTGGTGGTGGTCCTTGTATGCCGTTGGTTTATGATGTTTGCTACTCTATGCCAGCTAACACGTAATAAATGCTTACTAATGACAGTGATGTTAACAGAACACAAGGAACTTCTATATGGCTGTGGCTGGGCAGCTCAGCATTTTCCATGGTCATATATTGCTTGATACCATTGCATTTGATCAAAATTAATAATCCTGAAGTTACACAGGTGTTTATTTTTAGTTTAGATAAGTACCATTCAAAGCCTTTAAAAATGGGCCTGGTTTTTTTCCCCTCCTCAATTGAATTTTTCCAGAATGAAGTTTTAAATAGCAGGCCCTTCCTATGAAATCACTGAGCCCTGGTATTAACTGAAGAGGTATAAAGTGACTAAATCTTCTCATGCATAACAGCAGTAGATCAGTTTCTTAGGCTGAAAACATTGTAATTTGCAAATTCCTCAGGGAGCTCTTCTTCCCTCCTGCCTTTAAAAAGTTTTGATCACTGTTTTGGGATATCTAGAAAGGATACCACCAAATGTTTTATTTACATCATTTTAAAATATTATTGTTATAAAGTAGTTCTCTAAGCCTTTGGTCTTTTATTTTTGTTTTGTTTTTTAGCAAAAATTTAAATCTAAATCTTCAAGTAACACATCTGTCAGAGCTTCCATTCAAGGCCTCAGTAAAAGGTAAGTTGAGATTGCTTTGGTGAATTCTACGCTGAGTGAGCAGACGCCTCAAGGCTAGGTCCGTAGATTCTGTTACCATTTCAACAGCAGTGGCATTGAAGAACAAAGCACCAGTTGGCCTTCAGACAAAAGACCACTAGCAATATCTGGAGTGTGCTTAGGATCTGTGACCCCCTTAGTGTAAAGGAAATTAAGTAGGAGATTATTGCTATTGTAAATAATTTTCTGCTGTGTTCAAAAAAAGTGTTAATGGTTTCTCAAAATTAATGTTCTGTTACATACTTTAGTATTTACTTTATTCCTCACATTATTGGCACACATTTTTCTGTGACTCATTTTAACTCCTTGAGTGTTTCTGGATGCAGGCTATATCCTAAGAGAGTGATCCTGTGATAAATATCTCCTCCTTGAAATAGTTGGCTTGCTCGGGGAAAGCATATACTATAATCACAAGAACGTAGACTTGGTGAGACCAAACTAACTTCTCATGTTTCTTTTTTTTGTTATCATTTCTTTTTTTCTCCATCTGCTGAACACATCTAGCTGCAGTCCAGTGTATCTCAGTGGAAGCGCCATTCCATGTGGGATTGGAACAAATACTTCACAGAGGTAGGATGTGGAAAGTGCAGTATACTCTCTTGTTGGGATGCCCTTTGTTACAGTACAGTTGTTACTGCCTTGGCATCAGTCTGCTTTATAATGAGAGCTGTGTATTGTATTAGCCAGTCAAACGACACTTTTCTGACTCATCTCATAGTCTTGGGAAGTAACTAGTTAAGGCTGAGCTGTGCAGGTGGCACATGCCCTGTAATCCCTGCATGTGGGAGGCTGGGGCTGGATGGTTGCTATAAATTCAAGGCCAGGCCAGCCTGAGCCAACACAGCAAGCTTGACCTATATTAAAGAAGAGGTTGTGGCATTAGGTATGTATTGTTCATTGTATTGGTGCCCTTTCTGAGCCCCACTTGGATCACTGGAGTCCTGCCCAGGTTTTCACAGAACACCAGGAGTGTGTGCAAGTGTGCTTTCTTCCAAGGGCTGGAGGAGTGCCTTGTGTAGGTGAAGTGGTGCAGCTGTACAGCAGATGCCATGCCTTGGCCTCACGGATTTAAATGGCCAGAAAACATGAGAAGCTAAAGGTCTTTGTTAACCAAGTTCTCGAGCTTGACTTTATATGTTTCTAAAATAGAAACCTGTCATTTCTTGTCTCTTTCCACTCCCTTCAAGACCCTGCTCTCTGGTATAGTTCTTTTTTAAGCAGTCTTTGAGTCAAGATGCCACTCACTGCACACCCTATCACTTCTAGTCCATTCCATCACCATTTCACAGTTTGGGAGAAAACTGGTTGTAAGCAAATCTTTGCACTGCCCTCCTACTTTGGGTTCTATTTTTGGCAAAGGCCCACTCACCTACATTCTTCATATCTTCTTGCTTAGTTGTTTCTAAAACACTTGTTTATTTTTGTTCATTTTTAAGAAGAAAAGACTATGGTGAGTGACTACATATTGAGCACACTTCTGGAGGGTTGTTATATTGCACAGAAGTGGGGGCTTGGGGTAGCGCCAGCTTGGATTTTAGGAATCCAGGAGGGAGAGGCCATAGGACCAAAATGACAATGGGAGCCTGGGAAGCTGGATGCTGCCTGCTGAATATAAGCACTGAAAGATGATCGTGTGCTGAGGCCTGTCTCAGCAGAGAAGCAGAGATACAAACTGATCATAGAGGAAGCTGTCGTCTTGCTGTCTGTCCTCAGTTACCTGGGTTAGCTCGGTTGGACTCACTCATTTTCAGAGCTATGATACCTAAGGCAACCTTTGTCAAGTTACCAGGAACTCCAACAGCAATTTCCGCCATCATCCACTTCCAGCTTCTCTCTAAGCTCATCCACATCCAACTTTCCAGATGCCAGTGCTGAAGTGCGCCTCTCCAGTTCCCGTAGCAGCCAAGCTCCATCTCACCCACTCTGAACTCACTGCTGTCCTCACTGAAGTGCTTGGCCCTCCCCTTGTCTCTAGTTTCTTCCCCTGATAAGCCCTGAGGGGCTGCTGTCTGTATTAGAACACTTGTCTTTCCCACGGAAATTCCCCTGCCTCTGAGTACCTTAGCGTGTGCTGCCTGTCTAGAATGGTGCCCCTTCCTAGCACATGCCCTCTCATCTTATGTGCTTGATTCACTTACTACAGATTCGTTTTCTTAACCCATTTCAATCTCCTTTCTGTTGTTTGTTTCTTCTTTTAAATGGTTTGCATATGCACCCAAAGCCCTGAGCTAGTGACCAAAACAACATGACCAGCAAAGAAGCAGGTGAGAAAGGAAAGGATTGCACGCAGAGCCTGGAAAGGAAGGCTCTGATGGCAGCATTCTTGTCACTCTGCGCTCATACACCAACCCTTGAGAAGGGACATTATCGTCTAAAGCCTCACTCAGTAGCCTGGCCTTTGAAAATCAAACGGTTTGCAGATATCGTGAGCCCTTTCACAGCGCCGCAAGAAAGAGGGTCACAGACTGCTAGATGGCTTGGAGTTTGGGATTCCAGGAGATCAGTCATTTGGGCTGTAGTCACCACAGTCTGGGGAAAGAGAAAGGTAGCTGTGGCCTGGTGTGACTGACTATAAGGAAACGACGTCAGAGTTTAGATTTAGAATATAGAATTGATAGAATTTGAGGAATAAATGTCCATGGTACATAAGAAAGTTAACAACTTCCAGAGAGCCAGCAAAGTGACTCAGTGGGTAAAACTGCATTGCAGCCCAGCTTCATAATGTAAGTTAGAGCCCCAGAACCCGCAGGGTAGGAGGAGGGAACCAATTCCTGGAGCGTGTCCTCTGACAGCCACACATATACACACAGAAATAATAAATGAATGAAAAGAATGACTTCCAAATAGCCTGGCCTACTAGCTCATGCCTATAACCCCAGCACTTAAGAGTGTGAGGCAGGAGGCTTGCCATAAGTCTGAAGACAGCTTGGACTACATAGTAAGACCAGGCCTGCCATAGCTATATAGCAAAATCCTGTTTCTCCACCCAGCCCTGGATCCAAAAAGGCTCCCGGGTGATGTGTCCAGAATCAGTGGTACATTGCTACAAAGCAGGGGCTCAGGTTGGTAACTGGACTCTTATGCCAGGTTCCATTGTGTGAAAAGGAAGGCCTAACTGCTCTCACTGTTACAGCTGCTGCTTTGTGTTTTGTTTTGATGTGAGGCATCTTGTAGCCCAGGCTATCCTCAAACTCACCATATAGCCAAGGATGAATTTGAACTCCTGATCCTCCTGCCTCTCCCTCTCAAGTGCTGAGATTACAGGCATGTGACACCATGCCTGGCCAGCCAATACTATTTTGAAACTGTCCAAGTATCAAGACTTTGTAGCCCTCTGTGCAGATCTGATGGGATTTAACTGAGAACTACAGTCTGGGTGGTTATGTGGAAGAACTCAATTTCGGGCATTCCTGCTATAAACATCCATAAAATGGTCAGTTCTGCTTATCAGTTGGATAAACATATAGACACCTTCCTTAGTATAGTCCCTCCATATTTTACAGGGAAAAAACTTAGTTTATTCTTCATTGGAATCATGGTTTTATATTATTTTATGCTCACAGATATTTGACTTAAAATAGCTCTGGCATGGCTAACACATTTAATATTAGCCATATTTTAATTTTTAAATTGTTTTATCTTTTCCCAGACTAGCAGTATGTAGTGTGATTCTCTCTGGGTACTGGGCAGGGACAGTGAACCACTCAGTCACAGGGTTAGCAACAATACACTTGCTTTGTATTGTGACATGTGATAGATTAGATATGTTATATGCCATTTGAACTTGGGGAGGGGAGGGTTGTTGAAACATGACCTTATCAGAAAGTGAGGAGTCAAGTATATATAAATGAAATAGTTCCAGAGGAAATATTCGTAGGTCCTGAAACTAAGTACTAATTTTTATGTTCAGGGCATAAAGGAAATCAGGTGCGTTGTGCTTATTTATTTCATTCATTTTATTCCTGGATAAAGCTACAATGGAGGGTGATGCAGACTGTTTTAAAGTGTGAACATTAAAGTCCTTTGCCCAGGTGGTGGGAAGGAAATGGAACAGTAGTGGGAACATGGTGTCATTAACAAGTGGTGTAGATAAGATTGGGGTGTCCTTTCCTTTCCTTTTTTTTTTTTCTTTTTGTTTTGATTTTTTGTTTGTTTGTTTGTTTGTGGTTTTTTGAGACAAGGTTTTTCACTGTGTATCCCTGGCTGTCCTGGAACTCACTCTGTAGCCCAGGCTGGCCTTGAACTCAGAGATCCGCCTGCCTCTCTGCCTCCACGTGCTGGGATTAAAGGTTTTGCCACCACCGCCAGGCTGAGGTATCCCCTTCAAGCCAAGCAAGTTCTCTCTTAATGTATTGTAAATTCCTTGCAAGGCTGGATTAGCCCATCGGCTGGCACTAGTTATGACCTAGCAGAGTGCATCCTAGCAGCAGAATGATTTCTTAGCTGCACGTTGGCGTTAGTGTTCTCATAGGACAGTGTTTGGAAGAAAATATAGTAGTGTGAATAGATTTGATAAACTACTAAATTTTAAATTAAATTTAAAACTATATTTAACATAATGGTTGAGGTTTTACACACAAAATGTCATGAAAACCTAAAGTATGGTTCCCACAACAGCAATAATTCAGCCAAATTGCACATATGTATTAAGGTATTAAAGTTAACACTCTGTTGTGAGTATGTAATAAACTACATCTGCATAAGAACACAAGTTATGGGAGCCTTGGGAGTCATCATTTCCTGACTTACATTCAGAATCCAGTTCAAGTGTTATAAATGCAACTAACTGGGTTGAAATGCCACAGGAACTAACACCAGGTCAGCAACCACTAGCAGTTTAAAAGGAGTTCCTTATGAAACACTGTTTAGTTGTGATTGATACTTTTAGAAACATTAAGTATTAAGGGGCTAGAGAGATGGTTCAGAGGTTAAGAGCACTGGCTACTCTTGCAGACATCCTGAGTTCAATTCCCAGCAACCACATGGTGGCTTACAACCATCTATAATGAGATCCAGTGCCCTCTTCTGGCATGCAGGCAGAACACTGTATACATAATAAATCTTTAGCTGGGCGGTGGTAGCACACGCTTTTAATCCCAGCACTCAGGAGGCAGAGGCAGGTGGATCTCTGTGAGTTTGAGGCCAGCCAGGTCTACAGAGTGAGTTCTAGGACAGCCAAGGTTACATAGAGAAACCCTGTCTGAAAAAAAACAAAAACAAAAACAAAAACAAAAAAAAGGAAGAAGAAGAAATATTAAGCATTCATTCTCAAGGAAACTTTGAGACCAAAAGTTTCCCAGTATTATTCCAGTTTTGAAGTTACATATCTAAAGTTTGAGATAGTCTCATGCAGTCCAGGTTGGCCTTGAACTCACCAAGTAGCCAATGATGCTCCTTCTGCCTCCATCTTAAAAGTACTGGGGTTACAAGCATGTGCCACCTTGCCTAGCCTGTATTTTAATTTTGAAGGGGAAAATCTAATAATTAGTTTGTTTTATTTGTTGCAGAAATATTACTGAAAAAAGTATACTAGTAAAATATATTGAAACAATACACTATCGAAAAAAAAAAGCAAAGTTGGAAAATATATAAGGAAAAATTGAGTCACAGAGAAATTCCTTGACTAAAGCACTTTGTGCTCAGAGCCAGTGTGTGCACTGGCCCACTGGTCACACGGGGTCTCTTGTCTTTTCACTTTGTTGTCACCTGTAAGTACTTTGTCTACAGGACTACAACAACTGACTGCTGAAAGTTTTCTGCACTGTTACTGTGCCTGCTCACTGCTCATGCTTGTGCAGGGGCACGTGCATACTCTCGCTCGCTCCAGCTCCCGCTCCCGCTCCCCCCTCCCCCTCCCCCTCCCCCTCCCTCTCCCCCTCTCCCTCCCCCTCTCCCTTTCCCTCTCCCTCTCTTACTCTTCATCCCTCTCCTCCTCTCCTCTCTTCTCCCTGGGTGTCTTAACAACTCATCAACTTTTAGTTTTTATTAAATGTATCCATTGAATATATTTATTAAATATTAAATGGAGAAGCTTTCCGTTTCTGTTGCTGCAGCAACAATTCATAATTCTTTTTAACCTTGCTATCTATTACATTTCTTAGAGGTACCATGTTGACACATAATGCCTCAACTACATGGTGCCTACAGGAGGCTTGCTGCTTGTCACTTCCTCCTCTTGAACAGTCACTGAGTGCCTATGTCTGCCCCTGCTGTCCACGTGGTCATAATGTTGCTCTGCATTGCATCTTTGCCATCAGCGTACAAGCGTGATCTTTTCTCCCTCAAGTAGCCCATAGTAGTTTTTAAAGAAAATGCTCAAGTATATCTTGTAAGTGAGGCCAGTCCAAGCTGCCCTGTTCAGAATTCCAGCCCGTCTCCTCCCAGTGCTCCTAATTCCGGTGCCCCATGTCATTTCATTCGAAGCCCCTTTTGTCTTCTGACATACTGATAACTTATTTTCGGGGATGCTGTTTAGTTCACCTGTCACTTGAGTCTAGGACGAGCATGAAGGTCTCAGCAATTGTTTGGTAGCGAGAAAATGAAAGCCCTGATGCCAGGTTCTTTGCAAACAAACAAGTGATGATTCCAGCAGTGGTAGTTTATGGAAGACAGTTTCAGTTCAGTGTAGCAGTTCACATTCTTTCATCTGCCAATCCTCTCTTCACTTTATGTCATATTTGTTTGTATATGTATTATCCAAAACCTTTATAACATAGATGTGAAAAGTAACCTGGAAAAATTTTTTTCCTTTTTTTTAGACAGTCTTGCTGTGTAATATAGCCCTGGCTGACTTAGAATTCACTATATAGAGGCTGACTTTGAACTCACAGTGCTAGGATGTCTCCCAAGTGCTGGAATTAAAGGAGTGTGCCACCACATCCAACCAGAAAGCTTAAATATATAAACAGTCCTTTAATACAAACAATTACAATCATTAATCCATACCTTCCTGTTGCTTATTCAGCTATCTGGAGCATGCCACTACATTTTCATATTTAAACACAGCAATCATCTTTAATGCATATTTCTTTTCTCTCTGACCAGAGCATGTGACCGACTGCGTTGTGTAGCCTGTGATTTCCGGATAGTGATCTACAATGACTATATGTGGGACAAGTCATGTGATTACCTGTTCTTCAGGTATGTTTCTGAAAATTTTCACCCTATGCTTTAGTTAGGGTTTTTATTGCTTTGAAGAAACACCATGACTGCAGCAACTCTTATAAAGAAAACATTTAGTTGAGGGAACTCACAGTTTCAGAGATTCAGTCCATTATCATCATGGTAGGAAGCATGATGGCATGCAGGCGGGCATGGTGCTGGAGAAATAGCTGAGTATCCTACATTTTGCAGACAACAGGAAGTCAAACTGACAGTCATACTGAGGGAAGCTTAAGCCCACGCCACAGTGCCACACTTCTATAAGAAGGCCACACTTCCTAATAGTCCCACTCCCTTTGGGGGCCATTTTCTTTCAGACCACCACATTCTACTCCCTGGCCCACAAAGGCTTATAGCCATATCATAATGCAAAAATGCATTCAGTTCAATTTCAAAAGTCCCCATAGTCTATAATAGTCTCAGACATATTTTAAAGTTCAGAGTCTCTTCTGAAACACATGGGAATCTCTTAACAGTAATCCCCCTGTAAAAAATCAAAATCAAAAGGCAGATCACATACTTCTAACATATAATGGCACAGGATATACATTACCATTCCAAATGCAGGGAAGTGAGCATAGCAAGGAAATACGGAACCAAAGCAAAATTGAAAAACAGCTGAGCAAACTCCAAACTCTGCATCTCTATGTCTGATGTCAAAATGCTCTTCAGAATCCAACTCTTTTCAGCTTTGTTGACTGTAACACACTTCTTTTCTCATGGGCTGGATCCACTCCCTGTTAGCAGCTCTCCTCCACAGGTCCCCAAGACTCTGGCATCTCTAACATCTTGTGTTCTCCAAGTCACTCTAGGCTGCAACTTCACAGCTTCAAGCAATGGCCTCTCTACTAGGCCTCCATTCAGGGACACCCTGACACATGCCTGGCCTCACCGGCTTTATTCCATAACTCCTTTCTTCTGTCCTTAACTCTAAAGCCAGAACCACGTGGCTGAAGCTGCCAAGTTCTGCTGCTTGCTAGGGCTGGAACTTGGCCCCCTCATTTAATTACATCTTCTCCAGCTTTCTGTCCTTCTACCTAAGCTTGGCTGTCCTAAAACTTGCTCTGTAGACCAGGCTGGCCTCAAAGTCAGAGATCTGCCAACCTCTGTGTTCCCAGTGCTGGGATTAAAGACATGCACTACCACCCCCAGCTCTAAGCTTTTCTTTAATTCACAAGTTGGAAATTTAGCTGGGTGGGATCTTGCCCTGAGGTCACCACTCCCGTTATTCCATTTCTTAATCCATTTATCTCCTTGAACACAGAATTTAGCTCTATTCTAATTCCTGATACTCTTTTTCTCCTCAAAATGTTTGTTTTGTAATTTACCCTGCTCAGCTTGCTCCTTTTCATTATAAATGTCCCTTAGAGTTACCACTAATGTCCACATGACAGAGTCTATACTAGGCTGTTTTGAGATCTCCTCTGCCAATGGAATTAATCCAAAACTCTTCACTTTATCCTCAGGCAGACTCTTCAGACAAGGGTAAAAAGCAGCCACATTCTTCACCAAATTATCACAAGACGAGTCTCTAGGCCACGTACTATAACATCTTCTCCTCTGAAACCTTTTGGTCACCACAGTTGATCAAATCACACTCATCACCACTGTCTTCCATGCTCCTACTGCTATGGTCCATTAAGCAGCACTTAAAGCATTCCACTGCTTTCCAGACTAAAATACCAAAGTCCAAATTCCTCCAAATGGAACCATGGTCAGGTCTGTCCCAGCAATACCCCAGTCCCTGGTACTAACTTCTTAATTAGGGTTTTTATTGCTTTGAAGAAACACTATGACCACAGCAATTCTTATAAGGAGAACATTTAGTTGAGGGGACTCACAGTTTCAGAGGTTCAGTCCATTATCATCATGGTGGAACATAGCAGCATGTAGGCGGGCATGGTGCTGGAGAAATGGCCAAGCATTCTACATCTTGCAGACAACAGGAAGACAAATTGACCATCATACTGAGGGAAATTTGAGTAGGAATCTCAGAGCCCGCCCCCACAGTAACGCACTTCCTCCACCAAGCCCACACCTCCTAGTAGTGACACTCCCTTTGGGGGCCATTTTCTCTCCGATCACCATGCCCTGTGAAAGTATACCGTGGGCTTTTCATTGCTCGTTTTGTTGTCTTGTTGGTCTACTTGTCCAGTCAGGTGGGCTCTGGCTCTCCTCCTCCTCCTCACCTTCTTTCACTGTTTGCTGTTAGCCTAAATAAGGATGTGTTCTGAATGAGAACACAGAAGTTACCTCACTGATTTTTGTGCCCACAACCTTTGCTTGCTGCACATCAGGGTAGAGCTCTGAGAATGCCATTATCCTGCCCAGGCTTCTTCTGCTCACAGAGGACTGTTCGGATTCCTAAAATGCCATCTTCAGGACCCTCCATGATCCAACTTCTTTCCAACCTTGTCTTCCCACAATGGACTCCACCTCCACTTAGCTGCATCACAATCCTTGGTACCTCATTCTTTCCCTCTGATTTTGCAGGTCCTTTCTCCTAACACATCTGACTCCATTTTCTGTCCTCAAACCTCCTCTGTCCTTCCAGATGTGGTTCATCATGCGTCTTGCCTGCTTCTCTCACCACTGTTTCAGTTTGGAAATAAACTCACTTGTGCACTCATGTGTACACGACACCAAATAAAGCACATGGAACATAGAACTCCAGAAGTTTCACAGTCCTGACACCAAAAAAGTCTAGTGTAGCCCCCAGATCCCAGGTTCAAACCACCTACTCTTAGCTTCAACCCCTTTTACTCTCAGAATTGGGAAAATTAAATTTCAGTCCCCTTTGGGGTTGGTTTGTTTGGTTGCTTGATTGCTTGGTTTGGGTTGGGTTTTGCTATTCACTGCCTTCTGGTTAATCTAACAAGTGTCTAAATAATTCTCATAAGTCACCATCATGGACATGAATTTTTATAAGACTAGCATAGGATAGTAAGATGTGTGTAACATACAAACAGTAGCAAGCACAGGCACAGAGTAAGTTTGTAAGTGATCGACTTGGTACATGAGAAATGTACCGTGTCTCAGTCTTCCAGAATGCCAGACGTGGGGGTACACTCTGGAAACTGAGGCAGGAGGACAGTGAGTTCAAGATCAGACCTTATCACAAAAGCAGAGATACCACTTTAGTCTAGATTTTTAGTAGTCTAATTTTAGAATATAGTTTACCTAAAATAGTGATTACTAGAATTATTATACTGCTAAAACTAAATTGGTGGTTGTTACATAAGTCAGTGAAAACTACAATCTGAGCCCTCAAGAGACTTAAGAGTATGTTTAGAAAATAAGAGAATGAAACAACTAAAGAGTATGATTATCTCAACCAAGGTGCTGCACCATCACTGATGCATCTATTTCATGTAACTCCTTAGCATTTCTTAGCAACGGATGTTCTTCGGCACCTTGGTGGCCACTCTTAGAAATGGGCTCATAAGGTGGTGAGCACCCAGTTCCTGCTGAAGAAGCACAGTTCTGAGAGGGAGAAGGTGTGAGAGCATGACGCTAAGGGTGACAGCAGAGCTAGAGGACAGGGATGGTGCGTCCACCTCACCTGCAGCATCCAGAAGGCCTGGTGTAGTCAGGGAGGGTTGGAATCAGGACTTCATGCACCCTAGGTGAGCAGTCTGAGCTGAGCTATGTCCCTAGCACTTGGGGATACTTTAAAGACACAGAGAGGTGAAATCCCATAGCATGGGTGGGAGTCAGAAGTAGTTTGAACAAGAGAGAGAGAGACGGCAAGAGCTGAAGAGTACAGAGCTCAGCAGTAATACGGAGTTAAATTCAATCCTTTCAACAGTGGCTCACCGCTGAATGCTTTTAATTTGGAGAGAGGCCTAGTCTCACGTTTGTATTTTGAGACAGGGTCTCACAGTGTAGCTCTGGCTGGCCTGGAACTTGCTTAGCAGATCAAGATTTCTTGAACTTGTGGCATCTTCCTGCCTATTTCCTTGGTGCTCAGCTTACAGGCATTCACTACCACACTCAGCTTCAGATTTTAGCTTTTAAGGGATAATGGACTACCATATAGGGAAAGCAGGCCAGTGGAGAATCAGGAGGATTAATGAAGAGATGTTACAGTAATTCATGAATGAAAGTTTGTGTAGCACAGCAGTGAGAAAGGCAGAGAGATACTACAGACAGCATCTTAAGATGAATCTCCTTAGGCTTCTGTCTTGGCTCACACAGATGGACTTTGCTAACGTCCTTTTAAAAGAAGAATTAGACATTGGATTACAGGAATTGCTGAAACTGTCTCTGAAGCCATGAGATTGGGTGTGGTTACCCAAGAGGGCAGCTTGGAAGAGGCCAATGCAGAGTTAGGGGCTATTCTGTTAAGAATGTGTTTTGAGGCTTACATGGTAAAGGAAGGGTATTTATTAAGGAAGGAGCAATGGGGTCTTGAATGCTGATGGAAAAGGAGTTTGTGTGGGAAGAGGAGGACCACCTCCTCTGTGTCAGAAGGGGACAGTGAGACACTTGATAGGGTCATGAGTGCTCACTAGGAAGATACCACTTCTGCTGGTCCCGCTTTTAGAATTAGGGTGTGATCTGATGAAACTAAGGGTAGAGGAGAGTAAATGAAACACCAGGAAAACGTGGACTGATTCCCCGAGGGAAAGCAGGCTGGCTAGTGAATAAATGAAAGGTTTCAGAGTCATCAGGTGTCCCCAGAGCAGAGCAGCTTCTGTGTTTCGTGGTGCCAGGGCCATACTTGCTGCAGGATGCTGTACAGGTGCTGTATCGTGTTCTTTCACAAGTCGGGGAATACACATATGCTAGCCTTCACATGCTGCAGAACGTAGTAAAGGAAACAGAAGCTGCATCTGCAGACCATCCTGCCACTACAGCTTAATAAAATGCTTGTACTTTTCTGTTAAAATGTATTCTCCTTAAAGGAAAATAATGACATGATAAATGCCTCTTTAAAAGTGCTTGAAAGCTATTGGGTCTCCTGGTATCCGTGTTTCCTGTTCTTAAAAATCTCTAAGCAGTCAGTCAACTATCAAGTGCTAAGTTTAACACAACATAGTGAACATTGAGTAAAGCGTGTATAGCTCATTTCATTAACTTAGTTTTCCTGGACCTGCTTTTTCATTCTAATAAAACCAGATTTTTCTGTTCTCCCCCAGTTCTTCATAGCCCTAGCTAGGTCACTACTGGTGTAAGTGTCACTTCCCTAAACTCAGACACTTGGCCCAGAAGGTCTCTAGGGTTTCCTTAGGTTCTCACCACCGTCTAGTGTCTGAATTTGCACACTGCAATAGTGAATGTGGTACACATTGACCACCAGAGGGCAGTTTGGAAACCGCCTTCTCCTGCAGGGATACCGTAAGTCATGATCTTGGCCACCACGCCTCTTTAGCAAATGCACTGCATTTCATAATTTCTCTTTGGTTTTTTAACCCCCAATGTTTTATTTTTAGCTCGTCCAGTTTTATTTTCCAAAGATATGTTCATAAATATATTGCATGAATTGCAAAGATCATAATTGGTTTTTTTTAATCACTGAACTTACAGTAACTTCTGTATTCTTGTAATAATCAAAGCCAATTGTTGTCATTTTAGTAATTGTCTTCTCGTTGCTTCAGTTACTTTTTGCATTATTAACACTTCAGGATAGGTACTTTGTTGCTGCTATACTAAAGAAGCAGGTGATTTAAACTAATGAAAGAAATAACTGAGTTCAGCAGAGAGAACTAACAGACTTGTTTTCCTGGTTAAAAAAAAAAAAAAGTGTGCTATAGCTAATGCATCAGAAGCCCACAGCCTCTCACCTGCCATAGGCCTTTATGACACACGTGAGTGTCTGAGGTAGGAGGGAGCACCTTCACACTCCCCCTTCTGTTCCCATTCATCTCTGACTAGTGACGTCAGAACAATCACGTCTAGAAGATTGTCATTAAAAAGTATGACTGTCTGAGAAACACAGTCAAACAGAACACCTACGTATGACTTCTCCTTTTGTGGACACTGTACTCAAGCCTGCCTGTTTTGCCACAGAAACAACATGCCGGAATTCCACAAACTAAAAGCAAAGTTGATCCAGAAGAAAGGAGCACGGGCGTATGCCTGCCAGTGTAGCTGGAGAACGGTTGAAGAACTGACTGACCTGCAGGCGGATCATCAGCTTCGCTGGGTTTGTGGTAAACACTGAGAAGGCAGACCACGCACATTCTTAGCAGCACCTATGAGAGCAAGCCCCATTACCACGCTTGGGTATCAGTACATAGCGGGGCTGTGCCCTTGGGGAAAAGGCAGTGAGTTTTGTGTAACTACACAAATCGTTGGAGCCCGAATGGACTGACACCACGGCAGTGCTCTTTGGACATGGGCGTTTCACTCAGTAGGAATATCTGAATTTACTAGCCTATCTCTAGTTAGGGGTTGAAATTGTGGCATGTATGCAAACTTACAGCCTTTCCGTAGCAACTGTAGCTCCGACTGCTAAAGCTCTCACACATTCCTCGGGTGTCGCCGCGAACAAGCGCCCAGCTGCCAGGGCAGAGAGGTCATTGGACGTAAGTGTTCATGGTTCCTGCTCTGATCCGTGGTTACCAGAGACCACAAGTTAAACATGAGAAAGAAGCAGATGGCCATCATGAACTGGAGGGTTGTCAAGAGTACAGTCCGTTGTAAACCCTGCCTATATGTATCACATCTTGTCTCACCAGCGCAGTTCAGTATTGTGCACAGTAGTAATAGTAATGGTAATGTTACCATGTTTAGCGTACTCCCTCCTTTGCTCATTGAAATATCGAAAGTTAGTTTCCTATTAGCGAATATCTATTTATATATAAAAGATTTTTGATGTAACTAAAATTACTAAAGTCCTTCAAATAAGTAGGACTATTGTTGGATTTTACAAGTATACTTTCCATTTTACAAGTATAATTCCATCAAATGAGCAGCACCTTTTCAGGCAACCTGTGGACTTTCTAGCACTATCAGGCTGATCCATCATTTATTGAGGCAGAGCTAACCAGTGGGTAGCCTGTCGGGCTCCTGCCTGTTATCACTGAGATGGGAGGGACTCTATCATAGTAACGTGTTCAAGAAATGCATTGTCTCTGTTTCACCTCCCAGCCCCATAGATATTTCAGGGCCTTCCTAGTCTGCCAAAATTCTCCTCTGTGCATCTACTTCCCGTGTGTCTGTATTACTCGGTTTAAGTGTGTGGCACCGGGCACTCTGAAAGGATGTACAGTTTAGCACAGATAGGGTCTGCTTGGTTTTATGTTAACTCCGTACCAGCCACCCGACATCACTCTGATGGCCAAAAGCCTTTTCCCAGGCTGGGGGTCTGGCTCAGTGGAGAGGGCTTACATAGCATGTGCAGGGCCCTGAGCTCGACCCTGCAGCACAAAACACCAGAAAGAAAGATAGAAAAGCAAGCTTTTCCTGACCATGGCACAGTTATGTCTTTGTAAAACTTTGATCGCAACAAAAGAAATCTCAAAGTGGCTGATGCTCGCATTTTTGTATTAAGATATATTTACAGGTTTTATCTTTCAATAAATCTTTTTACTCAAAATTATATTTGTATGGTTGTGTAATAAACATGGAAAATTTTGATTGACAACGTGTATTCCCAAAAAAAAATAGCAGAGCAGCAGCATGCACGTATGTACGTACGTACCCAGAAACCCATGAAGGTTGAGTGCCTTGGTGCACACTTGTACTCCCAGCACCTAAAAGACTGAGGAAAGAGGACTGGGAGTTCACAGCCAGCCTGGCCTGCAAAGTGAAAACCGGTGTCAAAATGAAAAGTGAGAGAGAGAGGAAGCCTGCCAGTTAATCTGGTTAGCCGTGAGGATCATTTCTTTTCACTCCAGTATGTACATTTACTGGAGCAATGATTTGAATGTATTTTTAGAGCTGGGCCGCTCAGGGCTTTATCCCAGCACTCAGAAGGCAGAGGCAGGTCTCTGAGTTCAAGGCCAACCTGGTCTAGAGTGAAAAGGGGCGGGGGGGGGGGGGGGGGGGGGGGGGGGGGTTATCTTTAATCTATTTTGCCTCTAAAAATACAAACTTTTCCTTTTTCATTTTTCCTTTTATTTCATTATAAATATCTAGAAAATCAAACACATCACCCACCTACATTGTAGGAGAGAATCAGCTGCTACAAGTTGTCCTCTGACCTCCACACATACACGATGGCAAGCATGCACCCAGACACACGTGTGCGCACACAAACAAACAAATGCAATGTTTTTGAATGCTGTGATTAGATTTAAAAGGTTTAACAAAGATTGCACAGGAGATATATAGATATAGATATAGATGCACACATGTGCATGATCATTAAGTTTCCCTTCCTTAAAGTGCTCTGTAATGACTAACTGACGTATTTCAGAACCAGAATTGAGACTCATGTTCCCACAGAGCTATTGAGTTTGGGGTTCATGTGGACAGTCTCTGTGAATAGTGGCATCTCTCCTGTAAGCTTGCTGCTAGGACTAAGTCATAGAATGTGAAAAGTGATGATCACGGTGTTTGGTTACAGCATTCTGTTTCCTTCTGAAGTAAATTCCATCTGTTGAAGTCATGGTGCATCTTGTTCATTCCAGCAGGTCTCGGACACGGGTGTGTTTGCTCCTTATGAGAAAAATCAGCACTGCTGTTTTTTATTTCATCACTAATAAATTTAAACGTGGCCACCTTAACTTTATTTAAATTGTAGCTTGAGTTTTTTGTTTGTTTTGAGACAGGGCCTCACCATGTGACTCTGGCTGGCTTTTAACTCACAGAGATCACCCTACCTCTGATGCTGGAGTACTCTGATTAAAGACACACACACCACAGCTGAACATGGTGGTTCACACCTTTAGACCCAGCCCTTGGAAGCGCAGGCAGAAGGATCTCTGTGAGTTCAAGGCCATCCTGGTCTATATAGTAAGTTCCAAGACAACCAGGACCATAGACCCCGTCTCAGAAAAAGAGGGGAAGTGGTCTATCAGCATACACACTAATTCAACTTTTTTGAAAAATGCTCTCATAGCTTGCTTAGGGAGACTTAAACCTACCTAAGCCACCATGAAGGTATTCCCAGTTCCATGGTATCTTTTGAGTTGCCTCTGCCTCTGCCTTTCCCTCCTCCTGCCCACCATGTCTCAAGCACACATCACATTCTGCTGGACTCCCTCATCTCATCCTGTCATGATGCAACTCATTTTCCACGATGTTTCTTATACACAGTCAATGCTCAAAGTGAAGTCCATTCTCAAGCAAGTTTCCAGAAATTTTTCAGGGTGTCAGCAAGGCCAAATCTATTTTCATAACACTCAGACATTGATTTACTTTTCCCCATGTGAGCATTTACACTATGCTCACAAATGTCACACAAATGACAAAGGGGAGAGAAAAAAAGGCTGACACTAGCGTCACTGGAAGAGTGACACCATGAAAACAAAGTGAGTTTTGGGTGGGTGAGGTGATACAGCGGGTAAAAGCATTTGCCTCCAAGGCCTGATAACCTGAGTTCAATCAACAGGACCCACATCATAGAGAAAACCAATTCCTGCAAGTTGTCCTCTGATGCCTGTTTCCTAAACATAACATCTGCTGTGGAATAATCCTTCCGTACACCGTGAAAATGTTAATTTCTGTACACTACTCTCATTGTTAATAAAAAGCTGATTGGCCAATAGCAAGGCAGGATTTTCAGGGCAGAGAGAATGCTGGGAAGAAGAAGCGTGGAATCTGAGGAGTCTCCAGCCAGTCAGGCAAGAAGCAACATGGGAAGTTGGTAGATGAGGTAAACGAGCCTCAGGGCAGCACATAGATTAATAGAAATGGGTTAATTTAAGTTGTAAGAGCTGGCTGGAGACAAGCCTGAGCTATCAGTTGAGCATGTATAATTAATATTAAGTCTATTATGGTTATTTGGGAGCAACTGCTAGGACACAGAAAAACTCCACCTACAAATATCCCCTACACACACACACAAAATCTCTCTCTCTCTCTCTCTCTCTCTCTCTCTCTCTCTCTCTCTCTCTCTCTCTCTCTCTCTCTCTCAATAAATGTAGGGTTATTTTTAATTTTAGAGCCAATTTCACTTAACATTCTTGATGGAGGCAGTAAAAATTAATTATTAACTTTACTAATCTCAGTCCTCAAAAGCACATTTTAATGTATTTTTTTCCTTAGACTTATTTATTTTATATGCAATAGTGTGTAGCCAGAAGGTTTCTCTGGTCCTGCCTGGCCCTGTGGTCCTGCAGCCACTTATAAAATAACCATTCAGAGGCTTAATATTATTTACAAACTGTATGGCTTATGGCAAACTTCCTGCTAGCTAGCTCTTATAGTTTTAACTCAACCCATAAGCATTAATCTATGTAACACCATGTGTTCCATCACTTTACCTGCATCCCATTACATGTTGCTCCTAGGACAGCAGTCTGGTGTCTCCTCCACTCCACCTTTTTCTTTCCTGTCTCTCCTTGTTTCCCTCCTGCCTCTAAGCTGCCTTGCCATAGGCCAAAGCAGCTTATTTATTAACCAATGGGAACAACATATATTCACAGCATACAGAAAGACATCCCCCAGCATGGGTGTTTTGCCTGCTTGCCATCTACTCCTTTTGAGTGTAATTTCTTTTTGTTTTAGAGATTTCAGGTGTGCTGTTAAGTTGCTAGTATGAAATCTCTCTAACTTTTTTATGTCTGCACTTAGTGCTGTGAACTTGTTGCTTTGAACTGCCTCCATTGTGCCCCATGAGTTAAGGTATGCTGTGTTTTCATTTTCATTCATTTCCAGAAAGTCTTTCATGTCTTTCCTAATGTCTGTCTTGACCCATTTTCCATTCAGTAGTAAGTTATTCAGTTTCCATGAGTTGGTAAGCTGTCTGTTGTTTCTGTTGTTGAAATCCAGATTTAATCTGTGGTGGTCAGGTAGGATACAGGATGTTATTTCAGTTTTCTTGTGTTTATTGAGACTTGCTTTGTGTCCAGTTTTGGAGAAAGTTCCATGAGTTATGAGAAGAAGGTATACTCTTTTGTGTTTGGGTGGAATGTTCTGGAAATATCTGTTAGGTCCATTTGGTTTATAAAATCAGTTAGCTCTAGCATTTCCCTGTTCAGTTTTTGTCTGGATGACCTGTCTATTGGTATGAGTGGGTTACTGAAGTCCCAGACTGTCGGTGTGTGAGGGTCAGTATGTGATTTAAGCAGTGGTAGTGTTTCTTTTATGAGCTTGGGCGCCCTTGTGTTTGATGCGTACATGTTATCTTCAGGGTGGATTTTTCCATTGATGAGTATGTAGTGTCCTTCCCCATCTATTCTGGTTAGTTTTGGTTTGAAGTCATTTTGTTAGGTATTAGAATGGCTACTCCAGCTTACTTCTTAGATCCATTTACTTGGAATATCTTTTTCCATCCTTTTTTCCCTGAGTTGATGTCTATCCTTGACGTTAAAGTGTGTTTCTTAGATGCAGCAGAAGAATGGATGCTGTTTCCAGATCCATTTTGTTAGTCTGTCTTTTTACTGGGGAATTAAGTCCATTGATATTGAGAGGTATCAATGAGCAGTGTTTGTTGATTCCTCTTATTTTGTTGGTGGTGGTATGTGAAATCCTAAATTACTCAGGGTCAGAGAATCTGAGCTTGCTTTACCCGGCAGTGCTGCATAATGGGATGATTTGACCACGGTGTGTTTACCAAGTGTTTGGAAGGGTCTACACTTGACTGTATGGTGTGCTTTGATCTTGTAAGGGGGAGGTCTTTTGCCTCTCCCCTTAACATATTTTAAAAAGCCCTTTTGAATAAATTTCAAGGCTGGTGGGTATTGACCCAGGCCTTCCCCAAGGTATCCTGTGTTTCTTTATTTCTTCTCATCGGCTAGGTCTCTCTTTCTATCTATCATTTCTTAATTCCTCTCTCCTCCACCTAAGAACCCTTCAAAAGGTCAGAGCTGGTCTCCCAGTAGACTACCACAGTGGTGGTAGGTGTGTGTGTGTGTGTGTGTGTGTGTGTGTGTGTTTACCCTCTTTGATTTTGGTATTATTTATTCCCTGTGTTTTCTTAGGTATGTTAACTTCCTTAGAGTTTTCCTTCTAGCACCTTCTATGCTTAAATTTGTTTCTGTCATGGACTGTCTTATTTTCTCCATCTATGGTAATTGAAATTTTGTTGGATATAGTAGCCTGAGGTAGCATCTGTGGTCTCTTAGTCTGTAGCATATCTGTCCAGGCCCTCTGGCTTTTAAAGTCTCCGTTGAGATTGAGAAGTCAGGTGTAATTCTAATAGGTCTGCCTTTATATGTTACTTGGTGATTTTTTTCTCTTACAACTTTTTTTTTTTTTTTTTTTGGTTTTGGTTTTTCAAGACAGGGTTTCTCTGTGTAACTTTGCGCCTGTCCTGGAACTCACTTGGTAGTCCAGGCTGGCCTCGAACTCACAGAGATCCGCCTGCCTCTGCCTCCAAAGTGCTGGGATTAAAGGCGTGCGCCACCACCGCCCGGCTTCTCTTACAACTTTTAATATTCTTTATTCTGCACATTTAGTGTTTTGATTGTTATATGCAAACAGGACTTTCTTTTCTAGTCTAGTCTTATTTGGTGTGTTGTATGCTTTTTGTACTTTGATAAGCATCTCCTTCTTTAGGTTAGGAAAATTTTCTTCTATGATTTTGTTGAAAATATTTTCTGTGCCTTTGACCTGAGTTTCTTCTTCCTTTATTCCTGTTATTCTTAGGTCTTTTCATAGTGTCCCAGATATCCTGGATGTTTTGTGCCAAGCAGTTTTTTTGTTTGGTTTGGTTTTGTTTTGGTTTTGGTTTGGTTTTTTTCAAGACAGGGTTTCTCTATGTAGTTTTGGTGCTTGTCCTGGATCTCACTCTGTAGACCAGGCTGGCCTCGAACTCACAGAGATCCGCCTGCCTCTGCCTCCTGAGTGCTGGGATTAAAGGCGTGCGCCGCCACCGCCCACTTGTTTTTAGATTTGACATTTTCTTTTATTAAATGTCTTTTTCTTTTAAGATGCCTTCAGTGCTTGAGATTCTGTCTTCCATCTCTTATATTCTATTGATAAGGCTTGCCTCTGAGGTTCCTGTTCAAATTCCTAAATTTTTTATTTCCAGATTTCCCTCAGTTGGGTTTTCTTTACTGATTCTATTCCTACTTTCAGGTCTTGAACAGTTTTATTTGTTTCCTTCCACTGTTTGTGTTTTTATGAATTTCTTTAAGGGATTTATTCATTTCTTCTTTAAGGACCTCTATCATATTCATAAAGGCTATTTTAAAGTATTTTTCTTGTTTTTAAGTGAGGTTGCAATACTCAGAGCCTGCTGTGGTAGGATTACTGGGTTCTGGTGGAGACATATTGTCCTGGATGCTACTGATTGTGTTTTTACACTGCTCTCTAGGCATCTGGCTTTGAGAAGATTGTAATTCCAGGTGCTGACATCTGCTCTTGTCTTTGTTTGGTGGGTGTTTTGTTCCTTGGTTGTTGTTGCTCTCTCTGGTTCTTAGGAGTGTGGTGGCTGTGTGTTGCCTGATGGGAAATTCTTCTGGGATCCTGCTGGGTATGGCTACTAGTTCCCTAGTCAAGAGTTTTATTATATGTAGCTCACAAAGATATTAGAAGTTCTGGAGAAATTGATGACATATGTAGTGTTCAGGAGTATTTGATCTCCCTCAAATGAATCTTCTAGTGAGATCCTGCTTTTGAAGCTGTCAAGAACGTAACCATCAGTCTGAGAAGTTGTCACAGCTGCCTAACCTGAATTCCATAGTATGCTATAGAATTCTGTATTCTTCACAACATCCAAAAGTCTTTGGAAATCAGTCCCAGCACGTTTCTTCTTTTGTCTTTGTTTGGTTTTTTTTGTTTATATTCATTTCTTTATGTATCTATTTATTTATTTATTTTTGGTTTTTCGAGACAGTGTTTCTTTGTGTAGCTTTGGTGCCTGTCCTGGATCTTACTCTGTGGACCAGGCTGGACTTGAACTCACAGAGATCCGCCTGGCTCTGCCTCCTGAGTGCTTAAAGTTTAAAGGCGTGCGCCACCACTGCCTGGCTTGTTTCTTGTTGTTGTTGTTGTTGTTGTTGTTGTTTCTGTTGTTTGAGACAAGGTTCCACTGTATAGCCCTGGCTGTCCTAGAACTCAATTTGTAGACCAGACTGGCCTCAAACTCAGAGATCCACCTGCCTCTGCCTCCCAAATGCTGGGATTAAAGTCATGTGCCACCACCGCCCAGCTAGTTCCAACACATTTCATGTGCTCAAATTTGTATTGAGGTAAAATGACCTTCAAAAACAGAAAAATAGCCAGGCAGTGGTGGCTCATGCTTTTAATCCCAGCACTCAGGAGGCAGAGACAGGCGGACTTCTATGAGTTCGAGGCCAGCCTGATCTACAAAGCGAGTTCCAGGAAAGGCACAAAGCTACACAGAGAAACCCTGTCTCGAAAAACCAAAATAATAATAATAATAATAATAATAATAATAATAATAATAGGGAATATATATCATTCATAACTTTAGTCTTTGTAATACAAGAAGGCACATTAGAATAATTATAATATCAGTTACACAAACCAATCAATCCATAGTGCTGTGCAGTAAAGAACTTTTATGGGATTGATGCTTCAGTTCCGAACGTATGGTTCAACATGTGGCTTCCCTTCCAGTCTCAGCAGATATTCCCTGAGAAGAGGCACTAGAATAAAGATTGGGGATCATCCTACTGTGTTTCCCTTCCATTTATTGCCTGGGAGCTAAGCAACTGTTCAGCTAATCTTCTCAACCTGTTAATGAACAGTGGAAATAAGAAGTCATTTCAAGGCTTTTATTAAACTGAAAATCCACACAGACATTGAATTTTGCGAATAAGTGTTCTCCAAGGAGAAGAACACATGAGGAGTAAAAGGGATGGGAAGGAAGGAGAAAAGACTCATAGAAGATGTCACCAGGGATAAAATAGAAGAGAAGGCAGCGGGGTCCCAGATTCCAGTCTGAAAGTCAAGAGGTGTATGTGGGGAGGTGACGAAAATCATACTGAAGGAGATCCTAGTGCTGCCCCAGTTTTCCATAGTACTAGGAGAATTTATAGGTCTTGGGATTTTGGAAATTTTAGAGCAACACACACACACACACACACACACACACACACACACACACACACACACACACTGATCTATAATCCTTTTAATTAGTATGTATTTGAGCCTACCCTCTCTCAATGGGTGACTTAGGGAATGCAGGTTCCATGAAGGTTTCATTACTTTGTGTATTTAACATGATATTCTGTCCACGTTCAGTTCCTAGGAATTATTTTGCTGAAGTAATCATTTGTGGAAAACTTGCTTGGAATCCATACCCTCGAGTTATGATACTTTGAGGATAACAGTCCCCAGCCCTAATGGAGAATGGATGTTAAAACCCCAGAAGGTAGTATGTTAGCTAGGCCACTGATAGTCTCAATTCCCATTTTTCTTAGCTTTATATTTCACATCATTAAATTCACTTTAAGTAATTTTTCAGTACCCAAGCAGAGAAAACTGTTTTAAAATAATGTAAAATAAATTATTTGTAGATGACTTGTTAATTCATCAAGTTATTTTTGGTACATGTGTAATGTTACCCTATAAAATGTTTGACAGAATGTTGACTCTTAGAACATTTTCAAGGACCGTGCGATTCTCTCTGAAGGTGTATGTCTGGGCACCATGTGCATGAAGTGCCATTGGGAGCCAGAAGAGGGCACAGAACCCCGGCACTGGAGTTACACAGTTGTAAGCAATTGTGTGGACCAAACACAGATCTCTGGAAAAGCAGCCAGTGCTCCTAACTGCTGAGTCATTTCTGCAGCCCAGAAAATCTTATTAGTAATATAAATGGAAAGTATACAGGAAACTCTGTGATTGAGCTGTGAACTTTTTTCATGGAACCAATCTTTGCTTGAACAAACAACTGGCAGGCAAACTATTGTAATTCAGAGAATTGATAAAATGACTTCTGAGAAAATAACAGTATTCTGAACCAAAATTAGAATTTGTGGGAATCCTTTATCTACCACAGTGATCAGGACAGCTTCCATGGCATTTAAATTCTTTACTGGGGAGTCCAGTGAAATTGACAAGTGTTTGTTTAGTACTGTGTGACAAAATGTGGTGGTATTTAGACACTCTATATAACTGACCAAAGCACGCTCTAACCAAAGACAACATTGGTAAAAGGTTAGACTAGTGGAGTCTAATACAGACTGCCTGGAGTTCATTTAGTGGGAAGAAACTAGCACTTTTGAGTTTTGATATGACATTGAAGAATAGCCAGGATTATCTTTTTATTTAATTAAAATATTTCTCTTTTCCAACTGCATGAAGCCAGTTTTCTTCCAAGGCTTCAGCCAAAACAACTGAACTCAAGAGAGTGGATACAGCAATAGGTATGAGGTCCAGCTGTCTTCCATTAAGCCAGAAATTAAAGAAATTGGCAGAAATACAAAATAAATATCATCATTCTCACAACATGTATTTGAGGAAATACTGTTACTACCATAAAAATAAGAATTTGATTGTGTATACCAGATTGATTTTTAAGTTTATAGGGTCTATATATGCTCTCTTCTGGTTTCTAATGTCATGTTTCTATAGCCACAGAAAAGCTCTTGGGGTTCACCTTCTTAAAGGTGTGAAAGTGTTGAGAACCATCATCCAGTCCTGATTGCCCTGCTGCTCACACCCCACTACAGCATAGTGATGTGGATTCTTCTTTCTTCCGCTTTTCATCTTGGGAGATTACATGTCAACTCTTGAAAGTTTCTTAGTGCTATAAGAACATCTGTCTCACCGGGCGGTGGTGGCGCACGCCTTTAATCCCAGCACTCGGGAGGCAGAGCCAGGCGGATCTCTGTGAGTTCGAGGCCAGCCTGGGCTACCAAGTGAGTTCCAGGAGAGGCGCAAAACTACACAGAGAAACCCTGTCTCGAAAAACCAAAAAAAAAAAAAATCTGTCTCAGACATTAATGCCATTAGCTCCCTAGGACACTGGAAGCCACTGTCTTCTGAGTTCATTTGTAAAGTGAAAATTAGACTTAATGTCATAAATTTTCTTCTCATTAAAATGATGTGAATGCTGCTTCCTTTAAATTTTTAAACACTCACACATACCTTGAAGCCTGGAGTGGTACATACCTGTCATTTCAGCAATCAGGAGGCAGAAACAGGAAGACTGCCTGAGTTCAAGGTCAGTCTGAGCTACAGAGACCCTGGGGGCTCGGGAAATGGTTTAGTGGTTACAGGTACTTGTTACACAAGACTGAGGACCTGGCTTCAGATCCCTAAAATGCACATAATAGCGGTGCAGCAACACAAATCTGCAACCCCAGAATCCCTGCAGGAAGCTGGCTTTAGAGGGGTCAGCAGGAACACATTCAGAAGGGCCTGTCCCCAGGCCCCAAGTCCAGAAAGCCTGATTAATTTGTCTGCAGTGAGGCCGAGCATCGGTACTAAAACACTCATTTATTCTAGTGTAGGACTGAGTGTTTAGTTAGGATACTATTGCTGTGATGAAACACCATGAAACTTCCAAGAGCAACTATGGGAGGAAAGGGTTTATTTAGCTCACAGTTCCAAATGACAACTCATCATCAAAGCAGTCAGGACGGGAACTCATGCAGGGCAGGAACCTGGAGGCAGGAGCTCATGCAGAGGCCGTGGAGGGGTGCTGCTTACTGGCTTGCTCGTCATGGGTTGCTCAGCCTGCTTATAGAACCCAGGACCACAAATCCAGGGATGGCACTACCCTCCATGGTACCAAAATGGGGTGGACCCTCCCCCATCAGTCACTAATTAAGAAAATACCTTAGAGCCAGGCAGTTGTGTCGGTAAATATGCACACATTTAAGACAACTTTCTGCTAGTATTCTAAGGTAGATTTTTCTCTCCTGTGACATAAACATTTTTGGTCCCACCAAGCTTCATGTGATAGCAGGAGAGCCAACGTGAAAGGAGCCCTCAAAGCACAAATGAATGTGTTTAATAATTGCCATTCTGTGCCAGGTGTGCAGCAAAAGAGCCTGGGGCACCAGCGATCAGGCAGGATAGGGCAGTAAAACAGGCCATCTCCAAAGGAGTTACTGTAATTGGTCTTTGGGGCCAGTGTCTTTGCCTCAGTCATAACCGGACATCAGAATCCATAGGCAAACTTGAAGCATCACACTATGTCACAACCTGGGGAGACAGCTCTGGACATCCTGTGACTCATGGTTGGTCCTAATGTGACCAAAATGGAAACTGCCATGCTGCATGTCAGTATATGGGCTAGAAATACACACTGCTCCCAGACAGGAAAAGGAAAGCTTGTCTCTTAAAACTTCCCCTTTCATAGTCCAAAATTCATACTGCAGAGGGCACGTGGTTAAGTCACCAGGTCACATTCCAAGTCAAGGGAGCCGGCAAAGGAGAGTCCCTGAAGCTGCCTTACCTGTGGCAGTAAAAAAGAAAGGACAAGGTAACATCAGGGACATAGACCCACCAGTCAGAGCCTTACAGTTAATCCAGTCAAGTGAGAATCTGGCCTGCAGGGGGCAGACCTGCACCAAGGACCACATTTCTTTTCTTGGCTTTGGTCTCTTGGGGAAAGTGCCGAGAGTTCTAAAACATCCATTTTATTTTCCCATCAAATCCCTCCCGCTGTTGTTAACAGTGGCTATTATATTAACTCTGGAAAAAGCCCTATTCTGAGCTACACAATTTTGTTTTCAGGCACGAAGACTAAGTAAGCATCACTTAGTTGAACCCTGTCAGGGAAGGCTTTGGTGACACTTTCAGGCCACCTTGGGAAGAGTGTTGGGACAACTGATTCACCTGGTGAATCTGTCCCTGCAGGGATCTAGGGAGACCTGGGGGGGGTAATAAAGTGGTTCCTCAATTACCAGAAACAAGATGATGACCTTGGCAGAGAATGCCGCTTGCCCGGGTTGCAGGTTTGTGCTGACAAGCGTTTGAGACCAGGAAACCGTATCTTTGTGACCTTTGAACATGAGTGTTCAGCCAAACATTCCAAGGGTATAGTGATGTGTTGGTTTTTTTTTTTTTTATAAGATTTTATGATTACTGCAGAAAACAAAAAATAATTATCTGATGCTCTCCTGTTTTTGTGCATAAAAAATGCAATGCGTAGAAAAGCAGAAATTCTCCCTCTGCCCCAAAAGTCAAGTACTGTTGAGCTGGTGTCCATCCTAGATTTTACAGAAATTGGCACAAACACTAGACAGAGGCCCTGCAGGGCTCCCAAGGCTCCTCCTCCTCCGGGAGCCGCTGTTGGTGTCCTTGCCCTACCAGGAGGCTTGGATGCCAGGAGCTGTCTCCAGTCCTGTCCTCACACCCTGGCCAGTGCTTCCCGCCATTTGCCATGACGGCAGACTCTAAACTCAAGGCTGAATGTTCTGACTGGCCTCTTGCTTTCAAACCTAGAAAACACTGGACCAGCAGCCCCCCCACATCCTCCAGCCCACAGACCAGCTGCCTGGGCCACCCTCGCCCCATACCAAGTCTGCATTTCTGCATCCTCATATCTGCTCTTTCCACTTTGCTGCCCTGTGACTATGACAGCTGCTCCTGGGTGGGGTCCTGTGTGCCCTGTGAGAATCTCTACGGTGAAGGCCACAGCCTCTCCCCAGACTCAGTTTCCAGCACTGGTCTTCAGTCCCGCCAGAGCCTCCAGCTGTAAGAGAGCACCAAGAAGAAGCACTGTGTGAGGAGAGGCAAGGGACAGGGCGGGGAGTCGAGCTGCACACTGGGCTAACTCACTGCCTCTCCACAGTTGCCCTCAGGGACATGCTGTGTGGCTGACGACATTTCACACCTTTTCTGAGTGGGGCTAGGGCTTCACAGAGGAACCATGGAGAGACGATGGCTTGGAAAAGAAAACCAAAACTGGAGGTCACATTAGCCCAGGCCAGGATTCCAGCTTCTCCATTTCACCTAAGAATCCACAGGCTCAGGGCTGGAGAGATGGCTCAGAGGTTAAGAGCACTGGCTGCTCTTCCAGAGGTCCTGAGTTCAATTCCCAGCAACCACATGGTGGGTCACAACCGTCTGGAGTGAGACCTAGCGCCCTCTTCTGATCTACAAGCATACATGCAGGCAGAATACTGTATGAATAATAAATAAATCAATCTTAAAAAAAAAAAAGGGCCGGGCGGTGGTGGCGCACGCCTTTAATCCCAGCACTCGGGAGGCAGAGCCAGGCGGATCTCTGTGAGTTCGAGGCCAGCCTGGGCTACCAAGTGAGTTCCAGGAGAGGCGCAAAGCTACACAGAGAAACCCTGTCTCGAAAAACCAAAAAAAAAAAAAAAAAAGAATCCACAGCCTCAAATGGTTGAAGGAGTGGCCTCTAGACATAGTTGGTACATGACATGTTGTAAGATAAACAGTCTTGAAATCAAGAGAGTGATAAAGAGAGGAGAGAGGGGACAGAGGGGAGAGAGAGACAGAGAGACAGAGACAGAGACAGAGACAGAGACAGAGAGAAATTAAAGGCTCAGAACCATAAGGCAAAGGAATTTTGCTAAGAAAACTTTAGGTGCTCCGAGAATTTCAGGAGCCATGAAGAACCCCTTTGTGACATCTCTTTCTTGTAGCTAAAGTTCCTTATTCTCAAGAACCTTGGTCCCCATGAGACTGTCACAAGATTGCCCCCCAGGAACAGCGTCCACAAGCTGTCTCATTTCTAGGCTTAGGAGGAAAGGTGGCCCTCTGAGATGTCTCCTCATTTCTTCACTCATCTCTTGAGCGTTCCTGTACTAGGCTCCAAGCAGGTCCTAGGCACAGACACAGCCCCCACCCCTGCACTTGAGTGAAAGGGAAGGCAGCGCAGGCCACGCCTATGCCGAGATTATCCATACAGCCCCAAACAGCCCTCTGTTAACAATTGCTGGGGGCCTGTAGCCAAAGTGTGCAAGGATGGTGTGGCGGTTGAGTGAGAATGGCCCCAGAGGCTCACGTATCTGATGCTTAGTCACGAGGAAGGGGAACTCTGATAGGATTAGAAGGATTAGGAGGTGTGGTCTTGGTGGAGGAAGTGTGTCCCGGGGTGGCCATTGAGGTTTCAAAAGCCCATGCGAGGCCCAGATTCTCTGTCAGCCTGCAGACCAGGATGTAGCTGTTATCCACTGGTCCAGTGCCATGAGTGCCACCATGCAATCCCCGCCATGACGGTAATGGACTAAACCGCTGAACTGTAAGCAAGCCCCAGTTAAATGCTTTCTTTTGTAAGTGTTGCCTTGATCGTGGTGTTTCTTCACAGCAATAGAACAGTGACTAAGACAGACGGATTTCACTTCAGGTACAGCTTGATTCAGAGCTTAAATTATGTCACTATAAGCCATCTTTTGTTTCTGCAGCTTACCTTGTCACAGTTTAGACTGGTGGAAGTGAGTCCGTGATCCCACCTCAGTCAGGTGCCCTTCACCGTGAATGACTAAATCACCTGCCCATTCCTGAACCAATCGCTGAAGCCAGCAGGGATGGATTGTCCCAACTGGCCTAGCCTGGGTCATGTGATCCACTCTCTGAGACCAGAGGTTGGACCAGTTACCCAAAGCACATAGATGGAGAGGTGAGAAGGAGTGGTACCCCAAAACAAAATTAACCACACAATGGCTGCTAGCCCCCCGACACACACACACGTGTAACTAAAAGTGAGATAAATGACTCGAAGTGTCGAGGAGGCCTGACCCAAAAAGAGGCAGCAGAAGAATTTCCAGGGAAGGAGCAGGCAGGAGCAAGGAGCCGGATGAAAGCCATTTGTAGTCGTGGGCAGAGGCAGGAGAAGAGGAACCTTACGACCCTAAAGAGTTAAATTAGCCTGGAGAGATGAGTCAGCAGTGAAGAGCATGAGCTGCTCTCACAGAATACCAGGGTTCTGTTCCCATCACCCATGCTGGAGAACTTAAAACCCCCTGTAACTCCAGTTCCAGGAGTTCCGACACCCTCTTCCGGCCTCCACAGGCACCTGCATGCATGCCCGTGTGCACACAGGTAAGTTTTTTTAAGTTACAGTTCCGGCAGGCACAGTGGCTCATACCTGGAACCCTGGCACTCAGGAACCGGATGCAAGAAGATCGCTAGTTCAGGCCAACCTGGACTGCTGTGGGGGCCTCTCCTTTAAAACAATAATATAATAGAGCCCAGAGACCAGAGGGATGTCATGGGTGGGATAGGCAGCCTAAATGGGCAAGAAACCCACAAGAAAGATCTGCCTTAATGAATCTCCACATTCCACTGCCAAGAGCCACCCATAATAGATTTCCGAGTGGACTCAATGTATAGTAGATGGGACCCAGTGCTGTGAGTCTGAGGACTGAGTCTGACCAGGTCCCCTCCTTACCTGGCCCTTGTCCTCCCCTGTGCACACCTGCCTCTACTGGTTCCACACCCTGAGGCCTCCAGTGCTCCCCACTCGAGCCACAGGCACTGAGGAGGCTCAAAAGAAAAGCCGCGAGAGAATGTCTGCTCCACAGGCACCTGTTCTCTCGTCTTAGCAGACGGGTCGGTGGCTGGCCAGGAAACTGAGGCATCATCTCTAGAACCTAAATTTAGAAATAATCTCCCGCCTCCTGATCCATCTCACCGTACGCATAGAGGCCACATCACACCTGGATGCCCCCGTGTGAGCTACAGCCAGGACGGCCTTTCACAGGAACAAGCGTGGGAGAAAGCGAGGACCTTCCTGGACCAGGAGAGAGTAGCAGAGAAGACAGGCCTGGGTGGTTCTGAAAGCCACCAGACTCACCCAGACTCCAGCTGTGAGCTCCTAGGGAAAGGTTTGGTAACTTGTTTGGGAAAGCCATGGAGCGTGCAGCTCACCGGCACACACAGATGGGAAGTGGGAAAGCAAGGCTGTGAACCACGGTTACTGTGACGGATCTTCTACTGCCTCCCTGCGAACTCTGCTCCCTTTCTGACACACTGAAGCTGCCTAGCTTGTGTGTGTGTTTCAACTAACAGTTTCTTTCGTTATCGTCTGGAAGAGGGTTCATGAGTAAAAGAAGCAAAGAGGTTGTTAGTGTTTTCGGGTTCCATTGAACCAGTCTGTTCCAGATCAACTCCAGACCTCAGATATGAAGCACCCCCTTTTTCTCCTGTGTCTCCTGTCAAAGGAGAGTTCCAGGCCTGCTGTGGAGGTAGCCTCCTCTGTTTAGTCAGTTGCTAGTTAGACACAGGGTTCAGGTTCCTCTTTCAACCCTAGTGTAGGACAGCTGCAAACACACATCTGTGCTACGCTGGTAGCCCGGCCAGGCTCACAGCAATCATCTCTTTTGTGCGAAAAGACCAAATGGAAAGGGATAAAGCCTCAGAGGAGCTCCAGTGGCTTCTGCAAAGCAGCTCATGTACAGCCATTGCCGTCTGCCGTTTTTCATTTCTCAGCTGGAAAATCAGACTCCTCCAAATGTCCAGCATCTCACCTGAGAGACAAACCATTCCCACCAATGATGGCCAAACCTCCACTACAGCTCAGGACCCCGAGTACAGCTCCTCCCTTGTTTGGGTAATTTCATAAGCCTCAACTTTCTAATTCTTTGTTGTGCAGAGTTGGTTCTGGTAGCAGCCCCAGGGTAGGTGCCCTTTTTATCCCCACTTTACAGATGAGGGAATCAGACTTAAGGAAGCTAAGTGTCTTATCCAACATCAAAAACTAAAGGAGCTAGGATTTCATCCCAAACTCTTTGACCTCTGTGATAGTTTTGCTTGTCATCTTGACATATTCCAGAATCACCCATAGTCTCAGTGAGGGATTGTCTAGATCAGTTTGGCCTTGATTGTGTTCATTGATAAGAAGAGGCTTGCCCACTGTGGATGACGTCATTCCTTGGACAGGGGATGCTGAACTGGATAAAGTGGAGGACGTGCACTCGGCACTAACGTGCATGCATTCACTTCCCCATCTCTTCTCTGTGGATGTAATGGGATCAGCTGTTTTAAGTCTCTGCCAACTTGGCTTCCCCACCATACTGGGCCGTAACCTGGAACTGTAAGCTAAAAGAACCCTTTCCCCTCAACTTTGTCAGAATAGTTATTTTATCACAGTAAACTAAACCTCCAAATTCACCTGCTTAGGGCGAGAATTACCGATTCTAAGTTGGGTGTGTTAGTACACACTGTTCTGGTGAGAGCTCCACCTCAGCCCCTGGCACCCTGGCATCCATCTACCCAAAGAGTCTGGAATGTTCTGGTGGAAGGTCCACCTCAACTCCCCTCCCCCAACCACCCCCTCAAAGCCCGCCAAACACGGCTCCTCCCCCAGAGAGGCTCAAGACCACTCCCATAGGGTATTTAAACTGCATCCCACAAAACAGACACGTGGTTTTTCAGTCTCTCGTCCCTGTCTCCTCTCTGGTGGGCTGGAGAATCACCTGGGAATGCTTTACCCACTAAACTGGGGCTTTTTCTAATTCGGTCTGATTTGATCTGATTTGGGTTGCTGTGTCGGTGGAGAGGCCTATTGGGGTGCAAAAAACCTTTCACACACCTGTGTACCAGCAGTCAGAGGCAGGAGAACCATGAGTTTCAGATCAACTTGAACTACATAGTAAGACTCTGGAAGGAAGGAAGGAAGGAAGGAAGGAAGGAAGGAGAAAGGAAAGAAAGAAGGAAGGGTAAGTGTCACAGCTCTGAGGGGAAGACTTCCCCCATGGATGTAAAGCTGGGAAGTGGAAGGCTGAGTCAGAGACACTGCCAGCCGCCACGATGACAAACAACATATGAAGATGCCGGTAAGCCACGAGCCATGTGGCAAGGTATAGATTAATAGAAATGGATTAATTTAAGCTGTAAGAACAGTTAGCAAGAAGCCTGCCACGGCCATACAGTTTGTAAGCAATATAAGTCTCTGTGTTTACTTGATCGGGTCTGAGCGGCTGTGGGACTGGCGGGTGACAGAGATTTGTCCTGACTGTGGGTCAGGCAGGAAATCTCTAGCTACATGGATGTGTTGCAGCTCTGAGGGGAAAGGTATCCTGGCAGTCAGGAACTAAGGAATACCGCAAAGTCACACTGCACAACAAACCTCACACAAGAGCTTTACTGAGAAAGACACAAGAGGATGTCACCTCTGCTCTGGCAAGAAGCCACAGGGAACTGAGCAGGAGGCAGGCTTTATATTGGGTTTCCCTGGGCAGAGTTTTCCAGGAGATTTCCAGAGTGGGGAATTGGTGGGATTTCAAGCTAAGCCCGTGGATTGGTGGGATTTTGAGCTCAGGGATTGGTGGGTTTGGGTAGGTTTTTTTTTTTTTTTTTCAAATTTAGAAGGGGGCTCAGACCTTTTACCCTTTAGGAAGGAAGAAGGAAGATCTACAGCATCTTTGCTTTGGGGTTACAAGGCTGGAAACAAACCACTAAGTAAAGCATATTCTACTCTTACCCTGAGCTGGAACCAACTTGCTCTGAGGTTCCTGGGGACCTCCCTGCAAGGAAAAAGTAGGCAGGTCTCTGAGTCACTCCCATGAAATGGAACTGGACATGGCAGCACCCAAGCCACGGCCTTGTCCAGGCTTGCTCTTCAAGCTGATCAACAGCCCTGTGGGTCTGGGCATGGCTCTGGGGCAAGAAGTGAATCACCTCAGACGCCACAGCACTGACCCCCTCGGGGAAGCTTCTCCAAGTTACAACTCCCAGCTCTTGCCCAAGAAGCTTGTCTCTAGCACCTCTCTCCAGAAATGTGCTTTCCAGCTGCTTCCACTGAATCCAGTGCCAATGTAACTCTTTTGTGATATTTGCCAACAGCTCCCAGGAAACTCAAAGGCTCCAGGCTCTGTGCTACCACAAAACAGAGCACATTTGTTGAATTGAATTACTCAACAAAACGCTATGTGCCAGATCTGGTATGAAGTAAAAGACCACCAGGATGAAAAGGCACCCCTCCCAAAACCTACATCGCACACACAGGTGTTGCATTAATTTAGTGCTTGTAGCAGTTGAGGAATGCGTCGTAGCATGGTCACACGTGGGGAAGGGACACTGGAGGCTCCTGGGGAAATGGGTGGCAGAGGCAGTGACCACTACAGCAGACGCAGAGAGAGTGAAGCTGGACGTAGGGAACTCTGCCAACTTGATTGCTGCTACAGGGAGAGGAGGAGAGGAACGCAGGGAACGGCTCTGGTTCCTCTAGACCTGCAGGGAAACAGCACTCTAGAGGGCCAGGGTTTCCCAGCAGATTCCCTGATCTGCAGGCTTACCACTGCCCAAGGCAGAGCCCATCCCAGTTTGCGACCACAGGAAAATGGACTTGAATGTGCCTTTCTGCAGGACTACCAAAGAAGCCTGGCTGGGCATGCTCAGTGTCCTCACAAGTCCCCAACCCCAGGAGAACATGGGGGTGTGGGAAGCCCTGGCTTTTCTTCTATGGCAGCCTTTTGGGAGAGTCTGAAACTCTCCAGTCAAGATATACAGAAGACACTGGGAATCCTTGCTCCTGGGACCTCACCCCAGCAGGGTGAAAAAGTATTAGTAGTTTGGAACTGCCTGTCCATGAAGGGCTGTAGGAAATGGCTAAAGTTTGGACAAGTAGCCTGGCTCATGTCAACACAGGCCTTGTTGGCTGTATATCTCCCAAAGGTGACAGGAGCCACTTAAGAATGAAGGGCAAGCCAGTTGGTGCTCGGTGCAGTGGCAATCTTAGAATTCTCAGTCTTCAGAGCCGTGCCCCGGCCCACGGAGCCTGGCAGCCCAGAAGTTGAGCAAATCCACAAGTGAATGAAGGATGACCAGGGTTCGAAGTGGCTTCTTTCTGAGAACCAATAGGATGCTACTCCTGTCCTGTCTCAGCAGCCAAGCCCCATGTAGGTCCCAACCTGCCCCCAGGAGGTCAAGATTAAACCTTCTGACCGTCACCAATGCCACCACCACTGCTGCTCTGCTTTGAAGTCCCCTCTAAACAAACACACATTGACGGTTAACTGCCGTGTGACAGTGTAGGAAGTAGCACTGTTGTTAGGTCATTGTCACAGGAGGGGCTCCTGGTAAGAGTACCTGGTCTCATAGTCTCTGTCTTGTTCTCCCCTCCCCCTTCCAAGGGCACTGACAAGACATGAAGACCCTTGCAAGATGTTGGTGCTGTGCTTTTCTACTTCGCAGCTTCTGGAACCACAAGCCAAATAAATGTTTGTGCTTTATGTATTCTTCAACCTCAGCTATTCTGTTATAGAAACAGAAATAGAGTGAGGCAACTGCCAGCCCTACCCTACCCAACTGCTACCAGTGCCAACGGTACACCACCTTCACAAATGTCCTCAGCATCTCCCAGACAGAGAGGTCCTGGCCCAGTCCAAACCTGCCTCTCTTCCTACCCAGGACCAGCATCTGTCATCGCTGACTGACACTGAGAATACTAATTTGCTTCACGGGGTAAAAATTGCTCGCCCCACCCATAGTGCCTCGCCCAGGCAGACAGCAGTGCCCAGAATCTGGATATCCCATCTGAATATTTACCTGTACACCCACCGATAGCTTGTGCTACTTTGGAAGGGCAGCAGAGCCTGGCCGGTCTCACCAGCTCCGTTTTTCTCAACACAGACACAACTACCATTGAACTGTTGCCGAAGATCTTCCGGGACTCTTCTTAACATGGAAGGCTGCGTGTGCCTTTTAAAAAATGATCAAACTGTGTCATTCCTCTATGCCTGCAGAGCCTAATCGTGTGTACACACACAGACACACACACACACACACACACACACACACATGTACACACACACACATAGACTTTACCCTGAATTCATTTATGACCACTCCCAGTTCATGCTGCTTTTCCTTCTGTCTTCATGTGAAGGATCTTTGCTGGGCTGCCAAAAATATAAATTTCATAAATTTAACCTAAAGATGCAATTGGCTTTTATTGGTGATTCATGAATCTAGCAGCAGCCTGTGTCAAGACTTAGAAAAAGTACTCAGTGAGCAGAACCAAGGTGGGATTCTGAAAAAAAAAAAGGGGGGGGGGCCAAGGAAGCAGAAAAAGGAAAGAAAAAAGTTGGTCATTTCATCTACTTCTTTTCAAGATTTATTTTTACTTTAAAATAAATGAATTTTTTACTTGCATCTATACATGTGTGCCATACGCATGAAGTGCTCACGGAGACCAGAAGGAGGTGTTGGCTCCCCTGGAACTGGAGTTGCAAGTGCTTGTGAGCCATTGTGTGGCACTGGGAACTGAACCCAGGTTCTCTGGAAGAGCAGCAAGTGCTCTTAACTGCTCAGCCACCACTCCACACCAGCTACTTTCTTTTTACTTTATTTTAAATATTTTTTATTTTTTCTTAGGCAATTTTATACTATACAATGTGACACACACACACACACGCACACACACATACCACCTTCGTATCTTCCTTCTTTTCTTTTGTTTTATAATCTGCGAGTTCAATTTTAACCAAGCACCACACAAGCTGGATATGGCGGTGCTCACCTTTAATACCAGCACTTGGGAGGCAGAAACAGAAGTGTCATAAATTCAAAGTCATCCTTTCCAATGTGGAAAATTCTAGGCCATCTTGGGCTATATGAGACCTATCTCAAAAAAAGGGGGGCATGGAGTGGGGGGTGTCTGAAGGAAATGATGACTTGCTCAGTAGTTTGAGCACTGACTGCTCCTGCAGGTCATAGGAGTTTGAGTCCCAGCACCCACATGGCAGCTCACAATCACTCCTAACTCCAGTTCCAGAGGATCTGATGCCCACTTCTGGCTTCTGAGGGCATCAGACACACAGGGGGCACACATACATGCATTCAGGCAAATACTCATGCGCATATGTTAAAAATAAATAAGTACATTTATAAGTTGGATCTGCTCGAATAGCACCTGGGGGCTTGACCTGGTTTCCTGGGCCTCATGTGCGAGCCGAGTACAAAGCCTCCATGAATTCACTTCCCAGGAGCCTCGCACTTACTGCCCCTTGACCTGGAATATACACCAGACCTTCAGCTTTCTCTCAAATCTCACCATCCCTTCTGGTTTCATACTGTTGCTGTGACAAAACATTGTGACCAAAAATCAGCTTTGGGGAGGAAAGGGTTTGTTTCAGCTTACACTTCCAGGTCATAGTTCATCACTGAGGGAAATCAGAACAGGAAGTCAAGTCACAGAGGAATGCTGCTTGACAGCCTACTCTCGGTCTTGCAAGCTTTCTTCTACAGCCTGGGACACTTGCCTAGGGATGCTGCTGCCCACAGGGGGCTGAGCTCTCACACATCAGTCATCAATCGAAGCAATCCCTCATAGACATGGCTACAGGTCAATATGATCTGAGCGATACATTGAGATCCCCTCAGATGATTCTAGGCTACGTCAGAGACCTAACCCAGCTAGGACACCATCTCAGCAATTGCCTGTGTAATATGTCAACTCCTGACCCCACACAAATTTCCTAGCCTTTGCTTCCTTTATTCTCCTCTGGACTGTTCATGTGGGTCTTAATCTTCTGCCTGTCTGTGCCCCCACCCCATGCCCACCAGAGAGCTCTTTTGATGTGACTGTGAGGTGGGAATGAAACCACACCTTCTAGATCCTTCTCCCTGACAGACAGATTTGGGCAAGGCTGTGTACCAGGCCCCCAAATATGCCTAAAGATGCCTGAGGACTGGTGGACTTGTCTTCCATGAAGCCAGAAAGTCTCCTGGAATGTAGTGCTGGGATGTAGGCAGCTGCTGAAATCCTAGATGTCAAAGGTCACCAGGAAGCAGAGCCCTGCATTCCCCAGACACCCAAAGGAAAAGCAGCTGCCACAGGAGACTGGACAGTAACTAGAGAGAAATAAAGTTAAAGGAGCAAAGAATGTCCAGGACTGGTCATGTGTTCTGCCACAGTGGAGTCCATGATAGTAGAAACCTTGCCCAATTTCCAGGAAGTAGGGAGATCACGAGCCAGACAGGGAAGGACAGGAAATGCCCACTGGAAGGGTGTGAGGAAGTGGATGAGTGCAGACAACTTTCTCCTCAAACTTGGCTGTGGAAGGGTACAAGGAGGTAACTCTGGGTGTGTGGTGGAAGAAGGGGCCGCAGTGTCTCATTAGGTGCCCCAGGCTGACCTGAAACTATGTATCCCTGTCTCAGTCAGGGTCACTATTGCTGTGATGAAACACGGTGACCAAAGCTACTTGGGGACGGAAGGGTTGATTTGGCTTACACTTCCACATCACTGTTCATCAAAGGAAGTCAGGACAAGAACTCAAACAGGGCAGGAACCTGGAGGCAGGAGCTGATGCAGAGGCCATGGAGGGGTGCTGCTTACTGACTTGCTCAGCATGACTTGTTCAGCCTGCTTTCTGATAGAACCCAGGGCCACCAGCCCAGGGATGGCTCTAACCACAATGGGCTGGGCCCTCCCCCACTGACCACTAACTAAGAAAATGCCCTATCGTTGGATATTATGGAGTCATTTTCTTAGCTGAGGTGCTCTCCTCTCAGATGACTTTAGCTTGTGTCAAGTTGACATAAAACTAGCCAGCACATCCCTGACTGGCCTTGAACTCAAGCTCAAGACTCTCCTTCCTCAACTTTCACAGTGCTAGAATTACAGGCATGAGCCACCACCCCCAGCCCAGTGGACAGCTTTGGAAACTGAGACAGGATCCTTGTATTTGTGTCCAAGGAGGAAGCCACCAATGAAGATGTTGTGGGGACAGGAAATTGAAAGGACACTCAAGGGAGTAATAAGCCAGAGAAAGCAGGAAGGTGAGAAGTTCAGTCAGCACAGTGAGGGGAGTGTGTTTCCTCAGCGAGCAGAGCAAGGCATGCCTGAGAAGCTCGTGGGTGGTACTTAGGAAGAGGAGGGGCCACAGCTGAGCACATCTGTCAGATCAGGCTTCTAAGTTACCCCATAGCATAGAAAACAGTGGCTTTTCAGGCTGTGTCTTACTCTAGGAAGACTCCATTTTGAGTGAGAAGGATGACCTCGAAACTGCCACCTGTCAGACACCACCATCCAGCACAGACTGATGAGTGACTTGCTCCTGGGAACAGAAAGGGTCTCATCTTAATTTTATTGGGGAGAGTGGAAACTGGGGGTGGGGGGCATGTTGGCACATCAAAATCATATCAGGAAAGGCAGATGTAAGAACTTACCAAACACACCAGACCCTGTCCTGGATCCCATAAATGATGACCACCAAACACTAAGAGAGCAACCAAACCAACCAATATATGATGTGGTCATCAAGGACCCAGGACTCCTGATCTGGCTCCATCCCCCTTTGTTGATACAGCCTATTCAACTCTGCCCATCCACCTGTTCCGCAGCCTGTCTCAGGTGAGGAAGAAGCTGGTCACCTTGGAAGTTCATCATCTTTGTCACCTAGTCTGGACCCTTCCTCTCCCTATCTGTCTGTCTATCTAACTCCTAGTCCCTTATTTCCTTTCTCAGAGGACATCTATGATGATTTGAATGAGAATAACCCCCACAGCTCAAACATGTGGATGTTTGGTTCTATTTAGGAAGGATTGGTTGACTATTTAGGAAGGGTTAAAAGGTGTGGCCTTGTTGGAGAACTCATATCACTGGCAGTGGGTTTTGAGGTTTCAAAATGCTCCAGGACGACTCTCTCTTTCGACCTCCATCTTTGGGATAACATGTAAGCTCTCAGCTACTGCTCCAGCACCATGCCTGTTTGCCTGCCGCCATGCTTCCCACCATGATGATCATGGACTCTCTCTGAAACTGTAAGCAAGACCCCAATTAAATGCTTTCTTTTATAAGTTGCCTTGGTCATAGTGTCTCTTCACTGTAATAGAACAGTAACTAAGACATACCCTAACTTCTGTTAAGGGTTTAGGGGCATACACCACTCTAATTTCTTCCAAGCTGGCAAGAAGGTCAATGTAGAAGTGTCAGAAGTTAGAGCATTTCAGAGGAAGGTCTATCTAGGGCCCACAATAAAACTTAATAGATGTCAAAGATCCAGACCAGGAGATAGCCATGTGAGGACAGTATTTGTCCTTGAAGTGTGCTGTGTGAATGAGGTGGCACCTGTGACAACCAAATGTGAGACCGTTAGCCCTATATAATTTTTACTGAGAGTGTAGTCAAGAAGACAGTTGGGACACTGTGGCCCTTATTCAAGGAAGAGAACAGGCAAGCAGCGGTCTAATGAACCCTTGGCAGGCTTTGTCTATTATAAGATGTAAGGCCATTGAATGGTGGAAGTGCTTGAGACATTTTTCACCAGCCAGCATCAGTTCTGAATTGGCCATCGGGTCTCCTCCATTGCAACCTTGGGAGGAACATTGAGAGACAAAGTTAATGAGAAAAAAATTCCATGTAATGGTTACCGTAAGTTTTGGATAGTCAGACAAAATGTAATCATACAAGTGGCTGGACTGTGTTCTGGAGAGGTGTGGGATAGGGTGACTGTGTAATCAGCTGTTTGCTACCTCAGACTCCTGCACAAAGAATGAGCAGCTGGAAGCTTTGTAAACAAAGTCAGTTAAAGTCAGCATCTAACTGACCATTTAAAAGAGAAATTGAATCATATTGAGTCCTTTTTATAGGATTGCTCAGCAGCATCCCAAAGATACCACCCAAGTATCCGGAATAATTTCCCAAAACCTATGAGTTTGATGGTGGGGTATCTGGTAGCCTCCTTTAATTAGGAAACATGTTAAAAAGACCTAGAGTGCTGTTAGCACCACAGGGGTGGGGGCTAGCAGGCCGGCTCAACAGTTAAGAAGTGATCTTGCTGCTCTTGTGAAGGATCCAGATTCAGTTCCCAGCACCCATGTCAGGCTGCCCACAGCCACCTGTAACTCCAGGGGGAGTGACAAAGGGGTCCTATATCTCTGTCCTCCACTGCACCCAACACACGTGCACACATACAGCTACAAATAATAAAAATCAATCTAAAAAAGATTTGTAAGCCACGAGGATGTTGTACCCATGCCACCAAGCCCCTGAGAGCAGAGATCTTGCCATCTCCTTTCTTGCATCGGATACCCAGAGGGCTCAGGGAGCCTGTCCATCCCGGTGGCGGTGGCCACCGTAAGAGGGCTCCGTGGGAAGGGCATAGAGTCAGCTCCCACAGGAAGAAATGCTGAGTGTGATCTCTGAGGTGACAGACAATGGTGGGAAGCCTACCAGAGTCTGGAAGACACGAGTTGAGGATTAGTACCACTGGGGCAAAAGCCAGGTGTGGGCGGGGCTGCGCGCCCTTGCTTCTTCCTGTTCATGGTGGATTAGGCCTTGGGAGACTGAGCAGTCTCGTGGCCGCTGCGTCACTGTCCCTGCAGCCTCTGAGCTGTCAGAGCTCCCTCCATCTCCGTTCTTGCACAAGGACTCCTACCCTAAAGGTGGTCAGCCTCACATGGAGAGTCTTATATACCTACAACATCTCCTTTTTCAAATAAGGTCGCATCCACAGGTGCTAGATGTTAGGCCACGGATGATTTGCTGGGTGACACATAGCAACCCACTGCACTAGCTCTGCACTAATCAGCGTCAGTGATGGACCCCACTCCCACACTCAGACACACCTGCTCCCCTTCCTTAGGCAAACTTTTCATAACACCAAGAATTCTCCCAACCAGGGACAGGGACAAGCCTGCTCTGGTGTCGGTTTGGGCTCATTATAGGCCTCACTCCAGTGCAGAGTGATAAAAAGAATTGGGAGAGGCAAGAAGCCGTCAGCCTCAACAAAAACTGTAGAACAAGCACCAAGCTGTGTCCAGACATTTCCAGGTCACCGTGTTCCATTTGCCCAGGTGTCCCAGAGGTACAGCTAAGGGCAGGACCTGGGCTTTGAGGCCTCTGTGCTGTGGAATAGTCCTTTTGTACACTGTGAAGATATGTTCCTCTCATTGGTTTAATAAAGAGCCAACTAGTCAATAACTAGGCAGGAAGAGGTTAGGCAGGAGAGCCAGACAGAGAGAATGCGGGGAAGAAGGAGGGCAGAGTCACCAGCCAGACCCAGAGAAAGCAGGAGATGAACATGCCAGACTGAAAAAAGGTACCTCTACATGGTAGATCATAGATAAAAAATATGGGTTAATTTAACTTGTAAGAGCTAGTTAGTAACAAGCCTAAGCCATCAGCCAAGCATTTATAGTTAATAATAAGTCTCTGTGTGGTTGGGGAGTCGACGGTCCCCGATGAAAAACTCGCCTACACCTCCCATTTCCATTGACTCAGCCAGTCACCTGCGAGGGACACAATCTACTGGAATGAAGCCTGTCCATTTCATAGGTCACCCACATCTTCAGAGGCGGCCACGGTGTACACCAGCTACAGAGGATTTGTCCTCAAACCCCTGATCCACTTTGCTGCACCCTAACCTTGAGCTGTTCATTCTAGTTCTTTGAATCTCACAATAAAATTAGACAGATAATGATACCCATAGACTGAAATGCCTTTTCCAGCCAGGCTAGCTGTAAATAAAGCAAACAAACCTTCCTCCTGGGTTTATGGAGAGAGCTAATGGAAGAGGTGTAAGGGGGTCCAGGCCCACAGTAAGCATTCCGTAGTGTGGTTTGACCAGAACAGCAGGATCAAAGGCACAGCTCCACCCTCCCAACTCCGAATCTAGGGTGTGCCCAGATTTTTGAAACCTCAACTAGGGTAAAACTGTATTCTTGGCTTTTACACAAAAGAGAATTTTAGAACTAGCCAGTATGAAGCAGAGCTGAAGTTATTAGAGATATTTTAATATATATTCCCAGTGTAAGGGCTGAGATAAAGAGGGAAGAAAGTGATACACCGAGCACAGGTGTGGGCTGCTCAAGAACCATTTCAGTCTTTAGAATACTCAGAGAACGGCAGTGGGGTTTGCTTTCCCGTGCCTGTCTTTCTAGCCCTCCTCAATTTTGTTTTTGTTTCTGTTTTTAGTTGATGGTTATTTGTTTTATTTTTAATTTTGGGGGGTGTTTTGCCTGCATGTTTGTCTGTGACCCACATGTGTGCCGTGCCTGCAGAGGCCTGAAGAGGATGTTGGATCCCCTGGGACTGGAGTTACAGATGGTTGTTAGCCACAATGTAGATGCTGGAAATGGAACCTCTTCCGCAAGAGCAGCAAGGGCTCTTCATCTCTGGGCATCTCTCGCACCCACCTCTTCAGTTTTGACTGAGTGGAAGTATCTGAAGTATCTGGCCACACAGCAGGTGTCCCTCTCGGCACTCACCGGGACGAAACAGACTCCTGCCTGGCTTTCACCAGCCTTGCACAGGGCCGTTTGCACACAGGCAACTCCTAAACCTTTATTGCTCATGACTGCCCAACCCATTAGTGTCCATCGTCAGCTCTCACCACTCTCCCCTCCTCGCGTGGCCCTCCTCCTGGGGTGTCTGGCTACATGGACCACACCTCACACCAAGCATCCCGACACAGATCTGATTACTGCCAGAATTGCACAGACAAAGCCTTTAGGCAAAAGGCCAGACCTCTTCGAATGTCAACAAGGCTCCCTGTGGCAAACACTAGCCTACTTCTCCAGCTACGTCTCCCAGCCTCCCAGCAAACTAGAACCATTCTGAAATACTTACGCTGTCTAACCTTGGGCTCCACTCCCTCAGTTCTATGTGACGGCTAAGTTGTTCCTGTCGCTCAGAACATTCTTTTGTTCATTCCTCATATTATTTACTCAACCTTCAAGACGGAGCCCTTCACAAGGGCCTGTCAACATTCCCCTCCAGGCTCCTGTAGTGTCCTGGCAGACCTCTCACAACACTTGACACACACGTCGTCAATACCTATTACTGTCTGTCCACCCCACCTGCTGCATCCCATGCCACCTGCCCAGAACGAGCTCCTTGCTGTTTAGGGCTGTCTCCTCTCTCTGTATTTGTAGAGCCTGGCCTGGTTAATACCTCTCTATCCATGTCAGTGCCTTAAGAACTGTTTACTGAAATGTTCAAAGCCAGGGACAGAGCAACATGGCATTTCAAGATATACCCAGTTCATTCTTAAATGCTCACAAAAAACTATTTTGTGCGTTGAAAGAAACTTAGGCAACACCACTAATAATTTTTCACTGGAGCATGCCGGTGTGTTCTTTGTGTGGCTGTCCCTTCCTGGGCTTTCCATGAAACCCAGGCCATTCGGGCCTTTGCTAGGAGACTAGATTAATGTAGCTATTTATAGATTCAGTGGGAATTTAAAAATCACCATTGAAAACAGCAGCCGAACAGCTCACCCTGGGGAAGCCAAGACTCACTGGCTATTGGTTCAGGATAAATTCCCTGAGAAGAGTTGAGGGCTCACACATCCTCTGTGGTTGATAAGAGCTGTGAATATTTTGGCTAGCAAGCACATGAGTGTCAAGTGTGCATTGAAAGTGTGTATCTACTGGAAGACTGTGTAGTTTATTAAAGAGATGAGACCCCTTTGGTCTCAAATTTGGACAAAGAGATGTCAAAGTCACAAAGATTAATTTTAGAGGTTACCAAGAACTCGCTTAAAAGCATTTTCATGTCCGACTGCCAATTCTGACCTTTAGAAACAGATAAGAGGATGTGAATATTTAAATCCATGTTTTCTCTTCAGAAAATAAAACTGGAGAGGCCTCCCTAGGGCCATCCACCAGTGGGTCCCAATGCCCTACACACACCCGTGCTCCGCAATGCTGGGTGGTCACCTGCTCCAGATACATCTTGTACCTTCCCTGCCTCTGGTAGTTTCTCTTTTCATTTTTAATTTTATGGGGGGGGGCACGACTGGGGACAGGGTTTTTGTGTGCCACAGTGTTTGTGGGGATCAGACACCCCCTTCCACTGTTCATTTGCCAAGGCCCATGTCTTTATGACAGGGCAGTGGAGATGATACCCCCGTCACTTCTGCCCACATTAAACTCTGTCCGCCTGGCCTCGGACTCCCTTTTCTGGCCTCCTTTGTTTTTTGTTTCTTGGGGTAGGGTCTCACTATGGAGTCCAGGCTAGTCTCAAACGCATGCACATCTGTCTGCTTCTGCCTCCCACCTGCTAAGATTAAAAGCAAACACCACCACACCTGATCCTGCAGGTTTTTTGTAACCAGAAATGGCCACATAACAAAGTACTAGCCAACAGGATCTGTGAGCCACCTCTGGGTCTCTGTTGTGTGCGCCTCACACCTGTCATCACCCCTGGACTACCTGGAATGCCTGAGTGACCGTGACCAGGCCATGTTCTCATACAGCTACAGAACAGTGGAACAAAGCAACAAGGCAGAGAAACCTGGTGACCTCATGGCACTGAGCTGCCCACCAGCCTCAGTTTCCCTCTGCATGTGCACTACCACATAACAGAGAAAGGAAACCACACCTGATGGCTGATCCCGGCACCTGGCATCTCTAACTCTCTGCCATCTGCCTTCAGGAAGCTTCCCCAAGAGCTCTAGAGTGTGAGCCTTGGTCATAGTGCTCACACTGCACTCATGCGGCATTGCGGGACCCGTGGGTGTTGGACTGTCTGTAGTGGACTGTAAGAGTCCAGCGTCAAGGCCACCCTGCTTTCTTCCATGATGTCCTTAGAGCAATCAGCAGTATCCCCACAGCAGTCAGTCTGTGGAAAGGAGTGAAACCGCAGCACTTCCCACTCATGGGCTCCTTTTAGAGCTGGAACAAAGATAGCAGCCATGAAGTCAACACACAGCACATTTACAGAGAAATCAGGGAGATTGCAGCTGCCAAGTGAGAGGCCTGCTGTGCTCAGCCGAGACCAGCAATTCTCCAACAATAAATGTGTTGTGGTAACAAAGTCTGCAGAGAGTTCATGCAAGACACAGGTGGCTACTGAGGCCCTGGCTAAAGTCTCTCTTTTATGACACCACAACCCTCAGGAGATCCTGGGGGAGATAGCCACATGTTGCTAGGCCCCAGACAGTCACTTCTGCAGCCTAGGTAACCTCTACTGGGTAGTTAGTTGTCCAGTGAGCCAGGCCTGTGAATATTGTTCCTTGCCCCAAAGACCGGTACTAATGTTTTTCTGCTGGCCCACAGGAAAGAGAGACTACGTCAGAGGTCCTCAGAAAATCACTTAACACAGTGTGAGGTCTGGGACTAGGCCACTGGGCTTGAAAGCCGGCTTAGCTGCTGGGCAAACTTAGACACATAACCGCTCTGTACCTCCACTTCCTCCCTATAAAACAGACATAACAGAACCATCCCAGAGGCTGGTGTCGGATTTAGTTTCTATACTAACACACCTAGAAACTTGCTTAGGAAATAACACATGATAGTCACGTGGTCACTAACATGCTTATCCTACTTGTCCTCAGGCCTGCAGTGGCTCACTCCAGGCAGCGCTCTGCACCATAGGTAGAGAAACCGCTCTCATCAAAGTAGTAAGGAAAGGGGTGTGCGCATGCCGCCCCCGAGCTCAGGAAGCTAAGCAGGGAGAGCATTTGAGTCCAGTAGACAGACAGGATAGAGGATAGAGGAAAAAGAAAGCCTGCTAGTCACTGTTCTCACTGGAGCGGCAGGTGCGGCTGGGGGAGAGGGTTCCTTCGGCTCACAGTGTGGGAGGCCGGCCGGCCGTGCGGCGGCGGCGGCGGCGGCAGGGGAAGCACGGTGGTTGGTCACAGGCCTCCTCCACCACGGAAGCAAAGATGGTGAGAGCTGATGCTCAGCTCACTTCCTCCTTCTTTAATTTTTAAAACTCGTGTGTGTGACCTGGGCATAGTGACACACCCTTTAACCCCAATGAGAGGCAGAGGCAGGAGAGCTCTGTGAGTTTTGAGGCCAGCCTGGTCTACAAAGTGAATCCCAAGAGCTACATAGCAAAGCCCTGTCTCAGAAAAAATAAATAAATAAAAGTGTGCAGGGTGTGTGTGTGTGTGTGTGTGTGTGTGTGTGTGTGTGTGTGTGTGGTGTGTGCGTTTACACATATGCGTCTAAGTGGTGTGTGTATCTGTGTGTATACACATATGTGTGTAAGTGGTGTGTGTATCTGTGTGTGTGTGGTGTGGTGTGTGTGTGTGTGTGGTGTGTGTATCTGTGTGTGTGTGTGGTGTGGTGTGTGTGGTATGTGTATCTGTGTGTGTGGTGCATGTGTGTGTGTTTACACGTATGTGTGTAAGTGGCATGTGTATCTGTGTGTATACACATATGTGTATAAGTGGTGTGTGTATCTGTGTGGTGTGGTGTGTGTGTGTGTGTGTGTGTGTGTGTGTGTGGTGTGTGTATCTGTGTGTGTGTGGTGTGGTGTGTGTGTGTGTGGTGTGTGTATCTGTGTGGGGGGGGGCGTGGTGTGTGTGTATGTGTGTGGTGTGGTGTGTGTGTGTGTGGTGTGTGTATCTGTGTGTGTGTGTGTGTGTGTGGTGTGGTGTGTGTGGTATGTGTATCTGTGTGTGTGGTGCATGTGTGTGTGTTTACACATATGTGTGTAAGTGGCATGTGTATCTGTGTGTATACACATATGTGTGTAAGTGGTGTGTGTATCGGTGTGTGTGTGTGGTGTGGTATGTGTGGTGTGTGTATCTGTGTGTGTGTGGTGTGTGTGTGTGTGTGTGGTGTGGTGTGTGTGTGTGTGGTGTGTGTATCTGTGTGTGTGTGTGTGTGGTGTGGTGTGTGTGTGTGATGTGTGTATCTGTGTGTGTGTGTGTGTGGTGTGGTGTGTGGTGTGTGTGGTGTGTGTATCTGTGTGTGTGTGTGTGTGTTTTGTGTGCCGTGGCATATGTATGCAGTGAAAAGACAACTTGGGGCATCATTTGCCTCCATTTCAACTGGTTTGAGACAGGGTTTGTTGTTCATTACGTCATACGCCAGGCTAGCCAGCCCATACGCTCCCAGGCATTCTCAGGCGCGGCCTCCTGTCTTGTGCGGTGGCATTCAGCTTTACTGCAGTCCTCACACTTGCTCCCTGAGCGTCTCAGGCCTCGTTTTCTCTCTCCTCAGCCATGTGACGGGGCTGCCCACACTCAAGTGTGTCTTCCCTTCTCACTAAACCTCTGTAGAAAACCCTCAGGCAAACCCAGAAGTGTCTCTTCTGGGTAATTCCTGATTTTGTCAAGTTGACAGCCAAAGTTTACCGTCACAGAAGGGAAGGATTACAGAGGGGAAAACAGGGGGAAGGGGGTCAAGTGCTTTCCCCAAACTCCTGTGGCAAAACAACAACAAAAATAAATAAATAAATAAAAAATAAATAAAAAAAAAAACAAAGAACAGAGCAGCAGAGCTGGAATGTTCTGCTCACCAAGCAGCACCTCCAACCTCCAGTCCTAGATGATTCCTGTTGATGGCTCCCTTCTTTTTCCCCTAAGCTGTTTCTTCCACAATACTTAAGAAAAAATTTGTCATGGCCCCAGCCACTGACCTAGTGTGTTGGAGTTGTCTGGTCCAGTGTGCCAATGGAGGGACTCCCACCCCTAGGTTGGACAGTCAACCAAAAATGAGGTCCAGAAACCCTCAAACCCAAGGTCAAGGTCACTCATCATCCCCATCTATGATGGAGGTGCCCCTCTTTTCAAGACTTGGCAGACACAGAAGTCGTGAGCATGGCTTCGAGTTGGGCTAGAGGAGTGCTGTTCCTGGACAGAGCTGGCCGTCACTTCAGGAGCCTGCAGCAGCTCCCTGTTCCTGCTTGTGGCGCAAGCTGGAGGCCTGAGGCACCTTGGAGCCTGACAGTAAACCCACTTCACCCATCCACTTCCTTCTGAGTCAGGCTGGATTCCAGGCTGGTTTCTGCCACCCCACCGCACCCCCATCTTAACTCCAGGAAGAAGCTTGAGTCACGTGTCCTGGGCCAACACTGCTACTCTCCTCACATCTGCTTTGAGTGGGGGACCTCAGAATTCCAGCTCCTTCCTTCCCAGACACTTACACCTCCTGAGCAGCTGCGCAGCCTTAGAATCCCTGCATCCCAACAAAGGCACCAGCCCTGGCCCTCCGGACAGTCGGACGGACCCCAGTGTGGACCCCTGCCCAGCCCCAAAAGCTTGCTCTTTACCTGGGGAAGGAGAAAGCTAGGAGAATGAATGGACGGATGGGATAATGATGGGCAGCACTTGACATGGAGCCTGAGTCACAGTAAGCAGGCCGTCTAGCTTACTATTGCAATGCAGCACGTATTCAAGGGGCAGAATTTGACCTTTTCGTAGTTATTGTTTATTCATTTTGTAGGAGCATGTGTCGGGGTGCACACACCCCACAATGAATGTGTGGAGATTAACTTATGCAAGTCAGTCAGTTCTCTCCTTCCATCACGTGGGTCCTGAGAATCCAATTCAGGTCACTAGACTGGGTTACTTTACCCAGCTGACCATCTCACTGGGTTCTTCACATGCAAGTCAAATAAGCCTGGGTAAACAGCATGGGGCTGTGGAAAGCACAGGAAATGAACATATTGCCTTGCTTCATTTTCACCACCACCTTGTGAGATGGGTGGTGTTTTTTATTTTACAAAGAAAGGGTATGTACAGAAAAGGCAAGGTCCAGGCTGGAGGCGTAGCGCATCTGGAAGAGAGCTTCCCTAGCATGCATAAGGCTCTGGGTTTGAACCCCAGAGCTGCATAAAGTGGGCGTGGGGACACCTGCAGTCCCGGTACTCTGGAGGTGGAATCAGGAAGATCAGAAGCTCAGCGTCCTCTTCAGTCACATAGTAAATTTCAGACCAGCCTCCAGGTTCCTGCCTTGGTTCCCGCTATGACCTTCGTGGATTATAGGCTCCTACTGTGAGATAAAATAAATCCTCTCCTCCCTTCTTGTCAAGGTGTTTTATCACAGTATAGAAACCCTAATTAGCATATAGCCTAAAGCTGAGTCTGCTCATCTGACCTTTTCTATATCTGACTCCTGATCTTTTTGAACTGCCTCATACTTCCTTATAGCCCTACAAGCCCATAAAGTTTTTCTGCTTCTCCACCCCACTCCTACTTCCCATCAGCAAGACTGGGGAGCAGTTGAGGTGGTTGCCAAGGGGAAGACTCACTCACTCATACTGTTAGAAAGAGAGGGTCCCCCAAAAGTGCTCCTGGTGCCCTGTGAGTAGAAAGCGTGCAAGTATGTCTGGCCTTCCCCTGACTCTCCTTCCTATGAGCTATATCATGAACACAGCGGGGAGACCAGTGGGGTCTGCAGAGACCCTGGTGCCAGTCAGGCAGCCCTTTTTTTTTTTTTTTTTTTTTTTTTTTGCTTTTTCGAGACAGAGTTTCTCTGTGAATTTTTGGAGCCTGTCCTGGGACTCCCTCTGTAGATCAGGCTGACCTCGAACTCACAGATCGCCTGCCTCTGCCTCCCGAGTGCTGGGATTAAAGGGGTGCACCACCACCGCCCCCTTCCTACTTCTATGCTTTCCACTGTGGTGATGGCTTTTCTCATGGCACCAATGCAATGTGTCACATATTGGAGCGTGCAAAGCCCGAGACAAGCACAGCTGAGACCTGAAAGAGTGGAGAAGGATGTATTACCTGCAACACATAAGGAGTTACTTCCAAAGCGATACCATCCTTGAGCAATGGAAGTGTGGGGATTTATTCAGGAGGCCCACACATAGTTACAGAGGTGGGGCCCATTCCTGAGCAAGCACTGCAATTTAGGAAGGAAAGGGGGATGAGGCATAGTGGTGCACACCCCTAATCGCAGCCCTCAGGAGGAAAAGGATGTGAAGATAGTCCTCTGCTACACAGTGAGGTCAAGGCCAATCCAGGCTACACAAGGGGTCATCCACCCCTCACCCCTTCACACACCCAAAAGAAGAGAGTGGGTAGATACATTTTGAGCATGCTTAGCTTAAGTTTAGGGGGCCAAGAAGAACATGTTTAAAGTGTTAAGATGGGACAGGAATGCTCTGATCATGCAACATAATATTTTGATGATGTGCTCACTAAAGGTGCCTGCCTCATTCACCTTCTCACATGTTCGTTGAGATGTATGGGGACATTGGTCCTCTTCCCACCAGACTCCTCTGCAAAGGAGTAAGCTGGCCTCTTAGTGTGTCCATCTCCTTTGAGAGTGAGTGACTGCAAAGAGCCCTCTCCATGGATGACTACTTCCTGTAGATGCCGCCCTATATGGAAAGAGGAGGCTCTTTGCATGTACAGGTTAGAAGTCCTGAGATAGGGAGACTCCCCAGATTGTCTAAATAGGTCCTTCTGCCTTTGTGGGTCCTTTAAAAAGAAGGCCTTTGACCCAAGCAGAAACTATGGCTTCAAGCCAAGGACTATGCAGCCCCGGAGGCTGGAAGACACAGATGTCCCCCTAGTCTCTCCAGGGGGAGCACAATGGGCTAGCACCCTGATTTCAGCCTACATATACTGATTTCAGACTGCTGACCTCCAGAACGCTGACAGAATAAGTGAATGGTTTTATAACACCCAGTTTGTGCTAATGTGTTCCAGGAGCCACAATTCAGCCAATACTAATCGAGCAAATAACCTAGAGGTTCGTTTCTATCTATTCATTCAACAAACATTTACTAGAGTACGGGCACTGTGGTAGATGCCGAATGACAGAGCAGTAAACAGCTAAAGTTCAGTATGTCCTACTACAGAGGAGGTAGGGGACAGAATGGTGGACTGGTCAAGAACCAGACAGACCTCTTACTCCAGTAGCAATTCCTGCACAAATCATGCACAGGCATACTCCTTACCACAGGACTTACATGCAGAAAGCAAATCTAGGGCCGATCTGCACCCCAGCAGCAATAGTCAGGCTGGGGCGGCTAGTGGGAAAGCAGAGCTCAAAGCATGTCGCTGCAGGATTCCACCAGGGCCAGGTACAAGCACCATGCATAGGTATAGACATGCCTGCAGCAGCCGTGGCTCCACGAGGACTACCAATGTGAAGCGTCCTAAAAAAGAGTTTTTTCCACATTAACTCAGAGACCAGCCTAGTGCAATTTACCCAGCTTCAGGGCAAGGTCATGACTCTGGCGACGCCTTGTTTAGATGAGTTAAAACATGTTGCAGCTGGAGACGACCACACCAGGCAAACACTGTGCCTTCCATCTGCCAATTGGTCACCTCAGCGGGCAATGACCTCATGAAAGCCCCTGGGTGATGCATTCCAGAGCGGGTCATCCCCAAAGCTTGGTAAATTCCTAGCACCAACCTGGCATTAGAAGACACTTGAGTCTGCAAAATACCTTCTCGTCTTGGGCGCAGAACTCACTGCCTGAACCACGGAGAAGTGGGGTGGAGTGGGTGGGGACGCGGCGGGTGTTGGGGCGGGCGCACACGTGCATTCTCCCTCTCACTCATCCCATGACCCTGTCAGCCCCAGCTTCCTCAGAGGCTAAACCACACTCCTCCTTTGAGAATTAACTGACAGACACAACAGGTAGGAATACACTTCCGGACACAGCGGTACAGACCTGATTGAAGTAAGAGACCTTACAGAGGGGCCCTCTCAGGAGCCGCTGTCGGGGATATTTGAATGATAGCGCTATTCTGTTGTTTCTGCGAGCAGTGAACTCTACATCATCTTTGCAGGGTACAAAACAATGTTGATGTTTTTTCCTCTTATTGAAAATAGATTTTCCCCCCTCACATAACATATCCCGATAAAGGTCTTCCGTGTCCCGTCCTCCCACCTCCGTGACCCCCGTCCCCGCCCTCCCTCCCCCTGTTCCCCCCACTCCCGCTCTACTTCCGGCTCCTTCCCAACTCCCTCCCATCCAGAATCACTCCTTTTTTGGAGTCTCTCATTAGAAAACAAGTAGGCTTCTAAGGGACAAAAATGGAATAAAACATAGCAAGACAAAGCAGAAACTAACACATTGGAATTGGACAAAACAGAAGAGACCAAGAGAAGGCACAAGAGGAACTCATTCGCACATTCAGGAATCCCATAAAAACACTAAACTGGAAGCCATGATACACGCGGCGCAGAGGATCCGTGCAGACACGGGCAGGCCCTGTGCATGCCACCCCAGTCTCTGAGTTCACATGAGCTTTGCTCATGTTGAATTAGAGGGCCCCGGTGTCCTTGGTGTCCCCTCTCCCCTGTGGCTCTTAGAATCTTTCTGCTTCCTTTTCCACAGGAAGCCCTGAGCCCTGAGGGGCGGGATTTGATGGAGACACTCCTGAAGTAAGGTCTCTTATGTAAATCAGGCATGTCTCCACCTCATCATCCTCCTGCCTGAGTGCCAGGATTACAGGTCTGTGCCTCTGTGCCTGGCAAGAACTTAACACCTCTGTTTGGGGTTCAGTGTTCTAAGGTCTCTCTCATTCTACACAGCGTCTGCCTGTGGGTCTCTGGGTTCGTTCCCATCTGCTGCAGAGGATTCTCTGGTAAGCCTGAGGAAGACACTTACCTTTGTGTATAGCAGAATGTCATTAGGAGTCATTTTATTGCTACCTTGTTGTGCATTTGTTATATATATGTATCTTATAACATTTGGTGTGTGTGTGTGTGTGTGTGTGTGTGTGTGTGTGTGTGTGTGTGTGTGTATACATCTTGGTTAGGGTTTCTATTGCTATGATGAAACACCATGACCAAAAAAGCAAGGAGAAGAAAGGGGGTTTTTTTTGGCTTTCACTTCCAGATCACAGTCCCTCTTTGGAGGAAGTTGGAACAGGAATTCAAGTAGGGTTGGAACCTGGAAGCAGGAACTGCTGACAGACTTGCTCCTCATGACTTGCTCAGCCTGCTTTCTTGCAGAACCCAAGATCACCAGTCCAGGGATGGCCCCACCCACAATGGGCTGCACCCTCCCCCATTGATCAGTAGTTAAGAAAATGCCTTACAGCTGGATCTCATGGAGGCATTTCCTCAACTGAGGCTCCTTCCTCTCTGATGACTCTAGCTTCTGTCAAGTTGACACACAAAACAAAAGTAATGTGTCTATATACTTATAACTTTTTTTTTTTACAACAGTAGTATTTGATTTTACTCTAGGTCCCTAGGCTGTCTAGTCTCAGGTGACCCAAGCAGTGTCACGTATGGTTCCATGGAGTGGGCCTTAACTCAAATCAGATACTGGTCACTCCCACTGGCTTTGTGCCACCATTGCCCTAGCATATCTTGCAGGCAGGACAGATTGTAGATCAAAAGGTTTGCGGCTGGGTTGGGGTTTGCATTTCTCTTAGTAGTGTTTACAGTACCTTTCTGTACCTACATGTAGGTGTGAGGGCTCTATACAGGCACCAGCTCCACTTCTCCATGTTCAGTGAGTTGTGTGGGTGTTGTCTTCAGCGATGGGGCCTTGCTGTCTATTTGTGGAGAGCAACCTATAGTCTTGGCAACAGCCTGGGTTGTTTGGGGATTCCCATGGGGCCCCTTTAGCCAACAATTCAATTAAATGTAACCCAATACAGGTACTGGAAGCTTCATTTGGTGATAAGAGATGGCCATTTGGGGCTCTGTCTCTCCCGTTATTTGGTGATTTCAGTTAGATCACCTTCATATGTATGTATTTTAGGAAACTTCTATTGTAGTAGGTTTCCATGCTAGCCCTCAAATGGCCATTAATTTTATTTGTCTATGTGTCTCCCCATACTCCCTCCCCTCATCCCCCTCTCCCTGCCCCTCTTGACCCTCCCATTCTAGCCCTCCCATCCATTTATATCTCTATTCTATTCCCCTTTCCTAACAAGATCTGTCTGTCCTCCCTAGTTATTACTCTATACCTAACCTCTGAAGTTCCACAGATTCTAGCTTTATTCCACTGACTTAACAGCTAATATCCACATATAAGCAAAGGCATACCATATTTGTCTTTATGGGTCTGACATATCTCACTCAGGATAGTTTATTCTACTTCCATCCATTTACCTTAGAGTTTCATGATCTCATTCTTTTTAATGACTGAATGATACTCCATTGTATAAATGTACCACATTTTCTTTATTCATTCTTCTGTTGAGGAACATCCAGATATTATTGTTGGTTGGTCTTTGGTCTTTTGGGGGGCCTGCCACCCAGCTTCAAATAAATCACACATGGAGGCTTATTCTTAATTATCAATGCCCAGCCTTAGCTTGGCTTCATTTCTAGCCAACTTTCCTTATCTTAAATTATCCCGTCTACCTTTTGTCTCTGGGCTTTTCCCTGCTCTCTTACTTCTGTAAATCTTACTCTTACTCCATGGCTTGCTGGTTGTGTAGATGGGTAGCTGGCCCTTGATGTCCTCCTCCTTCTCTGGCTGCTAGATCTCAGTTTCCTCCTCCCAGTTTTCTCCTTCTATATATACTCTCTGCCTTCCAGCTCCACCTATCCTTTCTCCTGCCTTGCTATTGGCCAGTTCTTTATTAGACCATCAGGTGTTTTACATAGACACAGTAACACAGCTTCACAGTTAAACAAATGCAACACAAACAAAAGTAACACACTATGGTGATATTTTATTTGTACTGAAATGTGATTTTATTTGTATGTTAATAAATAAAGTTGCCTGGGGGTCAGAACTAATAGCAAGCCATAGCAGAAGCTGGGCAGTGGTGGTGCACGCCTTTAATCCCAACACTTGGTAGGCAGAGCTAGGTAGATCTCTATCTCTGTGTGTTCAAGGATACATCCAGCATTGGAGACACACACCTTTAATCTCAGTACCAACCATAGAAGACCTGGAGGTCTGTACAGACAGGCAGTGATGAGGCGGTCATGTGGTTGGGTTTACAACCAATGAGAAGGCAGAACAGAAAGTCTTTATAAAGACAGACACACAGGAAATAGGTCTCTTTGGGAGAGGTAGGACCACCATGATAGTGAAGGGTAAGGTTTTTAGCTCTTAGCTATTGCTCTGACCTTTTGGCTTTTATCTCTGTATTGACTCTGTGTTTCTTATTTAATAAGACGCTTGGTTACTTCTACAAACACACCTTAAAATATTCTACTACATCTAGGTTGTTTCCAGTTTCTGAATATTGTGAATAGAGCAGCAATGAATATGATTGAGCAAGTGTTTCTCTAGTAGGATGATTATGCATCCTTTGGGTATATGCCCAAGATGGTATAGCTATATCTTGAGGTAGATCAATTCTTATCTTCCTAAGGAACTGTCACACTGATTTCCATAGTAGCTGTGCAAGTCTGCACTTCCACCAGCAATGAATGAGTGTTCCCCTTACTCCACATCCTTGCCAGTATGAGCTATCACTTGTGTTATTGATCTTAGTCATTCTGACATGTGTAAAATTAAATCTCAAAGTAGTTTTGATTTGCATTTCCCTGATGACTGAGGATGTTGAAAATGTGTTTCTCGGCCATTTCAGTTTCTTCTTTTGAGAATTCTCTGTCTAGATCTGTATCTCATTTTTAATTAGATTATTTTTTGATATCTAGTTTTTTTAGTTCTTTATATAATTTGAATATTAGCCCTCTATTGTATTTGTAGTTGATAAAAGTCTTTTTTCATTCTGTAGGCTTCTGTTTTGTCCAAATGATGGTGTCCTTTGCTTTACAAAAGCTTCTCAGTTTCATGAGGTCCCATTTATTAACTGTTGATCTTAGTACTAACGATGTTCTGTTGACAAAGTTGTCTTCTGTGCCAATGAGTTCAAGGCTGTTCCCCCTTTCTCTTCCATCAGGGTCAGTGTATCTGGTTTTATGTTGATGTCTTTGATCCATCTGGACTTGAGTTTTGTGCAGGGTGATAAGTATGGATCCATCTACATGCAGCCACACAGTGTGACTGCCACTGTTTGTTAAAGATGATGTCTTTTTTCCAGTGTGTATTTCTGGCTTCTTTTGTAGAGGATAAGAGGTCCTTTTGCACACAGATAAGCACTATGGAAACCAGGAAAGTTAAACACACAAGGCTTATCTCTTCAAAGGAAGGAGATGTTTGCCTATCTTCCACCGGGAATGCTGGGACAGGATGTAGTTTACAACCTGGCGATCTTTTGTGATCTGTAGGACCAAGCTTCACACAAATCCCCCAGAACATTATGTTTGTTTATCTCAGATGCCCCTTCCAATCTTGAGCATTGCTTCTCAGTCCATAAAATCCATCTTTATGAGAGATATCACGTGTGCTTTACAACAGCCTACGTAACTTTTGCACTATCTTAGGGCCAGGCCAATCCTGACTCCCACAGGCCTTGTGTTTACGTCAGTGCTTCTCCCTAGACCTTTATCTCAGCACTGTTTTTAAGTCTACAGAACCCATCTTTATGGAGGAAGCCATATGTACTTTATGAAGAGTTTAAATGTAAACATGTCAAGCTTTGTTGTATACATGGGACTGAGTTAATTGTCATGAGGAAACTTTACCAGAATTGCGCTGTGCTTAAATATGGCTAAAATAAACTGCCTAGAGTCCGACTCCAGAAGTTTGAATCAGTGCCTACTAACTAAGCTGGGCTGAACTAAGTTTCATTCTTGCCTCTCTGCAGCTTGTTTTGCTGACAACCGTGACATTTGCAGGGACCCCCTTTACACATTCTTTACCAAAAATCAGGTAGCCATAGGCATGCAGATTTATGTCTGGGTCTTCAGTTCAATTCTATTGATCGATGTGTGGTTTTTTGTGCCCACATGGTGCTGTTTCAATTACTGTGGCTCTGTAGTACAACTTGAAACTGAGGATACCTCCTGTAGTCCTTTTGTTATTCAGGATTGTTTTAGAAATCCTGGTTTTTGTGTGGTTCCATATGAAGCTGAGAATTGTCCTTTCAAGATCTGTGAATAATTGGGTTGGAATTTTGATGGGGATTACATTGAATATATAGATTGCTTTTGATATGATGGCCATTTTTACTATGTTGATCCTACCAACCCATGAGCATAAATGATCTTTCCATCTTCTGATAGCTTCAATTTCTTTCTTCAAAGTCTTGAGGTTTTTTGTTTTTGTTTTGTTTGTTTGTTTTTCAAGACAGGGTTTCTCTGTGTAGCCCTGGCTGTCCTGGAACTCATTTTGTAAGACCAGGATGGCCTTGAACTCCCAGAGATCTTCCTGCCTCTGTCCCTGGAGTGCTGGGATTAAAGGCATGTGCCACCATCACCTAGTTCAAAGTTTTTGTCACTCAGGTCTTTCACTTCTTGGTTAGAGTTACCCCATGATATTTTATATTGTTTGAGGCTGTTGTGAAAGGTGCTGTTTCCCTGATTTCCTTCTCAGTCCATTTGTCATTTGTACATAGGAGGGTTACTGATTTTTGAGTGAATTCTTTATCCAGATACTTTTCTGAAAGTGTCTATCAGCTGTAGGAGTTTCCTGGTGGGATCTTTGGGGTCACTATATATACTATCATATCATCTGCAAATAAAGATACTCTGACTTCTTCCTTTCCATTTAGTATCCCCTTGATCTCCTTTAGTTGTCTTACTGCTCTAGCTCAGATTTTGAATACTATATTGAATAGATACGGACAAAGTGGACAGCTTTGTCTTGTTCCTGATTCTAGTGGAATTGCTTTGAGTTTTTCTTCATTTTATTTTATGTTGGCTATGGGCTTGCTATAAACTGCCTTTAGCATGTTTAGATATTGCTTTTATCCCTAATTTCTCCAGGACTTTTATCCATGAAGGGGTGCTGGATTTTGTTAAAGACCATTTCTGCATCTAATGAGACAATAATTTGGATTTTGTTTTCAGTTTGTTTATATGGTGGATTACATTTGTCAATTTATGCATGTTGACCCATCATCCCTGCATCTGTGGACTGAAACTGTTGTGCCCAGATCGCGACCCCCAGAGAGACCACCAAAGACGAGCATGCCAGAATGCAAAAGCAAGGTTTAATTCTGGATATCCAATACAAGCCTAGGCAGGGACTTCGTCCAATACATCCAACACAGTAGAGGCTGGAGGAAGTGCCTGCCTGTCTGCAAGCTCAGTTTTTAAAGGCAAAAGCCACAAGGTTACATCAATTAGGGGTGCTAGTATGGGTACAATTCTAATTGGCTCGCTTCTAGGGGCTTTCTAGAAATCATGGCTTAATCTTACTTCTAAGGGGGTGGTTGCCCGCCACCATTGCTCATTGGCTGCCCTCAGGTGGGGACATTTTTATGGTCAGTTACCCTGGAAACCAGGGTTAGAACATTCTATAGTCCAGCAGTCATTACGTCGTGACTACCTTGTGACTCTGTACTTTTACACTTCCTGGTTTCTGGAATCTGAACTAACTGGTTTCAGTAACTCGTGGCCTATTCTAGTAACTCATGGCCTGTACCTGAAAGGAGAAATCTTAGGCCTTAGTTTTAGGGTGAAAGCATTTTGGTCTTATTTCTAAGATGGCTCATTTTGGTCTCACAAAACCTACTTGATCATGGTGAATAATCTTTTTGATGTGTTCTTGAATTCAGTTTGCAAGTATTTTATTGAGAATTTTTGCATCTATGTTCATAAGGGAAACTGGTCTATAATTAATTCTCTTTCTTTGTTAGGTCTTTATATGGTTTGAGTATCAGGGTAACTGTGGCCTTGTAAAACAAATTGGGCAATGTTCCTTCTGTTTCTATTTTATGACTTAAGGATATTGGCATTAACTCTTCTTGGAAAGTCTGGTAGAATTCTGTGTTAAAAACATCTGGCCCAGGACTTTTTTCCCCACTTCGGTTGGGAGACTTTGAATGTCTGCTTCTATTTCATTAGGGGTTATAGTCTGTTTAAATTGTTTATATGGTATTGATTTAACTTTGGTAACTGGTATGTATCAAGAAAATTATCCACTTCTTTTATATTTTCTAATTTGGTGGATATGGTGGTTTGAAAGAAAATGGCCCCCAAAGGGAGTGGCGCTATTAGGAGGTGTGGCCTTGTTGGAGGAAGTGTGTCACTGTGGAGGTGGGCTTTGAGGTCTTATATATGCTCAAACCACACCCAGTGTTTTAGTCTTCTTCCTGTTGCCTTCTGATCAAAATGTAGCCAGTACCATGTCTGCCTACATGCCCCCTTGTCCCATCATGATGATAATGAACTAAACCTCTGAACTGTAAGCCACCCTAATTAAATGTTTTTCTTTTATAAGAGTTGCCATGGTCATAGTGTCTCTTCACAGCAACAGAAACCCTAACTAAGACAACAGAGTAGGGGTTTTAAGTCATATCCTTATGATTCTCTAGATTTCCTTGGTATCTATTGTTATGTCCCCTTTTTATCTCTAAATTTTTTAATTTGGATAATCTCTTTATGCCTTTTAGCTAAGTTGGATAAGGGTTTGTCAATCTTACTGATTTTCTCAAAGAACCAACTCTTTGTTCAATTGATTCTTTGTAGTGTTTTTGTTTGTTTGAAAATAATTTCAGTATTAAATTTGATTTCTTAAAAAATGATTTCTTGCCATCTACTCCTTTTATGTGTAATTTCTTCTTTTCATTCTAGAGATTTCAGGTGTGCTGTTAAGTTACTATTGAAAGCAAAAGTATTGGCCTAGGACCCCCCAAGACCAAGTTCTCAGCACAAAAAGGAATTCATTTGCCCCAGAAAGACAGAGAGCAGGAAAAAAGAGACAAAGACAGGAAATAGAGGAAGAGGGAGAAGGGGAAGAGAACAAAGAAGAGGAATAAGGGGTGTTTGTTCTAGGGAGAAGGGGACAGGACACAGGACTGCCTCTGGATAGAGAAGAGACAGACATGGCCCACAGGCAAATGGCAGTTTATAAAGATAAAATGGGAAACCCTGTGTCAGGATGAAGTGTTTAATTTTAAGTGGGAATGTTAATTAGGTGAATCAAAGGGGGCTTTTGATTGCTGGACTTCAATACTTTGATAACTGGACCTTGGTAGTCAACCTCAGGAGGAGGAAGTGGCCAAATAAAGGAATCGACTTTGGGGACTAGCTTTAGGAATGCAATCTAATGATTTTCCACAAGGCAGAGGAGAAGGGGGAGAAGGGCAAGGCCTGCCAGAGCCATGCCTGCCACACTTGAGCTGGCCAGAGTACCTTCAACAAGTATGAGATTATGCCAATTTTTTTATGTAGGCACTTAGTGCTATGAACTTGCCTCTTAGAACCACATTTATTGTGTCCTCCTATAAGACTGGGTATATTGTGTTTTCATTTTCATTCAATTCTAGGAAATCTTTAATGTTTTTTTCCTAATTTCTGTCTTGACCCATTTTTTCATTCAGTATTGAGTTGTTCAGTTTCATGAGTTTGTAGGCTTTCTGTTGTTTCTGTTGGTGGTGGTATCCAATTGTTTTTTCAATTTTTTTAATGTTGTTGTTTGGTTGGTTGGTTTTGGTTTTTGTTGTTGTTTGGTTTGTTTTGGTTTTATCTCTTGAGACAGGGTTTCTCTGTGTAACAGCTCTGGGTATCTGGAACTTACTCTATAGACCAGGCTGACCTTGAACTCAGAGATCCACTTGGCTCTGCCTCCCAAGTGCTGGGATTATAAATATTTGCCACCACCACCCAGCTGATATCCAGTTTTAATCCATGGTAGTCAGATAGTATGCAGGGAGTTATTTCAATTTTTTTTTGTATCTGTTGAGACTTGCTTTGTGTCCAAGTATGTGGTCATTTTAAAGAAAGTTCTATGAGGTATAAGAAGAAGGTATATTCTTTTGTGTTTGGAAGAAATATTCTGAAAATACCTGTTAGGTCTACTAGGTTTATAACATCAGTTAGCTCCAGCATTTCTCTGGATGACCTGTCCATTGGTGAGAGTGGGATATTGAAGTCTCCCACTGTAAGTGTGTGAGGGTCAATGTGTGATTTAAGCTGTAGTAATGTTTCTTTTAAGAGCGTGGGTGCCCTTGTGTTTGGTGCACAGATATTGAGAATTGCAATGTCCTCTTGGTGGATTTTTTCTTTGACAAGTATGTAGTATCCTTCTCTATCTTCTCTGACTGGTTTTGGTTTGAAGTGTATTTTGTTTGATGTTAAAATGGGTACACAAGTTTGCTTCTTTGGTCCATTTGCTCGTAATATCTTTTTTCATCCTTTTACCCTGAGGTGATGTCTACCATTGATGTTAAAGTGTGTTTCTTGGATGCAGCAGAAGGATGGATCCTGTTTTCTCATCCATTCTGCTAGTCTGTCTTTTTATTGGGGAATTAAGTTCACTGATGTTGAGAGACACCAATGAGCAGTATTTATTGATTCCTGTTATTTTGTTGGTGTGCTAGTGGTGGTATATTTCACCATTTTGGGTTTGCTCGCTGAGATTATTCATTTCCTGTGTTTTCTTGAGTGTGGTTAACCTCTTTAGGTTGAAGTTTTCCTTCCATTAACTTCTGTATGGCTCGATTTGTAGATAGATATTGCTTAAATTTGGTTTTATCATGGAATGTCTTATTTTCTCCATCTATCATGATTGAAACTTTTGCTAGGTATGGTAGTTTGACTGGCATCTGTGGTATCTTAAAGTTGCTAGAACATCTTTCCAGGACCTTCTGGCCTTTAGAGTCTCCATTGAGAAATCAGGTATTATTCTAATAGGCCTCTTTCCCTTGCAACTTTTAATATTCTTTCTTTTTTCAGTATGTTTAGTGTTTTGATTATGATGAGCCAATCTATTTGGTCTTTTGTATTCTCCTTGTGCCTTCACAGGCACCTCCTTCTTTAGGATAGGGACATTTCCTTGAATGACTACATTGAGAATATTTTCGGTGCCTTTGACCTCTACTGTCTCCTTCCTCTGTTCCTATTATTCTTAGATTTGGTTTTTTATAATGTCCTAGATTGCCTGGATGTTGTGTGGCAGGAGTTTTTCAGATTTAACATTTTCTTTGACAGAGGTCTCCTTTTCTTCCATTGTGTCTCCAATGCCTGAGATTCTGTCTTCCAGCTCTAGTGGTCTGTTGGTGAGGCTTGTCTCTGAGATTTCTGTTCAAGTTCCTAAAGTTTGTATTTCCAGATTTCCTTCGGTTTGGGTTTTCTTTGATTTTTTTAATTAATTAATTTATTTTACATCCTGGCCACAGTTTCCCCTCCCTCCTCTCCCCCCAGTTCCTCTCCCATCCCCTACTCTGTTCCCACCCAATCCACTCCCCCTCCATTTCTGTTTAGGAACAGACAGGTCTCCCATGAGCATCAACAAAACATGGCATATCAAGTTGCAGTAAGACTAAGTACCTCCCTATGTATTAAGGCTGGGTAAGACAACCCAGTATGGGGTGTAGGGTCCCAGAAGCCAGTAAAAGAGTTGGAGACAGCCCTACTTCAGTCTGGGTTTTCTTTAATGATTCTAGTTCCACTTTCACTGTTTGAACTGGTTTTTGTTTGTTTGTTCATTTTGTTTTATCTTGTTTCCTTCCACTGTTTGTGATTTCATATATTTCTTTAAGGGATTTATTCATTTCTTCTTTAAAGACCTCTATTATGTCTAGAAATGGTATTTTAAACTCTTTTTATTGTATTTCACTATGTTGCCATACTCAGGGCCTGCTGTGGTAGGATTACTGGACTCTAATGAAGACATAATGTCCTGGCTCTTATTGATTTGTTTTTATGCTGGTGTCTAGGCATTTGGGTTTGGGAGGATTGTATTTCTAAGTGCTGGTATCTCATCTTTTCTTGTTGGCTGGGTGTTTTGTTCCTTGGTTTCTGTTTCCCTCTCTGGTTCTTAGGAGAGTGTGGTGGCTGTGTTGCCTGGTAGGAAATTCCCCTGGGATCCTGATAGATGTGGCCACCAGGGGTTCCAGATAAAATATGTTTCTAGGTATTGGAGCTGACAGGTAGGAATGGGGATGGGCTAGAAGTAGGGCGGGGGGGGGGGGTCCACAAGAGGGAGGGAAGCTGGGTGTTTCCCCCAATCTGCTTAGTCCCCTACGCATGGGGTCAGAATGTAGAGAGAGGCTGACCCAGAAGGTCACTCCCAGGAAATGCTGGCCTGGGTTAGAGGGCTGGGATAAAGTCACCACTGAGTGGTGGGAGGAAGATCTGTGTGGTCCACTGGAACGGGGTGGAGGACATGGGAAGAAAGGGAGGCCACTGATGTGGTATGCTACAGAGCTGGGGATGTGTTAGCCGCTCTGCTTCCCAGGCTGGAGTGACCTGTGGGTTCCTAGGGAGCGCATGCTGGAGGTGGGGTCTGGGACAAGGCAATGAATGTGGGGAGGGAGGTTTGGAGGGGAAGATCTGTGTGACACACTGGAGAAGAGGGAGGGGGTGAGGGTAGGCTGCTGCAGGTGGGCTGCTAAAAAACTGGGGAGGATACTGGGGGAGTGGATTTGGAGGAGTGGTGGAGATCTGCAGTTAGCCTACCTGCTTCCCTGGCCAGAGTCCAAAACAGTGATCTTCTAAGTGGTGTTTCAGCAGCTACACTGGGTGTGAACTGATGCCTACACACCCTTCCCCACCTACCCCAAGCTCTCAGCTCCATAGCAGTCTGTAGAATGGAGTATGTGTGGAAAATAATTAGCCTCACCCAGAGAGAAAGAGCACTTGCTCTGGCCTTGGCTACAAGAAGGGACCTGTATAAACCTTTAGAGTACCCTGCCGATAAGAGTGCCCATTTGTCTGGAGGGGATTGGACCCCGATGGGCAGTCTAACTGTGGATGGGCATTAGGCTGGAGGTGAAAGGTCAGCCTTGCAGATTGCCCCATTGGACCCACCCATCTCAGCTAAAATACACACACACACACACACACACACACACACGACACCAAGTGCAGCTGAGTTTCCAGGATGACAATACACACTGCACGTTCATAAACATCACAAAATTGGCACTGCCCATGACCACACTGGGACAGGACATTGGAAAATTTGTTCTCAGGACAGTCTGTGCCATACCACAACTGTAATAGTTGAGTGGCAGGAAGGTGACCTTGGCCGGTTGGAGCCAAGGGGCACCACAAAGTCTCATCACGCAGCAGAGCTCCTGTGAGGTTTACTGGGGGGAGGTGCAGAGGCAGCCTCTGAGGGACAGCAGAAGGAAAAGGGAGTGGGAGGAAGGACTTGCCTTTTATAAGGGGATATAGCGCATGTACATGGGGAGAGTACTCTACTTGGTGGCTGTGGTAGCTACTTGTCACATCTTGGCTGCTGTTGATGATGTGTCCTGCTAGGTCCCTGAGAGCAGTCGGAGTAAACGCCTGAGTGCTAACATTCCTCCCTTTTTGGTTAGTTTTTTTGTTTTTTTTTTTTTTCCCCTGAGGCAGGGTTTCTCTGTGGTGTTTTGGTGCCTGTCCTGGATCTCGCTTTGTAGACCAGGCTGGCCTCGAACTCACAGAGTGAGTGTTTGCTGTGGGATGGTCTGTATGTCAAATGTGTTGCTGATTGGTCAATGAATAAATCACTGATTGGTCAGTGGCCAGGCAGGAAGTATAGGTGGGACTAACAGAGAGGAGAATTGAGAGAACAGGAAGCTGGGTGGGGGAGACACTGCCAGCCGCCATCAGGACAAGGAAGATGTAAAGTACCGGTAAGCCACAAGCCATGTGGCAAGGTATAGATTAATAGAAATGGATTAATTTAAGCTGTAAGAACAGTTAGCAAGAAGCCTGCCACGGCCATACAGTTTGTAACCAATATAAGTCTCTGTGTTTACTTGGTTGGGTCTGACGGCTGTGGGACTGGCAGGTGAGAGAGATTTGTCCTGACTGTGGGCCAGGCAGGAAAATTCTAGCTACAAATGGCATCCAACGTGGTGGCAAGAGTTTCCACCTAAAAACTGAGAAATAAGATTCTAAAACGGAGCTAAAAACAGCTTCCTAATTGTCTCTCTCAAATGAGCGGCAGCTGCCGGTTTGAGCTACTGGCGGGTTCCTAGAGTGCGTGCATGCTCGACCTGCAGTATGGTGGGAATGAGGCCTCTGCAAGTGGCACATTAAGCTGTGTGGTGGATTTAGCCTTTGCTAGTACAAAACAAAAAAAAAAAAAAGAGGTTTCTGGGCTACACGCTGCTTTGATAGAAGCATAGACCCACTATTTCTGAGAGTTGATGGCTCCCAGAGCTGGCAGAAAACGTATCACCGCCATGTTGGGAAGCTGAAGTGGGCAGAGCCAGCAGCACCAGCGCCGTTTCAGGCTTAGAAGGCTACAGTTCAAAGCAATAGGCTCAAGCTAATATAAAAAAATAAGCCACGTAAAGATGGCTACCACACAGAGAATCTGGATTATGTTCTCTTTGATATTCGTAACTAAAGAAAAACATTTGATTACAAAAGCTGTTGAGTTATGCCAAAATGTTTATTTTAAAGGTACCTTGACTTCAAAATTTGGATGTAAGGATATGTTGCTTTGGAAAGGAGGCTCTGCTTTTGTTTCCACAGAAAGCCAGAGGCTATGGATTTGTTCCAGATTAAGACACATCAGGTTTGACCAGCCAAGACCACCTGAAAGGTCTCCGATGACACCATGGCCCAGATGATCCAACATCCAGAACCGTTTCAAGGCAACTGGCTCAGATGATACAGCCTCACGGACTACTCCATGATCCTGAAATTTTCTTTGTTTCCCCAGAAGATACAGCGCCCCCCTCCAGCAGGAAGTAGTAAGAGAAGCTACGCCCAAATTCCCAAATATACCAAGCTGACTTTGGAGATGTGTAAAAGTTAAAACCTTCCTTTTTAAGAAAAGAAAAAGGGAAGTGCTGTGGGATGGTCTGTATGTCAAATGTGTTGCTGATTGGTCAATGAATAAATCACTGATTGGTCAGTGGCCAGGCAGGAAGTATAGGTGGGACTAACAGAGAGGAGAATTGAGAGAACAGGAAGCTGGGTGGGGGAGACACTGCCAGCCGCCATCAGGACAAGGAAGATGTAAAGTACCGGTAAGCCACAAGCCATGTGGCAAGGTATAGATTAATAGAAATGGATTAATTTAAGCTGTAAGAACAGTTAGCAAGAAGCCTGCCACGGCCATACAGTTTGTAACCAATATAAGTCTCTGTGTTTACTTGGTTGGGTCTGACGGCTGTGGGACTGGCAGGTGAGAGAGATTTGTCCTGACTGTGGGCCAGGCAGGAAAACTCAAGCTACAAGTGTTGAAGGTTCCAGGGCCCCTAGTATGTCTCAGACTGCCAGCAGGCAGGAGAAATGTGCCAGGAGGACCCCTGCCAAGTAACTAACACCAATGTTACTTATTATTACTCAGGGACACAGGGGGTATCCCATGCATGCAGGGAACCATGCTGGCATGCTGGGCAGATGCAACAGCGGGCTGGCAGGCAAGACACTCCATGCAGGCATGGCGGCTGAGCATGGCGGCTGGGTAGTGGGTAGGCAGTCACAACCAGATGCTACATCTACATGGAAATGGTTTATTATAATAGAGAGATGAAGAGAAGACAGGAAAGAGGGAGAGAAGAGAGAAGGAGGGGGGTCAAGGGGTGCACACCTTGTGGGAGTGGAGGGAGAGAGAGAGAGAGAAAGGGGAGGAGTTTTTCCTTAAGAGGCTTCTATATCAGGACGCAGGGTGGCCTCAAGGGGCAGGTCAGAATATTAACAACCTTGAAGCTGTCCAGGATGCAGATTTTGAGAACCTGGCAGGATGCTGGCAGAGCAGAAGATAAAGTTAATAAGTTTAGTGGGGAAATTTTTTCTTTGGTCCTGGTAATTAAGGGAGGGGAGTCCCTAGACCAGGGGAAGGTGGAGAAGAGCCTACTCTTAGGAACACGCAGTAGGTGGGGAAACGTGGGCTGTTGGTTGACAGTATTTATCTGGAGTTCATCTGATAGTGCATCTGACCTGTTCGAGGTGGATTCAAGTTGGCTTCCTGGAGCTTACAAGAATTTGAATTTACAAAAGGAGTTAAGTTTCATACACATTTGCATTTCCACTGTTTGTAACCTGTACTGAAATCCACATTGTAGAAAAGGCAGTAAACTCATGCCTTTGAGTCATAGGGGACCCAAAAATGATTCCGGTTCAAAGCATTAACACTTTTTCCTCCATCCATGTATACAGATGTATATAGGTTAGACAGATGGTTTTAGCACAATGAGAAGCACTTTTAAGTCTATACTTAAAAAACAACCAAAGGTAATTTAAAATCTTGAGCTTGTGACTATGATAACAGTAGTGATACTCTGCCAGAGCTGGATAAACAGTTTACCAGAATTCCATTGATTAATGTTAAGACTATAAACTTTTCGAGTGTTCACATAACAATGAGAGAAAGAAATCTGAAACATTTTATTCTTTTATATACCTCAAATCACTTTCTTCTTATCACCACTTAAGCATTTTCATCCTCAGACCTTTGTAACTTGCATTTACACACCTTAATAACTTGCATTTATGCACCTTAAATCACTTTCTTAGACCCTAAAACATTCTTAGATCCTCACATCCTAAGCTTTCATATCCTCACATAAACTTTACACCTTAAAACACCTTTTTTGACTCTAAAACATTTTTCTTAGATCCTCAACTTAAGCTTTCATATCTTCACATAAACTCTACACCTTAAAATACCTTCTATCTAATTCACCAAGAAATACAGGTGGTTGATTACTAAGAACAGTCATTGTAGAGTGAGTTCCTTTCAATAAAGGAAAGGTAAAAAAGTTACACTGAAATCTGTTCTGTGAGTTTGTCTCTTTTCTGAGTCTGGTAATGAGGTGAACTGTGTCTAGACTTAGTAGTAGCTCTAGGAGAGAGAGCCTTGTAGCCTGAGTTTTACACACACAGAGAACTGAGAAGGCAGCTGAAGCCCTGGTTGCTGCTGTAAAGCTGACAAAGCCACCACTAGCCTGACCGTCAAACAGCATCAGCGTTCTGAGAAGGACAAATTTTACCTGGGTTAGTAGAAGTGCAGACCAAGCAGCTCCAGAATTGATTAAAAAATGACAGAGATTTACCGGTTACCTAGACAGCTACCCCAGGGTCCTCCATGGTCATTGGGGACAGGGGTCTCAGGGCAGCACCAGTCTTCAGCTGCCAGGCCCAGAAGACCTGACAGACTTTCCTGTGGAGTAGAAACTTGTGGGGGGACCAGCCTACCCTGTCTAGACAAAGTGTGGCCATCAATTTCCCAGTGTTCTATTGTCCACAGTCTAGAGAGGGTCTTGGCAGCAGCTGAGGTGAAAGGCAGGTTTTTGCTCAGTTCTAGGTGGAGGATTTTCTGTGCCCATCCATCTTCTTGGAGGAAATAGGGGTGTTACCAGGAGCTGGCATGTCTCTCTATCATGAAAAGCTTTTTATTAAACATTTTAAATGCCATATTTCGCAATCTCTGAAGCATTTGAGGACTGTCTATCTATTAGGTACATCTGAATTGATAAACCTTGTTTCTTGTTACTTGTTTTAATCTTAACATTGAGAACATATACAGGGAACTAAGTAAGGCTTATCCCTGCAATTAACTTATATTAGTACTTAGCATGACTACAATTAAAGAACTTGATCATATATAAGATGACTACTAACTTGTGTTCCTTAGCAGTCTATGGTAAGTTAGCACCTTTCATAAGACTAGGACTTTACATTCCATTCCTGTCAGGTTTAGCCTTAAAAATAATGATTTTGAATTGAAGCTCTTGTAATATCAAAATAAAACTTTTTCATTATAGATAATGAGTTCATAAAGAAACCAAAATAGCTGTTCTGTGGGTAAAAACAGAACAAGTTTGTACCAAACTAAGGCTGTCTCCTGAGAAGGTTAGGAACAGTTGAAATGAACGATGAACAGTGCTGGTTGCGGAAAGGTCACGAGCCACAGCCACGCTACCTGGTAGCAGAGAGCTTTATTAGGAGGGTTGTGGGGGAAGACAAGAGAACTGGGCCTGGGAAAGGAGCACGTGCAGTGAAAGGGAAAGATGGTGGGGAAGAGACAGAGCAGAACAGAGAGGGGGTAGGGCCTGCGTCCAGCTTTTTAAGGGTTCCCGGTGAACATGTGCAGGCGAGCTTACGGAGCTACACCACACATGTGCTGATTGCATGACCACACAGTGTGCACGTAGTCACCAGCGCACACTGATGACATAAGATGCAGACCCTTTGTTTAACTCCTGAACTGCACATGTGCAGTCATGCAGCTGGAGTGAGGGCAGAATTCTAACAATAGTGACAGGGAAAGATCCCCAGGGCCAAATGGGAACAGGAGAAAGGGGGCTTGTGAGTTGGGGTGTGGCCCATGAGCAGGGACTGGGGAGCCTAGAGTCCAGCAGTGCCCTTGACAAGCCATGGGGGCCTCTGCCCAAATGCCCAACTCTGGGAAAAGGACGCTCTCAGGGAACCAGAAACTCCATTATAGAATACATATCTTGTTTATCTAATACCTTATTTACCAAACATGTGTTGTCACTTATCTAAGTTCCCTAGAAGCTTGATGTTGAACACTTGGTAAAGACCTAAGTACTTAGGTGTAAATCTCTGAGTCAGCTTTTTTAGTCTGAATAGATCTTTATAACCTTAAATTTTTATCACCATATAGAGTATATTCTAAATCAGAGTTGAATCACATATACAGTATGTTGTAACAAATCTAACCTTACATTTCTGTCATCACACAACAGTCCATACCAATCAAAAATATCTGAGACTTGTTGCTTTCTTAGTCTAAAAGCAGATACAATGAACAGAGAGCTCATTAGGACTAAGAAGTGTCACATGATATGTACCCTTTGTAAAGATGGTTGCCAGCCACATGGCTGCCTACATCATGATGAGGTCACCAGCCAAGATGGAGGAGAGCTATGTGGTTGCTGTTTAAAATATGTTTTCCTAAACAATAGTTACATCTAAGTTGCATGCACATATATGCACTGAGTTGAATCCAAGTTACATACATATACACGCAGAGTTAAATCCAGCTTACATTTACACATATAGAGTTAAATCTAAGTCACATACATACACACAAACACACACACACACACACACACACACACACACACACACACACACACACACACACATATATTAAACAGGAGTTGAATTAAGGGAAAACCAGTGTGTGCTGAGCAAGACAAAGCTGGTTTCTCCACCTTTGACTCCCATGTTGCAGCAAACATAGACAGGACATTTAGGGAGGGAGAGCAGACAGACACAAGCAGGTCTTGGAGCAAAGAAAAAGAAAGAAAAAGAAGAATTCTTTCTCGGTTCCCGACTGCCTGGTCCAAGGTATACTGAGGCCAGATTTGACTTGAAAGGAGTAGTCAGTGGGTCTCCAAAAGACATCCCAATGGGGAGCTTGGAGGTATGGTGGTAGGCTCAGTTCCCATGAGTGAGGTAGAGGAAGGAGATCCAAAGGCCTGGATTTCCTGGCAGCCCAGGGGTCCAGGGAGGATCAGATTAGGTGGGCATAAGCCATTCAGTACATCATAGGGGCCACGGGCTCTGAGCCCGAGAGACACAGTCGCCTGGTACCAGGACTTTGAGAAAAGCCAGAAGGCAAGGGAAGGACTGTGCTCAAGAGACAAAGCCTCATATCCAGGGGAAGGGTCAGAGGCGGGTGGCCCCACCAGAGACCCTGTTGCCGGTATTGAATGGAAGGCAAAGCCATGGGTGAACGAGAAAGCAGATTTGTTGCAGGTGAAGAGAGCGGATCTGGAGCAGGCAGTCAGGGTTCCAGCGTGAAGTGGGCACCTTTGGTGGGCCCTGCCAAGGTCTGCCACCAAGCAAACACGCCACATGCAACAGTTAGTGCAAGAGGTTTATTGGGGGAGGGGGAGGGATTGAGAGAGGCAGGTAGACAAGAGGAAGAGGAGCGGGAGACGAGAGGAGGCAGAGAGAGCGAGCTCTGCCTGGGGAAGAGTGCACGGGTCACATGACTGACCTGGCGACAGGTGATGATGTAACCGCTCTGGCTGCAGAGGCAGGCTGCTGCTCTGGCTGCAGAAACCAACACCGGAACTCTTTAATGAAAGAAGCGGAGTTAGACACATAAGACCCCAGTTTTCTTCCTATTTGAGAGAGTTCACTTAATGAAAAGGGGGCATGCACCTTAACGGCCTTACAGCTAGCAGGAGCTGAGAGAGAGAACAGGAAGAACAGAGGGAAGACTTGAAAGGAAGATAAGAGAAAGCTTGGACAGAGGGAACCTCCTTCCATTTACCCGATTGCTGGCAGAAGTTGCCAAGGGCCCATAAAATATCGGGATGTAGGGTACCAGTAAGCAGCCATTTGGATTGGTATATAAGAGATAGTGGGACCAGATTTGACTGCAAAGGCAGATAAGTTAAGCCCTTAAGGTGGGTGCTAGATGTAGAGGTCTGAAGTTTTCCAGAAGGCATCCCAGAGGGGAGCTTGGAGGTATGGTAGAGGACACAGTTCCCATGAGTGAGGTAGAGGAAGGCGATCCAAAGGCCTGGATATCCTGGCAGCCCAGGGGTCCAGCGAGGATTGGACTGAGTGGGCACAAGCTGCTCATTATGTTGTCATGTAAGAATAGGGGCCACGGGCTCTGAGCCGAGAGAGACACTGTCGCCTGGTACCAGGACTTCGAGAGAAGTCAGAAGCTGAGGGGAAGACTGTGCTCAAGAAACAAAGCCTCACTCATGGCAAATGACCAGAGGTGAGTGTCCGGAAAAGGGTCATCCGTAGCCTTAAAGACCATGGCTGGGAGTTCCTCCACCTCCAAGAATACCAGAGCATGCCAGACACTCAGTGGTCATTCCCATGGATCCAGAGAAGCATTTATGCTGACCAGGAGAAGGGGGACTTACCAGTTGTTGCCAGTGTTGGGTGAAGTGCTCAGTGATCATTAGTTGGAAAGTGAGTCTGTTCCAAGTAGACTGGGTCCAGGGTCCCAGTGTGTCTCAGACTGCTGGTGGGCAGAAGGAGCCACCAGGAGAGCCTGACAGAGTCTCAGTACCAATGTGATAGTTTACTTGGGAAGGGGACAGCACCAATGTAATAAATAGTTTAGCTGCGGAAGGCGATCTTGGCAGGTTGGAGCCAAGAAGCACCACAATGTCACACCATGCAGCACCACAATGTCACACAATGCAGCAGAGCTCCTGTGAGGTTTACTGGGGGGAGGTGCAGAGGCAGCCTCTGAGGGACAGCAGAAGGAAAAGGGAGGGGGAGGAAGGACTTGCCTTTTATAAGGGGATATAGCGCATGTACATGGGGAGGGTGCTCTACTTGGTGGCTGTGGTAGCTACTTGTCACATCTTGGCTGCTGTTGATGACGTGCCCTGCTAGGTCCCTGAGAGCAGGCCAATGTAAATGCCTGAATGTTAACAATAACCACAAATGTGGGCAGCATTTGGTAAATGCCCTAGGACCCTGTAACTTATAACTGAGAAGGAGGGGAGATCTCGGCCTCCACACTTGAGTTGTTAACCGTTTGGGGCCTTCTTTATTGTGTTTTGAGGCAAGGTCTGGCTATAGAGCCCCAGCTGACCTTGAATTTAAAATGACCATCTGGTCTCAGCCTTCCAAGTGATGGGATTACAGGTGTTCACTATGAGCATAATGCTATCAAGTTTATAGAATAAAGCCAGGTGGTGGCAGTGCACGCCTTTAATCTTAGCACTGGGAAGGCAGATCTCTGAGTTCAGGCCAGCCTGTCTACACTAGTTCCAGGGTAGCCAGGGCTACCAAAAAAACCCTGTCTCAGAAACAAAACAAAATAAATACATAAAATGAATACACAGTAGTCAGAGAAAACAAGCTTTGCTGAAACGTAGGAGTCAAAATTGCTGCATTTTTGTTGTCGGTTGTTTTTTTTGCTCTTTTGGGGGACCTGCTACCCAGCTCCCAAATAAACCACACATGGAGACTCATTATTATAAATGCCCGACCTTAGCTTGGCTTATTTCTAGCCAGCTTTTCTTGTCTACCTTTTGCCTCTGGGCTTTTTCCTTTTCTTACTTCTGTAATTTTACTTTCACTCTTACTCCATGGCTGGCTGTGGCTGGGTGGCTGGGTGGTTGGGTGGCTGGGTGGCTGGGTGGCTGGGTGGCTGGGTGGCTGGGTGGCTGGCCCCTGATGTCCTCATCCTTGATCCCTCTTGCTCTTTTCTTTTCTTCCCAGATTTCTCCTCCTATTTATTCTCTCTGCCAGCCAGCCCTACCTATCTTTCTCCTTCCTCACTATTGGCCATTCAGCTCTTTTTTAGACCATCAGGTGTGTAGACAGGCAAAGTAACACAGCTTCACAGAGTTAAACAAATGCAACATAAAAGAATGCAACACATCATTGCATCATTAAACAAGTGTTCCACAGCATAAACAAATGTAACACATCTTAAAATAATGTTCTACAACACTTTTCTATGTGGTTTTACTTTTTATTTTAAAGGTGGTTTTGAGACAAGGTCTCAGCTTGTACCTCTGACAGGCATGTAATCACTACGTGGCTTGGATTAGCCTCAAATGTACATGATGCTGGTGCCCCAGCCTCCTGAGTCCCACAGGATTACAAGCCCGAGGCACCATGCTCTGATTGCTTCTCTTTAACACATTCAATAGCAAGTTCCAGCAGCAGGTCTAATGTTTAACATGATTTAGAAGGAACAAGAAGTCACACAGCAGTCATAAAAAGATGCGGGTCTGTCGGTGTGAGAGCCTTCATATCAACTTCTAGGACAGCAAGGAAGGGTTACATAGTGAGGCAATGTTAGGATTCTGCCACTCCTCCAGCTGCATGACCGCACATGCGCAGTTCAGGAGCTAAGTAAGGGGTCTTATGTTTTACATCATCTGTGTGCTGCGTGATTACATAATGCGTGTGGCGTGGTCATTCAATCCGCACATGCGTGGCATAGCTCCGTAAGCCCACATGCGCATGTGCAGGGAAATCCTTAAAAAGCCGGACACAGACTCTTCCCCTCTCTTCTGCTCTCTCCTCCTCCTCATGTGTCTCTTCCAGAGGCCTGGTCGCTCTCTTCTGCACCCCCCCCCCCCCACACACACACAATAAAGCTCTGGTACTAGATTTTATCGTGCCTCAGGACCTTTCCTCGAAGAGTAAAAGTGTCGTATTTAAAACCAACAGTCCTCTTCCAAAACCATAAAATATAAAATAAATTTCAGTTTGGGTTATGTGTCCCACTTTTACAGACCAAGTGTGGCTCAGAGAATCCAGCCGAACTACAAAGCTGGGGGTTCACGTCCACCGAGTTCTGGCTCAGAACAGAACAACAAATCCAGCAGTACGGCACTCCACAAGCCAAAATGGCCGTCCAGTACTCCAGGATGCCCTGGGTTCCTACCTCTGGGGCTCATCTGGGTCTGCAGGCTAAAAGGTCTGAGCACAGCCCTGGAAAGAGAACCCAGCATGTATGTGCTCCTGGTCCTGAACTGTGTGGATTAACTGTCAATGATTGCTGAGACTGTGGTCAAATTCCTGGAACAATCACTAGAGTCTAGAGTCCAGGCCCCGGGGGTTGTGGAAGATTAACTCACTCAAGGAAGAACTTCCTGGCTGTGCACACAGAGAAACCTGCAGGAGCCTCACCAAGATTGACATCACCCCCAATACCTGCTTTCTCAAAAACAAAGAGAAAAGGATGCATGGGCACGCACCCCCACCCACTTCCCATCCCCAGCTACCTCTCACACACTAATTTGTTAGTCTCTGGTGTTCCCTGCAACCTTTGGGCATGAAATGTCTTTTTCTGCAGGGCTGTGGCTGCTGAGAGCCTGAGACCTGGAAGACTTTCATTTTTTTCATGGCTTCTGGAACAAATCACCTCAGACTCAGAGCTGACAACAACTCAATGTTGATCTTGTTGAAACTGGGTGTCAGAAGTCTCAAGTGGGTCCTTCTGAAGGCTAAGGGGAGAATCCCCTTCCTGGCCCCGGGCTTCTGGACGCTTTCTCACTCTCTGGCCCCTGTGTCAGCTGACCCCCTCCTTGGTCTTCTGCTTGGCCTTACACTGGGCTCACCTGAACAGTACAGATTGACCTCTTCTTGTTAGGATCCTAATCACATCTGACAAGCCCCTTTCCTGGCTAACAGAGGCCACAGGTTCCACGGATTAGCACGGAGCCTTCTTTGGGAGACTGTCAACAACAGTCTGAGGCAGGCTCCTTCCCTGCCTCCAAGGGAGCTTGCTGTGGGCTCTTTGCTGGGAATTGCCAGGGCTCGTGTTCTGATCCAGGCAACATGACTGATGCCTTCAGTTCACTTCCTACCATTCCTCAGCTCTGCTGAGACAGCAAACCACTAAGGTTATTTTCACTAGAGGCTCCTCTCCTCAGTAGACAGGAATCTTGGGGGACTTCAGGAGGGAAGGGCTGATTTGGGCTCACCATTTGAGGTTACAGTTATAGCAGGGAAAGGAAAATGTTTCTGCACCCCGATAAGCCTCTCCACTGACGCAGCAATCCAGATCAGACCAAAGGAGACTAAATTGAGAAAAAGCCCATGTTTAATGGGTAAAATGCTCCCAGATGAGTTTCCAGGCCCCCAGAGAGGGGACAGGGAAAGAGAGACCAAAAAAGCAGTTTGAATACACTATGGGAGTGGTCTTGAGCATCTCTGGGGGAGGAGCCATGTTTGGCAGGACTTTCTGAGATGAGGCAGGGTTTGAGGAGAGAGAGATGGGGGAGGGGGCTTGAAGTGGAGCTTCCACCAGAACATTCCAGACTCTTTGGGTATGGGGGTGCCAGGGGCTGAGGTGGAGCTTCCATCAGAACAGAAAGCGCAGGCAAGAGTCACGCTATGCTTGCAGTCAGGAAGCAGGGAGGTGATGCCGACATTCAGCTCATTTTCCCCTTTTCACGCAGGCTAGGACTCAAGCCCGTGCAGCGGCACCGCCCACATTTAGAGTGGATTTTACCCCCTCAGTTAACCAGCCTAGAAAACCCCCTAGAGCTTGTCTTCCGGTTCACTCCAGATCCTGGTTCACGCCAGGTTGACAAACCACAACAGGTGAATACTTTAAAGTATTCACCCTCAAGCCTGGCCTGAGCCCAAGGTGTTGTATCACTTTTGACTCCAAGGAAACATTTCCGCCCTGGTCCCAACAAATTGTGAGCATGTCTGTTTTTCCCAAGAAACAGTTAAACTCTCAGCTCCTGGGATTGGCCTGTACTTGTTTTTCATTAAAGAAAGCCTCCACTCTGAACAATCTTTATTTAAGCCTTTCTTTAGATCTAGGCTGGAGGTGGCTGATATGCCAAGACCAGAAGTTGTAAGACCAGTTTGAACACTTCTTAAGTCTTGCATGAATGGTCTTGCACCTTTCTAAGGTGTGTGTGTGTGTGTGTGTGTGTGTGTGTGTGTGTGTGTGTGTGCGCGCATGGAGTGATTCTCTTTGGGGGTTGCCTAAGACCATTGGAAAACTCAGATATTTACATTATGATCATAACAGTAGCAAAATCACAGTTATGAAATAGCAACAATAATAATTTTATGGTCGGGGACACCACCACATGAGGAACTGTGTTAAAGGGCCACAGCTTTAGGAAGGTTGAGAACCACTTTTCTAGACCAAGATAAAAGTGACCAGGAAAATGAATAAGACAGTCCAGATTGCAAACAAACATTTCCCCTAGGCTAGGAAGCTGACTCAGCAGGTAAAGGGTCTACCACACAGTATGAGGACTTGCATTTCATCCCTAGAATCCAGGTGGGGCATGGGTGTAAGCCAGTACCGGGTGGTCCCCTGCAGTTTGCTAGTCAGCCAGTCAGCCAAGCCCTAACAACTGTCGACCCCAGGTCCCAGGTCTTGGTGAGAGACACTTTCCAAAAACACAAGGTAAGCGCTGGGGAGATGACTCAGTGTAATAAAGGGTCACTATGAAAGCATGAGGATTTGATTGGGGTCCCAGCACCCATGTCAAAAGTCAGCATGGTAGCACTCACCCACAACCCCAGTACCAGGGATGTGGAGACAGGCGGATCCCTGGAACCTGCTGGCCAGCCGGCCTAAGTAAGGGAGCTTCACATTCAGTGAGAGCCCCTATCTCAAAAAAGTAAGGTGGAAAGTGATGAAGAGGGATACCTGGTGTTGACCTCTGGCCTATACATAGATGCATACACATTTGCACATGCACCCTCACACACAAGAGCATATAAACAACACACACACAAACAAAAGTGAAGGGACCCTGAGGAATGACACCTGAAGTTGACCTCTGGCCTCTTCATGCATGCTCACTCAAGTACATGCACACCTACACACACACACACACACACATTCTTTCTCTCCTCATCAATTATAAACCTTCACAGGAAACCTTGCTCCAGTCCATCATGACACTCTGGCCACCTGAGCAGGAATCAGCATTTCACAGGGGAAGCCTCACCTCGAGACATACCTGAATTGACACAAGGAGCCAACAATGCTGATTGGCCCTCAGCGTGAATAGTGCCAGGCGGGCCTGGGAGTTTGGTCTATATGCCCACTCTTTGTTCAGACTGCTATAACAAAACACTATGGGCTGAGCAACTTACAAATAGTAGAAATTTATTGCTCACTGTTAAAGAGCCTAGAAATCCAAGAATATGGCACTACCAGATTTCACACCAGCCGGGGGCTGCTTTCTGGCTCACCTTCTTGCTGTATCCTCACATGGTGGAGGGTTGAGTTCCTAGGGTCTTATTATAAGGATACCAGTCCCATATGAGGGCTTCGCTCCCACGAGATAATGACTTCCCAAAAGCCCCCTTCCTCACTCCATCTTCACTGGGGAGGCTGGGAATTTCAACCTATGGGTGGAGAGGACACCAACTCCCAGGCCTAGCACCTGCCATGCAGGCAGGGTACAGCCAGCTGACCCTCTGAGACAGGGACCACAGCCAGAGTGACACCTTCTTTGACTTCAGCAGCTGGCAAGACAATGGAGGCATTAGGTGAGTTCCTCAAGTTGGGAGGCCTCTGTTCTTGCCTGGAGCAAACAGCAGATGCCTTACCCAGGATCTATGAAAGTGTAAACCAAAGCTGCCACCTGTCCTCTCCTTTCATAGTGCTAAGGGCCCCAGGGGCACTCTGGAGCCTTGTGCCTCAAGGGAACCAGAATAAAAAGTTGCCTTGTGTACAGGTGTGGGTTGAGCTGGGAGGGATAATCCTGCCTTCTTCTCTACCCTGGCTGTGACCCGGCTTTCCCTCTACACCACCTGGCCTGCGTGGAGACCCAGGGGAAGGTTACAGATACCACAGTAAGCTTCTGAGACGGCTCAAATGCTGTCCCTCTGGAAACTGGAAAGCTTCCATAACACCAACAGGTTGTCCTTGAGCAGCTGCCCCTCCATAGCTGGGCACCAAGCGACCAAACACATGAGCCTACAGGATTTCTCACACTCAGACCATGACTAATGGGATTTTCCCAATGAACTGGTCAAGGCTACAAAGTCATACTTACAGACTTCAAGGATGGAAAAACATTGACCTCTGATTTAGCAAATGCAAGCATATTTCCAGCAAACCATTCATTTATTTCAAGGATGTCCAGGGGCTGGGGACATAGCTCACTTAGTAAAGTGCTTGTCACAAATGAGCTCAGTCCCCATGGTGGTGCACCTGTAACCCCCGTCCAGGGGAAGCCAAGACAGGAGGGTCCCGGAAGTGCTCACACGTCAGTCTAGCAGAGCTTCAAGCTCGGTGAGAGAGTCTGCCTAAAAAAATAAAATAAAAGAGTGGATATCAAATAAGGAAGACACCTGACTTTGACTTCTGGCCTACATTGTCACATTCTCTCTCTCTCTCTCTCTCTCTCTCTCTCTCTCTCTCTCTCTCTCTCTCTCTCTCTCTCTCTCTCTCTCTCAGGAATGAGGAGAAAAGGAGTACCTACCTTGAGAGTAGCCTGGTTTGTTTAGTTTAGTTTTCCACTGTTCAGCACAGCTGGATGGGAACAAAAATCTAGAACTGCCTGTCCCCCAAGGGAGCGCTGATTCTTTTTCCTCCTTATTACTGGGGGTAGAGTGGTGGCCTAGTATGTTGAGGAGAGACTGTAGTTGTGCTTACTCTGTAGGGGGTTCCACATAGCTCAGGCCAAGAAGGCTGGTCCCATGAGGAAGCTGAACTCTTGTAGCTTCTCAGCACAAGCACATAGGCCCAGTGACCAGCACTAAGCAAGCAGGTGAGACACATCTCCAAACACCTGAGCACAGCTCATGACTGATGCCTTTGTACCAAGTGCCTGGGGGTAACATGAGGGACGCCAGGATGCTACACCAATAGTAACAGCCTTGATAATAACCATAATAGGCTGGCACCAATAATAATAGGTCACAGGTGTCCAGCATTACACCAGTAGTAACAGCCTTGATAATAACCATACCAATTGTATTGGCTGGCACCAATAACAATAGGTCACAGGTGCCCGGCATTGTGACAGCTCTCTATTTCTTACGTTTTAGAATCCCCACTGAATCCCTGCTACCACAGAACAGTTTTATTGTTACTACCAGTGGTCACCATTTGATAAGCATTACTGTGTAATAAGCCTTACTGTCCTTTTCTCATTTTCCACAAACAGCACCCCTATCAGGCTGAGTACCATTATCAAATGAAGATCAGTAAAATTATGATGGGATCACCCCACTGTTAGAGATCAAAGCTAGGTCTGCTTCTGAGGCTTCTGAGCTTCCTTCTGCTCCTCACGGCCTCTTTGGGGATCCCAGAGGCTCAAAGCTCTCCTTCTTGCTGTTGAAGAGAGGCAGAACGTAAGGGCACCAATCCAAACAGCTCTCCCACACGTGCCCTTGACCCAGTCAAAGGGATCTGTGTCATCACACACCTTACTTCACCTGGGGCTAATCTAGCCAGGAACAGAACTTCAAAATAAGGTTGTGCCCCATAATGTCCTAGTGTATGAATTCCCAAGGGAGTGTCCCTGTCTTTCCCACAACTTGTGGCCACTTTCTTTCCAGTCAGGCGGACTGAGTACCTGTTAGCAATCTAGTGCCCACTTCCTTCTTACGGAGGCCACTTTCCAGCCCCATGCCTCTTCCACTTGGTTAGATTAATATGCAAAAGGATGAAGCCAAGAGACTCACCAACTCCTGCAAATGAGAAACCAATGAATCACTGCCCCCCAACCCATTGAGGGCTTAGTTAATTTCACTTAAAACTCTAATAGAAGCCTGAAAACGTAGCTCGGCTGGTAGATGGCTTGTCTGGCATTCATGAAGCTATGGGTTCAACCCCCAGAATTGCATAAACCAAGTGTGGTGGACATCTGGAATCCCAGCACTCAGGAGGCTGAGGCATCAAGATCTGAAGCTCAATTCTCTCCTTTGCCTTATAGCCAGTAGAGTTCACAGAGGCTAGCCTGGGCTACATGATCTCTCAAAAACTGAACAAAAGAAAGGAAGGAGAAAAGAAAGGAAGGAGAGAGGGAAGGAGGAAAGATCCACAACTGTTTTTATTTTGGTTTGATTGTTTGAGACAAGATTTTTCTGTGTAACAGCTCTGACTGTCCTAGAACTCACTTTGTAGATGAGGCTGGCCCCTAACTCAGAGACCTACCTTCCTCTGCATCCCAAGTGCTGGGATTAAAGGCATGTGCCACACCACCTGGCCCACAACTATGTCTTAAAAAAAAAAAAAAGCCTTTGTTTTAAAGACATGAACTTTCTATGTCTGGAACTCATAGCCTTCAGAGTGCTGGGATCAAAGGCATGCGCCACCACATCCAGCTACAAATGTGTCTTATAAAATAAGATATAAAACATGATAAACGATGCATCCTGAACTAAAACTGTGAGTGATGAATTATTCACATTTAAGAACATGGAAACCTGGAACAATGTGAATTTAAAATGGCGTGTCGTCTCACTCATAGCTACAAATCCCTCCTGATAATTGTAAAAATGTAACCAAAATGTAAAAGAAAATACAAATGAGTTTTGTATTGCTTCTGGATAGAGAAAGACCACATAAGCATAAAAGCTCCAGGGAAACCACTAAGTACATAACTGCATAGCTAATTGGCACAACCTTAAAATTCTAAAAACAAAAAACAAACAAAAAACCCAGAAAATAAAAACCTGCACACTTGTGCAATTCCCTTCTTAATACATAGTCAGAACACTGGAGAAAAGTGTGCAAGAACATCCCTCCGTACTCTCAACTCTGTTTGGCTAGGGTGTTAGGGCTTGACATAAGGGACTCCATTTGGTTCTGACACCTCACACAGTTGCCTATCTTTTGGTCACCTTTTAATTTAAAACTTTTTATTAATTTATATATTTCCTTCATGTATCAGAGCTATTCACCAAGTATTAACCAACCATATATGGTGTTAGCAATATTTTTTTTGTTTCTCATTTAGTTTCTCATTTTAACTGTTACTTTTGATACGTAAAGGATCTTTTTAATTATATATTTGAATTGACAATAGTTCTTTATAGTTTCCTTTCACTATCATATCTTCTGCACTTTTTTTTCTTTTCTTTTTTGTCCAAGAAAGGGTTTTTCTGTGTAACCCTGGCTGACCTGGAACTCACTTTGTAGAGCCAGTTGGCCTGAAACTCAGAGAGATCTGCCTGCTTCTGCCTCTGGAGCACTTTATAGTCTGCCTTGTAAACTGAGTGTAGGGAATCACAAGTCTGAGGTCAGTTGGCTACGTAGTGAGTTCAAGGCCAGCCTGAGTTACTTAGCAATGACACTCATAAAGGTGTGCCTGCATCAACAGTGGAGTGAGGAAGTGTTGAAATAAAAGGTTGCAAGAATTCGTTTGGGATATTCTGAGATTTGTAGATTGGCTTGAGAATGTTCCTCTTTTCCACACTGGGTCTTCCCATCCCCTAAGACCTGCCTCCTGTGCACTCAAGCCCCCACCCACACAAGACAGACTCATAAAGACTTCCTTTCACTCTGTTCTGTTTTCTTTATCAGTTATGTATATTTTTAGACATTCTGTTTTACTTACGACATTGGGATAGAACATATGTTCTAATTGACACTGTTAATATGTAAAAGACTCTTTATTCTAAAAAATTTATTTTGTATCTGTGTTCTTTATTAAACTTTAGAATTTCTAAAAGTTTTTTAAATTATTCTCTTGGTAGACATTCATGTCATCCTCAAATGAAGCCATTTTGCCTATTTCTCTCCAGTCTCATCCTGTTTAACAAACTTCTGTTAAAAAAAAAAAAAACAAGGAATTCTCATTCTCTCTCTCTCTGTGTGTGTGTGTGTGTGTGTGTGTGTGTGTGTGTGTGTGTGTGTGTGTGTGTAGGAACACAGAGACCGGAAGGATGACACTGGGTGTCCTTCTCTATCACTCTCCACCTTATTCTCTTGAGGCAGGGTCTCTTGCTGAACGGAGCTAGGCTGGCAAGCAGCAAGCTCCTGCAGCCCACCTGTTTCTGCCCCACACATGCTGGGATTACAGGCACACTCACAGCCGTGCCTAGTTCTTCCATGTGGGGGCTAGGGATTTGAACTCTGGTCCTTGTGCTTGAACAGCAAGTGCTCTAACCTCCGAGCCATCTCCCCAGCACCAACAACAATCTGGTTCACTGTATTGACTAGCACGTTTAGAATACAGAAATATCAGGGATGTTTCAACGTGACTATCACACAGTATTGACTGAGATTTCCAGTTCATGGGCATGGTTTTACATACAACTTTTCGGTATTAAAATAATCAGTTGATTTTCAAATAAGGTTGAGTGCATGAACAGACTTTTTGTCTCTGCATTCCTAGAGTGAATTTCACCTGATGGTGGTACTTTCTTTAAAGTATGTGGCTAGCTTGTCAATACATTGTCTCATATTCTTCATCACGCCTTTACGTAAGATTGGGATTCAGGGCTTGTATGTGGTTTTGCTGTCTCTCCTCTCTTGGGACAGTTTGTGCTGTGTGACTTGTTTTAGGAAGATGCTTGTGTTGATTTAATCCCCTTTATTTCTAGTCTCATATTTCAGGATTTCAGTTGCTCGTGGTCAAAAAAAGACGAGTGAGTCTAATACAGTAAAAGATTTCGGGAAAGACCATGGTCACATGACTTTCATTACATTCAGTAGACTTATAGTTGTTCAATTGTACCTTGTCACTGTTGTCAATCTCCTATGCCTGATTTATCAGCTCTGTCACAGATACCTCTGCACAGGAAGTCACATCCACAAGAGTCATTACTCTGTAGCTTCAGGTTTCCATGTATTCAGTCTTTGCCTTTCTATGCAGAGAGTGGGAAACACAAAAACAAAAAAAAACACTTTATAATAGTAACACTAGTGAGCTAGGTGATGGAAACCCTGGTAGTTTTTCTTCCCCTCATTTTTATAATGTTATTTTTATAGCAAAATGTTTCAAATATATACCATTAAAAGAGACTTCTGGAGGGTGAGAGAGGCAGCCCAGCCATTAAAGGCTCACAAACCAAAAGCGACTTTTAGAGAAATTAATAGTGACCACCGCGAAGGGGAAATGAGGTACACTTCCTGTTCTTTGTCCTCTCGTAAATCTCTTCAGCCATCGGCACTTCCCCTCTCTGTCTATACTCCACCCATACTGCTAAAAATAAAAATATGCTTGTTTACATAAAATATAATTACCTCCTTCACCGCCTTAAACCCAGGACTCCTCAGACCGTAAGCCATGACAAACAGATACAAATTGTTCTCAGGCTACATACAACAAACAAGAAATTCTGTGTGTGAAGTGGAGTCAAGCTGAAGACTTGTGGCTCTGAGTACCAGGGGTGTAGAAACTTGTCAGATGCAAGCCATGGAAGCCAGGCTTTTGCTGAAACGAAAGCAGACAATGTGTCGAAATTTCTTCAAAACTACAAGATCCCTTTTTTTTTTTTTTTTTTGAGACAGGGTCTTGCTGTGTAACTCAAACTAGACTTGAACTCATGATCCTCCATCCTCAACCTCCTGTGTACTAGAATTACAGACATGTGCCACCATGAGGGACCGAAGGAAATCTCACTTCTATAGAAAGATGCCCTTGGGTATTGAGTGGGACCAGAGGGACTTTCAACATTCTGGAGTGACATATGATGCCCCTGTCTTCACACAATGCACCAGGCATGGATACTGAATACTGTCTCTCTCTTCCCAAGTCTCCTCAGTGCTGAGGATACTAACTTTCTTGAAATCATTAGAAAACATATTGAAATTGTGAATAAGAAAAGCCAGGTTTCCTTCATCCCAGTGATGAAGGATATGCTGGGAAGGTACTCAGACTCCTAAAGATATTCCATCAGCCCAACATGGAGCCGCGTTGATGCCTGAAAAAGAAAAAAAAAAAAAATCTGTGTTTCTCTCTGTCCCCAAAGGCTGTCACAGCTTGTCAGCTCCTTACTGTGGGGCCTGCAACAAGATTTACAGCACATTTTTTTTTTCTTCTAGGGAATTCACACTGTAAAGGAGAGATCAAATTTCCCCATTTTTCCCATGTATGTATGGTGTATGTGTGTGTATGCACATTTGTATGTGGGTGGGTGTGTACCTGTGTACACATACATGTGGAGGCTTTTTCACCTTATTCATTGAGGCAGGGTCTCCAGTCAAACCCAGAGCTCACTCATAGGGCTAGTGTTGCTAGGCAACTTTCTCTAGGGATCCCATCTCTGTCTTCCAAGGTCCCCACACTCACCTGGCATTTATGTGAGTTCTAGGAATAGAAACCCCAGTCCTTGTGCTGTGTGCCACAAGGTTAATCCCTTAGCTTTCTCTCCAGGCCAAGAACAAGAAAATTCAAAAATACTGGACTGATGGGGCTGGAGAGATGGCTCAGAGGTTAAGAGTACTGGTAGCTCTTCCAGAGGTCCTGAGTTCAATTCCCAGCACCCACCTGACAGCTCACAGTTGCCTATAACTGTATTTCCCATGGATCTGATGGCTTCTTCTGGTGTACAAAACACCCATGGACCATAATATCACCACATTCCCCCAGAACCTGGCCTGGTCTTGTTTAAATCACGTATGTTGGGGGGCGGGGAACTCTGTGACCACCACAGCCAGCAGAGTAATGAATGATCTGCCGGAAGCAAGAAGGAAGTTTGGTTTTGATGAAAATATTGCTGGTGGTAATTAACTCAATCCCACGTGGCAAACAAAGCTTAAGACACGACTGCACTGAAACTTTTTGTAAGTACATATGACATTTCCCATAAAGATGGGTTCTATAGCTTGACTGCATGTGACACCTTGTATAAAGATAATTCCGATAGATGGACAAGCTCACAATAAGGGCCTGGGGGAGGACCCAGTGTGGTCTTGGCCACACCGCACAGAAGGTCACTAAGCTATTAAAAGTAACGTCCACACCCGGCCTTATGGGCAGTTAACTGGTACACATCCCTTCCTTTGAAGGAACATTCCTGGTTCCCCTATGCTTATCTGCGAACACAAGGACTTCTATGCCTCCCACAACATCCTGCTAGGAACAGGGGTCTCATGCTTGCAATCCCCGCACTTAGGAGGCTGAGGCAGGAGAAGTTCAAGGCCAGCCTGGGCTACATAATGAGTTCTAAACCAATCTGAGCTACAGAGTGCAACCCTGTTCCCTCCAAAAACTTTAAATTATATGTTCCTTTTTAAAGATTACAGACAATAAGAATCAGTAAGAATCAAGATCAGTTATTTTTATTTAGTTCTTAATTATTATTTTATATGTGTAGGTGTTTTACATCTATACAAGTCTAGACACCACAAGCATGCCTGGTGCTCACTGAGGTCAGAAGAGGGCATCAGTTCCTCTGGTACTGGAGTTACAGAGAGTTGTGAGCCACCATGTGGGTGCTGGGACTCAAACCAGGTCTTCTGGAAGAGCAGCCAATGCTCTTAACTGCTGAATCAACTCCCCAGCCCAAGACTACAATTTTAAAGCAAGTCTATGTTGATACTGAGGTACTGAGATTTCCCATATGTCCCTTGCCCCCCCCCTTTCATAGCCTCCCCAACACAGCATTCTCATCAGGCTGATATATTTGTTGCCATTGATGAACTCATACCAACACGGCAATGTCTCTCATTGTCCTCCATTTACATTGTGAAGGCCTAGACTTGACTTTACAGGCTCCATCTTAGGGGAAGGGCCACCATCTCAGACCACCTGCTATACTCAGTTCCAGGAAGGACCTCAGGAATGTGCCATGACAACTTGAACAGATACAGAGCAGTATGCTCCTGAAGACATTTTGTCTGTGGTTTACGGCCCTTGAAAATATCTAGATAATCCTGCTGAGCAGTCCAGATAATCCTGTTCAGCGGGTTGTGGTTCCCTGCCAAAAGTCTAACCCAATGGTTTCAAATGTGTCTTCAAGCCCAAAGTCTAGACCAATAGTTTCAAAAAATCACCTTGCCCCATATCCCTTCTACCCAATCCCAAGCATGTAATTCCCAGCTTGTAGTTTTTCCCTATAAAAACTCTCTATACCTGGGTTCGTGGCCGCCGCCACATTTCCTTCCAACTGCCATGTGATAGCCCAGGTTGAACCTGAATATAAGGACCCTTATGTGCTTGCATCAGAAACCGGCTCCTTGGTGGTCTCTGGGGGTTTTGAGAAATGGGTACAACAACATGAGACTTTGTTCAAGGTGTTCCATATTCTACACATCTGGACAAATTCATAAGGTCATATGGCGCTGTTACAGTCTCACATGGAGTCTTCTACCATCTCAGTTCACTCACCCACATGCCAATTGTTACCTGGAAACACCCTCATAGTCACACCTAGAAGAACATTGCGTCATCTTCCTATGGGTCTTTTAATCCATTCCCACCCAACCTGCACGGCTTAGGTCCCATCACCGTGGCTAGGAACGACAAGGTAATGAAGAAGGGACACACACACACACACACACACACACACACAGTGAAGCTGGGATCAGGTGGGTTCTCAAAGGACACACACACACACACACACACCCAGGGAAGCCGGGATCAGATGGGGTTCTCAAAGGACACACACACACACACACACACACACACACACACACACACACATACACACACACACACACACACACGCACAGTGAAGCTGAGATCAGGTGGGTTCTCAAAGGACACACACACACACACACACACACACACACCCAGGGAAGCCAGGATCAGGTGAGGTTTTCAAAGGACACACACACACACACACACACACACACACACACAGTGAAGCTCCAGGTCTGCAACCTGTAACCTCAATGTGTTTATTAGATACAGCACCTGGGCAAAGGTTAACTAGTCTCCCTAGGAGGTCTCTGTAGCCAGCATCTCAGGCTGTAAACATCCAGTAGAAGGAAGTCACAGTTCCTAATCTTTGCAGCCCTGGACCAGTCATCCGTAAGCACTCATACTCGGAGCCTAAGAAAAGCTTTGCCACTTCTCTTGAGCCTGGGCCATATCAGTAATGGCTTTGCCAAATATCCATGGGTCCAAGGACTTGGGCTTTCTTGACATGGCTGTGCCCATGTCAAAACACACATTCACTCAGCACTTCACTCACTCATGGCTTCCTCTGCTCCCTATATCAGTCAAGGTGACAAGAAGATGCCCAAAAGAGGGCTGAGGTCCTGCAGGGTGCTGGACTCAGGAACCTTGCTGGTCCTAACTGGAGCTCTGTTCACACACAGCATCACTTGCCTGTTAACATCTACCTTCCCAGCAGTTACAGAGAGCTTTCGTGGAGACTTCAAACTGTTCCCTAGGGAACTTTTCAGCCAGTGATGTTGAGTACCCTTCCACACTTGAACTGAGTGATTCTAAGGAAATGTGTTGAAATGGGTTTTTTTGGTCTTTTTTTCTTGACAGTGCTGGGGACAGAATCTGGGGCTTTGAACATACTAGGCAAGTACTCTTCCACTGAGCTTTGTCCCCAGCCCTTGGGTTGGCGGCTAGTTGGTTTGACTCTTGTTATACAGCCCAGGGTAGCCTCAGACTCGTGGATCTTCCTGCTTGTACCTCTCAAGTGCTGGGATTATAGGTGTGCACTATCACACTAGGCTCTAAGAACTTAACACCGACTTGGTGTCCCTCTCCTATAACGGAAGAAAAGCAGACAAAGTGACATGGGTTCATGGATATATTTAAGACGGCACCTCAGAGACCTACTAAACCAAAAGGAAAGGGCACCGCCTCTGGGACAGGCCAAAGCTTACCCATGCAGCGCACAGGCACTTGCTGTGACCAGTGACACCAAAACAGGAGTACAGCAGGGTGGCTGCACCCCCGCTTTTCCCCAGCGGGTGATGGCTTGCCTCCTGTCCCCTACAGCAGTCTGGTGGCAGATGGCAGCCTGTCACAGGAGAGGGCTGAGCTGTCTCGGGTGACCACTTCCCCCTCCCACAGCAGAGGCCCTCTGCCAAGGGGAAGTGTCTGGAAGTCCCCACCCACAATTCTCAACTAAGTCTGAGCTGCGGCGGTGCATCTGGACAGACTGGCGGATGCTGAGGTGATACAGTTACAGCGACATGAAACATGCCAAGTCGGGGTGAGAGAGGACGCAACAGTGACAGATCTGGGGAGATCTGCAACTCCAAATTGAAACAAGTCCCCTGCTGGCGGCTCACACTCCAGCTGTGACTGAGCGGCTGAGGTCCGTGGGCTCAGGCCTCTACAGAGCACATCACACTCCTGCGAGGCTCTGCGAGGGAGAGCAGGGATGTGACTGAACCATGTGGGTGGATGGGGAACCTCTCCCTCCAGTAGTTCAGCTGTCTCTGTCCCTAAGCAGGGACTAAGGATTAGGTGGGACTTTAGAGAGGTTACAGAGCAGCATGATAAGAAGAAAGAGACAGGGATTCCAGCTCTTCTCCACCTTCTGTTGTCGGGGTTGTTTTTTGGAGGGGGGTTGTTGTTTGGGGGGTACTCATGTAGCCTCAGCTAGCCCCAGACTTAGTATGTAGCTGAGTGTATCCCCTGATCTTCCTGCTTCTACCTCCAAAGTTCTAGGGTCACAGGCAGGTGCCACCACACCCACCAGACAATAAACATTCCAACCCAGTGAGATGTCATGTTGTTGCCTTTCCCTGAGTGTTTGTGACACTGAACCCTTCTTTTCATATATCTGTGGCCACATGTATATTTTATTTTGAGAAATGTCGAGGATCTACTAGAGTTGGAGGCCAACCTGGGCTATAGAATGAGAACATACCAGCCAGGGCTACACAGCAGAACTCTATCTCAAAAAAAAAGAAAAAAAAAAAGCAACTTTTGCTTTTCAAAAAGAAAACGTCCTGGATAGGGTCCCCAGTGGCTCCCCTAATGACCAGGTACCAGACCAAGAACTAAAGTAGACACACTCAGCCCTAACTGCATCTTTGCTCAAACGGGGTGGTTGCTCATCAATTCCGATACCCCAGCTCACCATGACCCTGCCCAGCTAGTAGATACAGGCCCACGGCTGGGCATCTGGGAACAGTGCACATGGTCAAATATTCCAAAGAATCAGCTATATTAAAGTCAGTTTCTGCGGGTCAGTTTGGAAACCTGACCACTATCCAAAATAGTGCTCCCATAAGAAAGTATGTGCCGGGTTCCAAACTACTGACTCAATTAGCAAGTTAGGGCTTCATATACTTAAGATTTAATTTTAGAAATACAGCCCCAGGACTTCACAGACTGAATTGAATTATTCAAACCATAGCCATGAGATCTAGGGCCAGCTACATTCCCAGGGCGCGGTGGTGGGGTTCTTATTCAAAGAGTAGGACAAAAAAAGGGCCATCAAAGGCTGAGGGATAGAGAGAGGCATCATGGGGATAGGGAGAAATAGGGTGCTAGGAAAGTTCCCAGGAATCCTCGAGGATGACCCCAGCTTAGACTCCTAGCAATAGTGGAGAGGGTACCTGAACTGGTTTCCCCCAGTAATCAGATCAGTGAATACCCTAACTGTCATCATAGAGCCTTCATCCAGTAACTGATGGAAGCAGATGCAGAGATCCACAGCCAAACACCAGGCTGAGCTCCAGGAGTCCAGTTGACTAGAGAGAAGAGGGATTCTATGAGCAAGGGGCATCAAGATCATGATGGGGAAACCTACAGAGACAACCAAACCAAACTAGTGGGAACTCATGAACTGCGGGCCATTAGCTGTGGAGCCTCTATGGGACTAGACTAGGCCTTCTGCATAGGTGAGACAGTTGTGTAGCTCGACCTGTTTAAGGGCCCCCCTGACAGTGGGATCAGGGTCCGTCTCTGGTGCATGAGCGGGCTTTTTGGAGCCCAGTGCCTATGGTGGGACACCTTACACAGCCTTGGTGCAGGGTGAGAGGTTTGGACCTGCCTCAACTGAATATACCAGGCTCTGCTGACTCCCCATGGGAGTCCTTGCCTTGAAGGAGGTGGGAATGGGGGGGTGGGTTGAGACGGAAGGCTTGGGGGCAGGAGGAAGGAGGAGAGGGGGATCTGTGGTTGGTATGTAAAATGAATAGAAAATTTCTTAATAAGAGAAAAAAAGGCTGAGAACTGTGTACTAGCAACAAAGTATCGTCCTAATATGCACAAGGGTGGGTTTTTTTTTTGTCTGTTTTGTTTTGTTTTGTTTTGTTTTGTTTTGAGACAGGGTCTGACAATATAGCAAAGGCCTTGACTTAGCCTGGTCTGATGTGGAGTTTTCTGCAGTTCTGCTCCAGTCTCCTGAGTGCTGGGTGTTTCTTTGCTATTTAATAAATTGTTCTCCACAGAGGAAAAGTAAAGTTTAATACAATTAGCTAGCACTTCAATTTTACATTGCATAAGGCCAGCTTCGATGTAAATAGAAGAGTTGCTGTAAATGACAGCGTGGCAGACTCACTCTGGACAGAACAGTGAAAATGCCACATGAAGCTAACTCAACTCACTGTACTCCATGATTTCTCTTCATTTTGAAATAGGGTCTCATGTAACCCACAAGAAGAATGTAATCAAATGTCAGCTCCTGACCCTCTTGCCTCTCAGGTGTGTGCCACCATGACTGATTTATGTCACAACTTCTTAGAACAAGTCAGTGTCAGAACTCTGTCCCCAGCTTACTGAAAGGCGTGACAGTTGCCCACAAGCCGCTTCCCTGGATGCTTCATTCCTAATGCAAGTGCTTGCCTGACAGAGGGGAGAAGAGGAGCAAGAGAGGACAGGCAGAACTTAAAAATGAAAACGTAAGGGGCTGGAGAGATGATTCAGTGGTTAAGGGCACTTGTCCTCTTGCAGAGGACCCTGTTTGATTCCCAGCATCTACACGGTGGCTCACAACCTTCTGTAACTCCAGTCCAGGAACTCTCATGCCTCTTCTGGCATCTGAGGGTACCAGGCATGCATGTGGTAAGCAGAACAACACCCATACACATAAAATTATAAAATAAAATTTTTTAAAAAATTTAATTTTTTAATGATTCCTTTTTATTATTTTTTTACATGCATTGGTGTTTTGCCTGCATGTATGTCTGTGTGGGGGTGTTGGAGTTACAGACAGTTGTAAACTGCCATGTGGATGCTAAGAATTGAGCCAGGGTCCTCTAGAAGAGCAGCCACTGCTCTTAACCTCTGAGCAGACATGTCCTGTCCTCTCCTAAAGAATGTTTAACCTCTCCAGACCTTAAAAATTCTTTAGGAGAGGACAGGACATGTTCCTTGGTCATTACCACACCCATCCTTCTTTCTGTGTTCTGAGCAAGCTCTGACTTGAACACAGAGCCCTGCTCTCAGGCTGTTAGAGCCCTCCTTCGGTAGGCATAACATGCTTTGCGTACCTGCTGTAAGTCTCACTGAACTCCCCACATTGTGGGCTCACTGAAAAAACAACAACAAAAACTGTGCCTGTGGCACCGTGTACAGCTCACTTGGAGAAAGCTTGCCTAGCACGCAAAAGGCCCTGACTATGATTCCCAGTGCCACATACACTGGATGTGGTGGCTCATGCCACTAATCCCAGAACTCAGAAGGTGGAGTCAGGAGAACCAGAAGTTCAAGAAAAAGAAAAATGTATGAATTTCGAAATGACAGCAGATCATTAAATCAGGCACCAGATTATTGGGTTCTCTGCAAGCACAGAGCATCCTTCAATGACGATGCCAGTTATATCCCCTGACCCTTTGCCCAGCCAAAAGTCAATCATCCAATAGTTAGCAGCTGGGAGTAGTCCTGAAGGCATGGAGTGGGCTTGAGCTACAGTGTCTGCCATTGGCCATTCATTCAAGTACTTATTAGGCACCTGCTGTGTACCAAATAAGGTACCGCAGAAAAAGCAAAAGGCCCAGCTTCATTATATTAATTAGTTTGTTAGATTGTCAAGTGTCAAAAGTAAACTAGGGGAGGAATAAGAATTGGAGTGGCCCAGAGATTTAAATGTTGACATACTAATCTTTTTATGGCCATACAAGTTATTAAAAATACCGTAAGAGAACGCTGAGAACAATGGGGATGGAAGGCGCCGGTGCCGGGATGCAAGCGACGCCGAGCCCCAGTGGTTCCAGCCAAGCTGCTCCATTTGTAGAGTAGGAAACAAGTCTCCTCAGAAAGTGACCCCACAGCCAGGTGTGGTGGCGCACGCCTTCAATCCCAGCACTCGGGAGGCAGAGGCAGGTGGCTCTCTGTGAGTTCCAGGACAGCCAAAGCTACACAGTGAGATCCTATCTCAAAAAGATTTATTTTAAAAGGTTGTTTCACTGATTGTAAGGGCTAAACAAATTCTTAGTTCTTACAGCCCTTAGAAAGTTCAGTAGCCCACATATGAACCAGCTTTTCAGTCAAACCTTTCACATTTTCATGTATAAACAAGCCATTTGACCAGACAAATTTTTTGTCTTAAACTAAGACAAAAGGAGTGTGGGTCGGAAGGGTGGCATCCCACTTTCCTGTAAGGAGATGTCTCCTTTTCCTAAGTGAAAGTGAATGATGAGTGAGGTGACCCACCAGGGCTGTTTTATTGGGCCAAGCTCAACCCAAACTAACACAAGCTAGTGAGGTGCTGTGCTGGCTAGTTTTACGTCAACTTGAACCAAACTAGAGTCATTTTAGAAGCGGTAACTTCAGCCGGGCGGTGGTGGTTGAGAAAGTGCCCTCACTGGATCAGCCTATGTGCAAGCCTGTGGTGCATTTTCTTGGTTGATAATTGATGTGAGGGCCCAGCTCTGTGGGTGGTGCCATCCCTGGCCTAGAAGTCCTGGGTTCTATAAGAAAGCAGACTGAGCAAGCCATGAGGAGGGACCAGTAAGCAGCATCATGGCCTCTGCATCAGCTCCTGCCTGGAGTTCCTGCCCTGAATTCCGGGAAGATGGACTATAGCTGTAAGATGAAATAAAAATAAACCCTTTCCTCCCAAGTTAATTTTGGCCATGGTTCATGGTACAGGTGAGTCTTCTTAATGGTTTCCCTAGATACCAAATCTCTTTCCAAGAGAAGTGTCCAGTAATTTCTGTCCCTTCTCAAAATCGTTACTCTCTGTCCATCTCTGTCTGTCTCTCTGTCTCTCTCCTTCCCCTTTTCTCCATGGTCTTGCTAAGCCCAGACTGACCTGCAAAACTCTATATAGTCCAGACTGCCTCTTGAACTCTCCATCCTCCTGCCTCAGCCTCGTAAGTGCTGGGCTTACAGGACCCAGTACATAACCACACCTAACTTCTAATACATCTCTTGACACATGTAAGAACTTACAATAGCTACGAAGATGGAAATGCTCAGAAGAAAGCAAGAGGCCCTTCCCGACCCTTGCTTTTCTGTCTTTTTCCCCTTCTAAGTGAATCAGTAGACAAAGATACAAGGAGGCTTCTGGAACCTTATTCTCGAGTCATTTTTTACCCTCCAAGTTCAAATTCCACTTGTTAATTTTTAATGTGTCTGGATGACAAAGGAGAAGAAAGTACATTACCCCCTGGGAAATTAAAACTGTGGTGACCTTGCCAAGAACTCAGGCCACATGTGCCAAGTACCTAGCCCAGGCCATCCCTGCATACTGCCACTTCCTGTTTAATTTCGGTGGGGCTAAATATGAAACTTCATGCCTCACCTACTTTTTCTTCCTGGACTTCCGTGTGCCAGGAGACAGAGGCTGGGTATCAGTCTGGGGTTACCGGTTCACTCAGTCGGAACGAAGAGAGCGGCTGGGGTTGCTTGTTACTCATTCCCAGCTTTGCTCAGACCTGGGTTTGCTCAGAGTGGATGCTGGCCTGATTAATTGATGGTGGATTCTGCCCACGTTCCTTCCAGGGTGAGGGCCAGCATCACTGAATCTGGCTTTGTCTTGAACCTCATTGTCCAATTCCGGATGCCTTCCTGCATTTCAAGGCTCTTGAAGGCTTCATGAAGTGAAAGAGACAAGAAAGGGACAGTCAGACAGGACACACTGGCTGTACTATGCTTCCCAGTCCACCCGGTTCCAATGAGCTCCTGCATCTTGAATGAGAACTGAAGTCGACTGCCTCCCTCTGGCTGTCACATCCTCACTCTCGGGCTACGGATGCAAACGCAGACTCATCCACTTATTCCAGTGTACCGCCTGGCACGAGTATTTGGTACACAAGGCTCTACCATTCACTCGGTTTTGCTGGGGAAACACACACACACACACACACACACACACACACACACACACACACACCAAACCAATAAACCAGACTTGGTGGCACTGAATGCCCTGGGATGCCAGAACTCAGGAGGTGGTGTCTGGGAGATCGAATTCGAGGTCATCCTCACCTACAGCCTGGAAAAATGAAAGAAAAAGGGCTGATGAGATTGCATAAAAATGCAGGCTGAGCAAGCCACAAGGAGCAAGTCAGTAAGCAGTGATCTCCCATGGCCGTTGCTTCACTTCCTGCCTGTAGGTTCCTTTGACATGGCTTGTGATGTGGAAGTGAACTAAGCCTTCCTCCCCCAAGCTGCTTTTGGTCCCGTGTTTTATCAACCCTAATTGAGACACTGACCAAGCACAGCTCCTTGGCACACTGTTGCTTCCCCAATATGGAAGTTTCTATACCATTCTCGTTAGAGTATGCACTTTTGTTTTTCCTTAAATTTCAGGATCTTTGGGCCGGAAAGATGGTTCAGTGGGTAGAGCACTTGGCACCAAGCTTGAGTATAATCTGTAAGAACGCACACAGGAACAGAAGAGAACTGACCCTGACAGGTTGCCATCCGACCTCCACACACAGGCCACGTCACGGCAGGTGTGCCACCTCCACCCCACACATAAATAAATACATGTGAAGCAAAAAATAATAATGTCAAACTCCTGGCTCAGCTGGTCCCCTCACCTTAGTCTCTGAGGGGCCAGGACCACGGATGTAGGCATGCACCCACTGCTTTTTATTTATTTTTGTCTTTCTCTTGCTGTATATCTGGAGCTACTAATGATCAGTCTGGCCTTTGCTGACCTAAAATGTCAGTGGAAGTTGCTTTCAGCTTCTCGTTCCACAACAAACACAACAGTGTCATCTAGATTTGGGATCATCCTTTAGCAAGGAGGAAGAAAAACCGAAAGTCTCTCCTCCAAGAGGAGGTGTAGGTCCTCAAGATACCATTTCCTTCTCCTGGGAAAGAATGTGAGCCACCAAGCAACAGCAGGAAAGAGGTGTGGGGAGAGACCTTCACCTCCGCTAACGCACTCAAACAGCAGACTGAAGAGGGAGAGCCCGCTAGACTCTTTGTGACGTGTGAAAGTCAAGACAAAGGCCTTTGCAAATGAGAGGCTCCGGCTCTGCCAAGGCACAGCCCAGCCAGGGAAATGGCACAGATGTCTTTTCAAAGAGAAGCCCCGCACCCGCTGGCACCTGGAACACAAGACTGAGCAAGCCTCCCCTCCTCTCATACCCCAGAGCAGTCTGGGAAGCAGGAACTGGTGCCTGGTTTCCTTGGCTCTCTACTGCCTGGATTGAACTGTCAGCACAAAGCAGTGTCTGGTTTGGTTTGGTTTGGTTTGGTTTGGTTTTTGAGATAGGAATCTCATTGATCCCAGACACGCCTTGAACACAAATGTAGCCAAGAATGATCTTGAACTTCTGATCCTCTGCATCCACCTCACCTCCAGGGTGCTAGAATTACAAATTTGTGCCATTACAGCATTTGGTGCTGGAGATCAAACCTAAGGCTTCCTGCATGCTAGGCAAACACTCTACCAACTGAGCCACATCCCCACCCCCACAGAAATAAGTGTTTCTTTGGACTAAAGAAGACAGCATGTTTGCAACTGATGAAGACATCTTCCCCCAAACAGTAAACTCAGACGATGCTGCTACCAAATTCAGCTCAGCAAGCTGGTCCTGTATCACGATGTGAGTCAAAGGACAGACAAATAAACTGTCCCCTTTTTTGAGACAGACTCTTCATGTGGCCCATATGCTGACTTTGAACTCACTACATAGCTGAGGACGACCTTGAACTCCTGATTGTCCTGCCTAGACAAGCACATATCAGCACACTAGGTAGGAAGGCCCTTTCTTACAGGTTCCCAAGCTAGCTCGAGACACAGGACCAGGTAAAGTAATACAAGCAGTACCATACTGGTCTGTGCTGGCCTAGCCCACCATAGAGAAGGCTGTGGTGGGGGCTGGGAGGGCTCTGCCTGGCAGTCACATTTGGGGGGTGGGTCCCACTCCAGTGCCAAGAAGCAAACCCCAATCCTTCCTTTCAAAGTTCTTTGTTTTAGGAGCTGGCAGAGGTTTGGAACGAGTTACATTCTTCAGATACATAAAGTCCTAATTAGTGGTTGCTCTCTGAAGCCAAACAAAGCAGCCAATAGTGGCTTCAACGGCACCCTTCTGACGACAGGCTAGGACACAGGAGGACTTGAAGTGAGAATAAGCCCTGGCTGAGCCACATTTTGGCTGGCTTCCCAATCATCACCATTGATCCCATGCCTGCTTTACTCAGCAATGTCTTTTTCTCTTTATCACCCCAGAGCAAGGTCAGTCTTTATTCAGCAGTCCCCAAGGGGAAATATTAACAAATTCCCTAATTAAAAGATGTACACAAACTTATCCTTCAAAACTACCATTCCTTCTGAATGCAGTAAGCAAGCAAGTTCTTGAATCAAGTTGTAACATCTAGGAGGTTCGACTTGGCGAAGGACTGGAGAACGGCTTTCTTTCCAAGCATGAGTTGTAAGTGTTTACCCTCCAGGGTGGAATTATAATAGCTGATTCTCATTTAGGACAGTAGACTCAATTTCTGTTGTTATTTTATTACATTTATTTATAGCGGGGAGGCGCTACCATATATGTGAGGCTAATTTTTTTGTTACCTTGACACAAACTTGAGTTATCTGAGAAAAGGGAACCATAATTGAGAAAATGCTTTCATAAAATTGCCTGTAGGCAAGTGTAACACAAATCTTAAATGGTCTTGTTAATAAAAACAAACCCGGAGCCAGGTATTGGGGTAAATTCTGAAAGATCAGAGAGACAGAGTCAGCCATAGATAACCTCACCTGGCCAACTTCTCAGCTGATCTTGTTTCCTCAAACTGGCAGCCTCTGTGTTCTCATCCGGATGGATCTCAGCTGAACTGCTGCTAAAAGCTAAAAGCTTAAAAAAGCCTCTAGTTCCTGGTCCTCACTCCTTATATACCTTTCTGGTTTCTGCCATCACTCCCTGGGATTAAAGGCGTGTGTCACCATGCCTGGCTGTTTCCAGTGTGGCTTTGAACTCACAGAGATCCAGATGGATCCCTGCCTCCTGAATGCTAGGATTAAAGGTGTGTGTGCCACCATTTTCTAACCTCTGTATCTAGTGGTTGTTCTGTTCTCTGACCCCAGATAAGTTTATTAGAGTGTACAATATATTGGGGGTGTCTAAGTCTAAAAAGCTTATAACTAATACAAGAAAATACTATATACAGTAAGTATATACAATATATACAGTCAAGAGTTATACTAACAATGTCCAGTCCATTATCATTTGACAAATACAGATAAAAATTTTCATTACTTATCCTATTTAAAACAAGTAGTTCATTTTTAAAAGTAGATTCAATAATCTCCCTTTTTATCTTATCAGGCAAGCCTATAAGGCATTTTCTTAATAGTGATTGATGGGGGAGGGCCCAGCCCATTGTGGGTGGTGCTGTTCCTTGGCTGGTGGTTCCAGGGTGTTACAAGAAAGCAGGCTGAGCAAACCTCGTGGAGCACTCCACCATGGTCTCCGCATGAGTTCCTGCCTCCAGGTTTTCACCCTGAGTTCCTGCCATGACTTCTCTGGATGATAGACTATTATATGGAAGTGTAAGATGAAATAAACTTTCTTCTCCAAGTGGCTTTTAGCCAGCATTTTATCATAGCAATAGAAACCCTAACTAAGACAGTCTGCATGCGGAAGCCAGAGAACAGCTTTCAGAAGAACACTGTCTCCTTCCACCATGCTGGTCTCAGGAACTAGTTGTCAGCATTGCCTTAGCCCACTGAGCCGTTTCATGACTCAAGGTCCAATTCCTTGTTCTCCTTTTTTTTTTTTTTTTTAATGAAACAGGATCACATTATGCAGCCCAAGCTGGACTTGAACTTTCAATTCTTCTGTCTCAGCCTCCTGAACGTCCGACTGCAGACTTGAACCACCACACCGTCAATACTAAGCTTTACTACTCTTTCATTCCGGCATGGATGAGGACCTGCCGTGTGCACACGAGAGCCTCAGAGCTGACTTCCCTCCGTCTAGTTCACTGTCAGCATTCGAGCTCATTTGTCAGCACAGAGCTCAGGCTACATGACATTAAATGTTGCTATTTTATGATCCCATTGATACGATTCACACTTCATGAGGATGAGAACTTCAAGGCTGTTTTGATCACAGCTGTCTCTCCAGAGCCTAAGAACAGTACCTGGCAAAAAAGTGCTTGTTCAGTGACAGCAGGTGCTTGGTTACTTAGTCGATGGGTGAGCATGGAAGGTGCAGCCACAATTCAATGACATTTCCATGTAAAAGAAGAAGACTGGCCCTGGTCTAGTCCTGGAAGGAAGAAGCTTGCCTCACAGCAAGCTTGTAGCAAGCACACTGCTTCTGCCTAGATCACAAGGTAGGGTGCTTAGGCGACCAAGGAGGTGCTAAGGCAGTTTAGTCTGCAGTATAGAATCCTTTTTTCCCAAGAAAGGTCACATTTATCAGTCAGGACAGGTTTATATATATATAATATATATAAACTGAAATGTTACAATAAACTCAATGGATAAAATGCATAGATAATGCAAGGGAAGCCCCAGAAAACCAACCACAAGGGAAGGAAGGGCTGAGATCTTCCAGGCGAAGCTTGCAGAATGTGACTCTGCCAGTGTGGCCCAGAACTTCAGGAGTTCATCAAAACACACAAAGATTTGTGCAGCTGAACAAATAGCCACTTTCTTAGCTTAGGTGCTGAGACATGACCCCTGCAGCCACACCCTGGACCTGCCACTTACTAGATGTATGGTCCTGCTCTGTCTCCATATGTTACAGACATACTAGACTCAACCTCAAGGGCTGACATAAGTATCCAACTGACTTAGTAACCACATTTAGAGCAGAGTAACAGTGTGAGGTATTATTGTTATTGTTACTCTCTTTAACAAAAGCATGCCTAAGTATCAGAAAAGAAATTACCAGCTGTCTTAGTCAGTGTCTATTGCTGTGAAGAGACACTATGACCATGACAACTCTTAGAGAGGAAAACATTTATTTGGGGCTGGCTTACAGTTCATTGGTTCAGTCCATTATCATCGTGACCGGGAGCATGATGGTGTGCAGGAGGACATGGTGCTGGAGAAGGAGTCAAGAGTTCTACATTGGGATGGGCAGGCAGCAGGAAGAGAGAGAGAAAGACACTGGGCCTGGCTTGAGTGTTTAAAACCTCAAAGCCCACCCCCAGTGACACACTTCCTCCAACAAGGCCACACCTCCTAATAGTGCCACTTCCTAGTGACCAAGTGTTCAAATCAATGAGCCTATGGGAGTCATTCCTGTTCAAACCACTATACCAGCTATAACTTAAAGGCAGCCTCCACTTGTACCACACACAGAGAGGCAAGCTGGGCCTGCAAATGAGGGGGGGGACAATTTTAGCTTATTATTTTTTCATTTATTTATTTATTTTTAATCTATGTTGGCACGTGCCATGTCACACATGTGGAGGTCAAAGAACAGCTTTCAGGAGTCAGTTCTCTCCTTCTACCATGTGGGTTCCAGGAACTGCTTCCTGGGTGGAACCTGGGTTGTCAGGCATGGCTGCAAGTGCCTTTACCTACTAAGTTAGGGTTTCTATCACTGTGAAGAGACACCACGACCACAGCAACTAACTGTGGATGGCTCACAGTTTCAGAGGTGTAGTCCATTATCACCATGGTGGGAAGCATGGCAGCACACAGGCAGACATGGTGCTGGAAAAGGAGCTGAGGGTTTTACATCTTGATCCACAGGCAACAGGAAGTAGTCTGTGACTACACTGAGAGTAGCTTGAGCATAGGCGCTCTCAAAGCCCACCTCCACAGTAACACACTTCCTCCAATGAGTTCACACCCACTCCAACAAAGCCACACCTCCTAATAGTACCACTTCCTATGAGCTTATGGAGACCAATTACATTCAAACTACCATACCTACTGAGTCATCTGGTCAGCCCATAAGAAAACCAATCATAACAGTGCATATATAGTTTTAAAGAAATCACGAAGAGGAAGAGGAATAACTTAAACCTTGACTCCACACAAGGAACTCCACAATGCATAGTACATTATTGGTGAAATTACATAATAATAATAAATAGGGTATTTCATTCCCATATTTATCCATTCATTTATTCACTTGTTTATAAAGTATTTCTTTCAGACTGACATGTCCTATCACTAACTCATAAACTGGAAAGGTCCCCCATTTTTCTCTGTTATCTGTTTTGTTTGGGTCATTTGCTTGTTTGTTTTTGAAATAAGGTCTCATTGTATAGCCCAGTGAACCTCCTGCCTCAGCATCTCAAATGGCTGAGATTACAGGTATTTACCACCATGCCTTGTGCCTGTTTTCTTTCAAGACTGATACTGCTTATATTCACTTTATACTCATATAATTAAGAATTCTTTGGGTTTATTAAATATCAAATCACATAAAAATTTTAGGAATAAAAGAAGGTTTTGTTTGTTTATTTTTTGAGACATGGTCTGTCTGTGTAGCCCTGGCTGTTCTGGAAATCGCTCTGTAGACCAGGCTGGCCTCAAACTCAGAGATTTGCTTGCCTCTGCCTCATGAGTATTGGGATTAAAGGTATTTGACACCACCACCTGACCTGGAATAGAAGTTTTTCTCAAGAAAATAATGTGGGCCCGTGAGATGGCTGTGCAGGTGAAGGCACATGTGGTCAGGCCTGATCACCTGAGTTCAATCCCTAGGCCCAACACACTGGAAAAAAAGAAGAGACTCAAGTTATCCTCTGACCTCCATATGTGCACTGTGGCAATGTGCACCTGCACACACACACACACACACACACACACACACACACACACACACACTGAGATATAAAAAATAAACAAACAAACATGGTTTTATTTTTGTCTTTTTGTTGGTTTGGTTTGGTTTTGTGAAACAGGATCTCACTATGAAGCTCTGGCTATCCTGGAATTCACTATGTAGACCAGGCTGGTCTTGAACTCACAGATATCTGCCTGCCTCTATCTACTGAGTCCTGGGATTAAAGGCATGTGCCACTATATTCAATCTAAAACATTGTTTTGTCTGTTTTTGGGGTTTTGGTTTTGATACAGGATTTCTATGTGTAACAGCTCTGGCTATCCTGGAACTCACTCTGTAGCCCAGGCTGGCTTCAAATTCATAGAGATTCACCTGTCTCTACTTCTCAAGTACTGGAATTGAAGGCATGCACCACCTTAAAACATATTTTTTAAAAATAAAAGTGTTCAAAATTTAAAAGTTTCTGCACAAACTAACAAAGTAAACATCACACAGAACAGGGGGGATTCTTTGCCATCTGTACTTCAGACTGGGAGTTAATATCTAGCATATATAAAGAACTGAAAAAAGTTAAACACCACAAAAACAAAATGGCAGTCAATGAGCTAATAAACTGAACAGACAATTCTCTAAACAAACACAAATGGTTAATAAATATTTTTTAAAGTCTTCAAATATCCCTAGCTATCTAAGCAAATTGTAAATTACTTTGATTCCATCTCATCCCTGTCAGATTGACTACCATGAAGAAATGAAATAAAAATGCAAGTGTATTGCTTGGATTCTAACGGCTCCCTCGGGGGAGGGGGTGAGAAGGTGCGGCATCAACAACACAGACACTGGGAGTCTGCTGAAGGCAAATAATAAACTCATTTATTCAATAACAGGGAAGGCCTTATATACCCTCCTCCCAGCACCCAGTCTGTGTGGTCGTCCCTCATTGGCTGGGCATGACCAGGAACTCTGACAGCAACTGTTGCTAGGTCCTCAGGCAGACTCTGAATGATCAGGAACTCTGATAGCAACTAGGAACTCTGACATCGACCAGGAACTCTGACAGCTCCTGTTGCTAGGCACAGACAGACTCTAAGTTGGCTCTTAAGGAGTATGTTATGTGCATGCCTTGGCAACTGGTCTGAGCCAATTTCCTTGACCCTATGGGCCTGTCCTACTACATATCCACCCATTTATTTTATTACATAGGCATTCAGCAGGAATCAGAGTTCTTTGCTCTGGCCTTGTTGACCCTGCCTCAGGAGGGCTCAGCAGGTGGGCTGTGCCTGTCTTAGGTTGGTTTGCCAAACAAGCTCTTACCTGTCTTTGACTACCAGCCCTCGAAGAGCATCCATCCCTGGGGAGTCACCCCAGGTAGGGAGTGTCAGACAGTAGCCTTTTGAATTTCAGAAAGCCAGGCTTGTATAAGCTCCTGTGAGGGGCTGTGAGTTGGATGTGTAAGAGTCATTAACACCTATAGAGTCATCTTAGTGGCTGCCTGTTGTTGTATGTGGTGTGGGAGACACTTAAAAAGGAGAAAGATCAAGAGTACCACCAAGCCAATCAAAACATAAGTGAAATCCAGGAGAGACCAAACAGCCTCTTTATATCATGTCAAACCTTTTCAAAAAATAAAGAGTCAAAGGCCATAACCTGTGCTGTTGTCTGATTTAATTGGAAAATTTCATGTGTTAGCTGTAATGAATAATACAGAAACTTAGCTGACCATGGGCCCTTAATATATTTAGCTAGCTCCTGGCCTGCTAAACTAATGTTCCTCATCTCAAAAGGCATCATACAAAATGAGGAAAAGCAAGGCTCCACAAGTCTTCATCCTTTAGAGGGGCAATGACAGCAAGAAAGGAGAGTATATACATTACCCATCCTGGGTGATTTTCTCCTGGTGGAAGCAGGCTGATCTATGGCCAAGCACACCTCTCTTGCTGGGACCTATATTTGTGTAGTAGCACTCTGAGGAAAAACACAAGCATATCCTCTCCCATGGGTTAGCAGGAGGGCTGGTGGCTGCCACTAGAGGAAGATAGGATCTTTTCATCTCACCAGGGACAGAGGCATGTTCCTTAACAGAGAAACCTCGTGCTTGTAGGCCAGGCTAAGCCCCTTGTAGGGCCTTGAGGGCCAAGTCTGAGACCTGTTAAAAATAGGCATTCAAACTAATCTGTGCCTGGTGCACAGGATGGACATATTCCCTGTGCCCTGTGAGCATATCATAGGTCACTGGGATGTTAAGCAAGATATTTGTCCAGGCCTGGGTTTCTGCTTGATCATCATAGACTGATCTCAAACTGAGAAAGACTGTAGGCTCCAACACAGCTTTAAGCAAATGTTACCAATGGAAATACGTTTGTAACTGCATGGACCATTGAACAAGGACCTGCTGAAAGTAGGGGGAATCTGGGCCTGACTCATTGGCTGATTTCCAGATGATGGGGAGATGAGTTATAGGGGTGGGAATCCAGGGCCCATATTGACTGGGAAGGCTTCCATGGGCCTATGGACTGACAGTGGTGCAGGCTGTGAGGGTTGTAAGACATCTGGCACCACAGAAGAGTAGCCACCTCCTGAGGCAGGCTGGTATTGGGGTAGATTGCCCCAAGAATACTGCAGTGGAGGGGTAGCTGCCAGCGGTGGTGGTGGAGCAGAGGAGTGGGGGATCCAAACTGACAGCTACATTCTCCTTGACAGATTTCAGGGGGGCCATACTAACAACTATGTTTATCTTGTCAGATTTCACAGGACCCAAACTGACAGTTAAATTCTCCTTGACAGATTTCTCAGGGCTCAAACTGACACAGGTGGGCATGTGGGGAAGACAAACCCTTACTTGTTGCTGGTAGGAATGTAAACCAGTGTAGCCACTGTGGAAATCAGCATGGTGGTTTCTTCAAAAACTAAAAATAGAACTACTATAGGACCCAGCTATTCCACTACCGGGTCCCAGAGGACTTCACTTCCTCCCAGAGACACTTGCCCTCTCATGTTCACAATAGCTAAAAACTGGGATTGACCTAGATGCCCACCAACTGATGAGAATAATGAAACTGTCATGCATATATACAACAGAATTGTATTCAGTCATGAAAAAAATGAAATTAGCAGAAAACAGAGAGAAATGGGAAATATTACATTAACTAAGGTAAACCAGGGGCAAAAAGACAAATATTACATGTTCTTTCTTATATATGGATCCAAGCTTCCTATTTTTATACATGTGTATACATGGGAGTCACCAAGTGGATATAGATCAAGAAACTAGAAAAAAGGCTAGGCATGGTGGCACATGCTTTAATCCTAGCCCCTGGGAGCTGGAAGCAAGCAAATCTCTATGAGTCTGAGGCCAGCCCTGTCTAGATAGAGAGTTTCAGGACAGCCAGCCAGGCCTACATACTAATAATCTCCCTCAAACCAAAGGAAAAACAAGAAGAAAGAAATTAGAAAGGGACCGTGAGAAGGAGAAAGCAGCTTTAAAGAAGGGCAATGGAGAGAGTCATAGCACATGTGTGATGTGGACGTGGAAAGGGCAATGCTCAGGCAGAAGGCACAAGTAGGAGGGATGACGGAGATGGGGGAAGGAGCAGAGGAGAGACAACCCACACAAAGTCTATGACAGCGTGACTTCCGGGCCAGCCAGGGCTACGTAGTGAGACTGTCTCAAAGCACTCCCATGCAAGGACACACTGTTCAAACCTCATCCAATTAGTTTGTGTATAAGCTGTTGGCTTGTAAGGGCTGGCAGCATGAAGGCACAGCTACAGCTGCAGTGTAATTACAAGGTAAGGCAGAAGGCAGTGTCATGGACCTGCGTAGCCTGGAGGAGTTAGGAGGCTTTGAAGAGGTAGTCTCCCAGGGAGAATGAAGCAAATATCCCAGGGCTGGGTGAGCAGATGGTAACAGAAACAGTGGGAGCTGGGACTGGAGGTGGAAAGGCGTCGGAGGACACTTGGAGTGGCAGCAATTCACTTTGCCTGAGACCTAGAGGTACAATGAGGAAAGTACCATGCAAATCCTTTGGAGACGTCACAGAACCCCATGTGGATTTAACATGCAATTCAAGTGTAACTTGAAAAGTGCATGCCCTCACTAGCTTTTGCAAGAACATACTACCTCTCAGCCTGGCAAAAACAGTTTTTTCTTAGGTATAAACATGTACTAAAATTGAAAATCTCATCTCTACAATGATTATTATAACTAAAATAAATATCTACAAACAGAAAACATGATCATTGATGATAATAATTAACTCTAACTTTATCAGCTTTTTGCTGATAAAATATAGTTTTCCTTGTCCACAATAGAAAAATCCACATTTACCCACTAAACATATTCTTAAATATTATATTTTTGTTAAAAGCTAAAAGGAATCTGGACATGGTGGACTTATAATCCCAGTACTCAGGAGGCAGGATGGTGAGTTTGAGGCCAGCTTGGGTTAGAGAATGAGTTCCACATTTGCCTGACCACAGTGTGTACAAGCCTGTGTCACAAAAGAACAACAAAAAGCAAGCCAGGAATAGTGGTGCACACCTTTAGTCCCAGTATTCCAGAGGCAGAGGCAGGCAGATCTCTGTGAGTTTGAGACTAGCCTGGTCTACACACAGAGTTCTAAGACAGTCAGGGTTTCATAGTTGTTATGCCCAGATAGTGGGGACCCCTCAAAGACTACCACAGAGACATTGAATCCATATGTAAAACCAAAGAGCCTTTATTCAAGCTTGAGCTTGGACCCTCCATGTGTTAGACACAGCGGTACTTCAGAGAGTGCTGAGCCCAGGCAGGATAGGGTTTTTATCACAGTAGAGGTTGGGGGTAAGGGGATTTCCAGAGTTCAGGACCCTGATTGGCTGACATTTGTCTGGGGGTGTCTTGGTGAAAGGGGGATAGGTGTGTGTTAGGCTCAGAGACATCTGGTGATCTTATCTAATTTTATCTAATGGTTGGAGTGTTTGGGATGTCAGATACTTCCCCTTAGATGCTGGCCTGCCCCTGGGTGGTGTCAGCTTATAGCTTTTCCTGTATCCAGGTGTTGCCTGCCAGTAACCCCAAACTCAGGCCTACTTTTTAGCTGGTTTTTATTAAGCCTGTCATGGCAGCTATGTGGCTAAGCTGCCCTGGGCCCCATAATAGTAAGACCCAGTCTCATAAAATTAAACTAAAATTTTAAAGGACATGTTTTTTTGTGTTTTGTTTCTTTGGTTGGTTGGTTGGTTGGTTGGTTTTTCAAGACAGGGTTTCTCTGTGTAACAGCCCTGACTGTCCTGGAACTCCCTCTGTAGACGAGGCTTGTGGTGGACATGTCATCACCTCTCACCTACAACCTATGTAATCTGGAGAGATGACTCAGCACAGACTGCTCTTCCAGAGGACCTGGATTTGATTCCCAGCACCCACACTGTGACTCACAACCATCTGTAACTCCAGTTCTGACACCTTCTTCTGGCCACCATGAGCACTACATGCACATGGTACAGACATTCATGCAGGCAGAACACCCATACACATAAAAATAAACAAGTATTAAAGAAATAAAAATAAATACATAAAATATCTCCCCCAAAGTTAAACATGGTGGCATAGGCTTATAACTGAATACTGGGGGCTGATGCAGGAGAATCATGAGTTCAAGACTAGACTGTATTCTGAGAATCTGTCTCGAAAATACCCAAATAAAACATATACTCCTCAAGAATGCTTTAAAGTTTATGACATCGTTATGGATGTCATTAAGCCTTGAAATAAAATTTCTATTGTATCAAGTTAAAAGTAAACTGATTTTCAAAATAAACAAGAATTCAAATACATGTATGTATGTGCAGATATAGTTAAATGTTTTTCCTTCTAGTAGTTTACTCTGTTGTTTCTATTTCTAAATGGCACCCTATTCTGTATGATTATTGTAATTTAATCAGCAATGTTCCCTTTGTATTCTAATGTGTATAACAGTTGCTATCTACAGATTCTTTTTCTGAACTATATTAGGTGTTACGTTGGCTCAGACACAAACAAGACTATATATAATCTTATTATCTCCGTGGTGGTCTTTTGGGGGTCCCTGCAATCTGGGCATAACAAGATCCACCTGTCTCTGCCTCCTGAGCACTGGGATTAAGGCATGCGCCACCACGCCACCACCGCCTGGCTCCATCACCCTTTTACTTTCATTTTTAATGATCTCACTATTAATGCCTTTTCCTTTGGGAAATTTTTTGTGGGCTTTGGTAAAGGATGAAAATGTGTACAATGGCAGCCTCTTTAAACAAAATAACTCTTTGGGGAAAAAAAAAAAACTCACCACCAAGGAACCAGGAACACCATTGTGCCGTCCTAATTACACCAAGAACAGGAAAGTTAGAGATTTACACCTGATCCCAAGGATGAAATGCCTACAATTCAGATCCATAGCCTGAGGCCATTAAGTACAAGTACAGAGAAATCAGAATGGTACAGTGTAATAGGAAAAGAGTAAGACATCAGGACCCTCCCTTATGGGAGAGGAGGAGGGGAACAGGCCCATACAGCAAGACTAAGATATAAAGAAACACAGTTAGGGAACCGCTCGGTGCTCATACTCCTGAGGAATGAAAACTGCTCTTAAACTGTAGTATAGTGTCTGCGCCCCAGAAGTCCTTTTCCCAAGGTCAGGCATTTGGATAAGGGTCTCCATTCCCTCAGGGGCTTGTTGAGTAAAGTTCTCCTAATCTCTGACAGGAGGAATTTATGGCCCTTCCATTAATCTATGACTGGTGCCTATTGTCAAGGTCAATGCTAGATTCCTCAAGGCCTGATCTCAAACCACACCCCAGCCCACAGGCGCCTTCCTCCCATTTAACCCTATGTACAACTCTAGAGTATAGAAGGTGTATTATTTTTTCAATAAACGCTGTTGGCAGCCATCCTGATTCAGCCTCAGATGTCTCCTCCTCTCTCCCTGCCAACTCCACACATCCTCTTTGGGATGTGAACACCCACGGAAACAAGTGTCCAGCAAGCAATGACTTTTCAACTCCTCTGCAGGGGCATCAGGACGGCTGAGGGGCAGGCCTCAGCTCGTCTGCCCAACATTCCCTTTAGCCAGGGCAGCGCAAGGGCTGTAGTCACATCTGTCTTGTTTGTACATGCTGTTGTTTCTCTTGAAAAACACATTTTGCTATGCTCCCCCCTCCCTCCCTCCCTCCCTCTTTCTCAGACTTCATATTTTGCATACAATATCATGGACATTACTCTTTTTCCTTCTGAACAATTCTTCCTAAGGACCTGCACAGAGGCGCAGAACCTGAGCAAGCTGGGAAATCTTGAAACTAGGCAGCCTGGGGCAGGTCAGACCCAGAGAGGGGAGGGTCCACCTCGGGGAGCAGCCTGCCGCGAATTGTGAGAACTAAGAGCACCATGAGAGGGCTTCCCTGGAGTGAGCAGTGTGGCACAGTTATAAATCCAAGATGGGGTGAGATCCTCACACAACGGGGGTGGGGGTGGGGGTGAGGGTGGGGGTAGGGGGGCAGGGTCTGGTGTAAAAAATCAGAGTGAGAATGCTCTAGAATGGTGGGAGTGGTAACCTATGAGACGAATCTGAGACCAAACCTGCCCTCCAAATAGTGCCAGAGCTGGCAGCCAAGGGAGGTGGTCTAGTGTTGAATGCTGTAGCTCACGTGACATGAAGAGCGTCAGAAGGAAGCACCATGGGCCAGAGTACAAAGCATGTCCTCAAAGCAGAGGATGAGCAAACTACGGAGTGGTGGGAGGAGCCGAGTGGGAGGAGCTGTAATGATAGAGCTCGCGTGGGAGGTCTTGGTGGGTTGGACCAAGGTGCCCCAGTGGGTGAGGGAGACACGACATGCAGCAGGCGACATGGCGCGGTGGAAAGTTCCTCACACCCCAGGCATCCACATGGAAATTTGTTATAAGATAAATTAGAGACAGGGAGAGAAAGGGAAAGAGAGAGAGAGGAAGAAAGAGAAAGGGAGGGAAACAGGGAAAGCGGAGGTGTGCACACTTCATGGCGAGGAAAGGGAGGAAGGGGGAAGAGGAGGAAGGGAGGGGTTTTTCCTTAAAAGAGGATTTACGTCAAGGTGAAGGGCAGGTCCCCATGGGGCAGGCCAGAATGCCAAGAGGAGCAGCCTGGTTAACAAAGCGGTGTGGGTCAACCCTGTGAGAGCAAGCACAGAGGAGTATGGAAGTGTGCTGAGGGCAGATCTGTTTGAGGAAGTGTTCAAGGGGCACCAGGGAGACACCTGGGTAGGGTCATTGGTGAGTGAGGACGTGCAGAGAGACTGTCTCAGGGTCTCTACTGTGGTGATGAAACACCATGATCAACAGCTACTCACACTTCCATACAATGGTTCATCATCAAAAGCAATGAGGGCAGGAATTAAAGCAGGGCAGGAGTCAGGCAGTGGTGGCGCACGCCTTTAATCCCAGCACTCGGGAGGCAGAGTCAGGTGGATCTCTGTGAGTTTGAGGCCAGCCTGGTCTACAGAGCGAGCTCCAGGAAAGGCGCAAAGCTACACAGAGAAACCCTGTCTCGAAAAACTAAAACAAACAAACAAACAAAAAACAAAGCAGGGCAGGAATCTGGAGGCAGGAACTGATGTAGAGGCCATGGAAGAGTGCTGCTTACTGATATAGAAATGTATTATATAGAATGATAGGATAAAAAGGTAGATTATTGAATCTACTCTAAAAAAAAAGAGATACAAAAGTGATAGAATAAAAGGGTAGACTATTGAATCTACTCCGAAAAGAAAAAAGGAAGAATATGAATAACATAAAAAGGCAGATAATTGAATCTACTTTTAAAAAGCAACTACTAGTTTTAAATATTTTACATTAGATTAGATTTTTTTATATTGTATACAAATTTTGTATATTGATACAAAATTGAGATTATTTTTGTTAGAACATACTGTACATAGGTTTTTAATCTTGTTCAAGGTATTGTACCTATACAACTCATTTAGCAATGTAATGCAGTTTTCTAGTCCTTGAAAGTTATTATCAACTAATTAGGATATAAAGAAATGTAGGTTAGTAGTTAGTCACCTATTACAATCAAACTTGTAGTCATGTTAGGTATGTTTTCAAGGTCAAACATATATTTCAGACAGACAGGTAGTCTTCAAACACTTCAGAGATCTACAGAATGTGGCACTTAAGATGTTTTAATAACATAAATTCTTTTATTTATGACTATGAGACATGTCTGCTCCTGGCAGCACCAATCTACTTCAGAGAAGATGATGGGCATCAAAGAAACTCCTTATGGAGTTTACTTTCCTCATGCCAAGTTAGCCACTGGGCAAGAAAGTGCCCTTGCCTCACCTGCTGACAGTATGCTGTCCAAACGGGCAGGGCATGATAAAGATATTCTAAAAACAGACAGTGGTGACACCTTCAGTGAATATGAATCACAGAACTGAACACACCAAACAGGTGAATTGTAGGTAGGTAAAATGAAGTATGTTTCAAATAAAGCTGTTAAAATTGCTAAGTTAATAAAGGCACAAAATTATTTTTTCTCCAAACAAACTCACAGGAGCATGCTTAAACAATACCTGGTAAAGTGGCACTTTTCCTTTTTTTTTTTTTTTTTCCTGAAAAACTTATTAGCTATCACCAAAGCTTTCCAACTACCATTTTAACGTGGATTACTTAATACAATAACTGGACAGCAAAGCTGACAGTATCAAACCAATCTCTCCTGTTCTCTCTCTCCTTGGAAAACTAAGATAATAAGAGGCATCAAGACAAGCAATTCTGCCAATTCCTGTGTTAGCCACCTTCTGAAGTGCCTGCAAGGGTTGGGATGTGGCTCAGTTGGTGGAGGGCTGGCCTAGAAGTCCTAGGTTCCGTGACCAGTACCTCATAAACAGGGTGTTGAACACAGCTTGCAGTCCTGGCACTCAGGAGGTGGAGGCAGACAGATCAGAAATCAAGGACATTGCCAGCAACAGTGAGAGCTACTTGTTACACAGTGAGTTTGAGGCCAGCTTGGGCTAAATGAGACCATATCTTAAAAAAAAAAAGTTATAAGAACTTCGGTTCGCTGCCCTCCACTAGTGCCTACAACATACCTGGCATTCATAACTACTGAATATTAAGGTAAAACTATGCATAATACTGTTGTGGAATATTTGCACACTGTGTAAAGAAGTATTTGCTGTGATTGGTGTAATAAAAAGCTGAACAGCCAACAGCTAGGCAGGAGATGTAGGCGGGATTTCTGGGGAGAGAGGGAAGAAGGAATCTAGGTGCACAGGGAGTCCCCAGTAAACACAGAAACAGGAGATATAAGATGGAAGAGGTAACACCACGTGACAGAACATAGATTAATATAAATGGGTTAATTTAAGTTATAAGAGCTAGTTAAGAATAAGCCTAAGCTATAGGCTGATCTTTCATAATTAATAAGCCATCTCTGAGTCATTATTTGTGAGCTGGAGCCCCAAAGAAAGATCCAGTTACAAATGCACCCAACATGGGGCACAACCACAGACAGAGAAGCCATGCCGGTGGGCATGGCCACAGTTGCTGCCTGGCCCTCTCTGAGGGCCCTCACAGGGACTCTGGAAAGTGTACTCAACCACTTTCCAGAACTGGGGTGGTAAATGAGGCTTCCATTGGCATGAGGCTAGCTAGGCTCTAGGAGAACAGAGAGGGGACAGAGCCAGCAGCTAGAGCCATACAATGGAGGGCCTAACCACTGCCTAACCATTTAAAATGTCTTACACAGTCAGACAATGCTACAGACACGCAGTAAAGCCAGGTCCAGACACACACACACACAAACTCTATAAACAGGTACAGCATGCTTAAAAAGGTGCTTAGGTGCTTAAGAAAGAAAATTGGTATAGGCAGTCATAAAAAAAAAAGTTTAAAAATAAAATAAAGTCTTTAAAAAGAGAGTAAAGTAATATCTGGACCTTATATAGTGCTTTGTTCATTTTAATTTGTTTGAATGCTAATGAACAAAAAAACAATAGCTGCTGAGACACTGGATTATGGAAACTGCTAAATTAAACCAACCTGTATATTTTAAGAATGTCTGAACTTCAAAGTGGAAGTCAGAAAATATGCTGCAATGAGGGAGAGGTTATGCCTTTGTTTCCACATGAAACAAAAAGTTATGGTTCTCTTCAAAATTAATAAAGATCAGATTTGACCGGGGAAGACCTCCTGAGGATCTTGGCTACGTACACGAGGGGAAAAAGTCAAGAAAGACTACAGGACAGGTGACATATATATATGTTGAGCCCCTGACATGGTGAACAGCTCTGAGACTGGATGAAGACATAAATCTTGCTGGCTACAGAGTCCTCATGACTTACTACATGACATCCTTCATATGGCAAGGATAGAGACTTGGTTTTATAGACTTATAAAGTTAACAGATGCTTTTTACCTGCTTCAAACATAGAAAAAAAATCATCTTTAGCTGACTTGTATACACCACACATTCCATACTTGCATTAATGCAGATACATAAGCTATCTTTAAAAGTTTGTGTGTTTTCAGAAAAAAGAACCAGACACCAATGAAGGCAAGTAGTTCAGGTGATCTAACCTCTCAGAATGACTCTATTAAATGTTTCCTCAAAATTCTATTTCATCTTCATCAAAGCTGTTAGCTGAGAGGGTTACTGTCCAGGCTACCAGCTGTTTCTGTCATTTCTACAGTTTTAGAAGTTGCTTGCTCTGCACTTCCTGTTTACTCAGGTAATATTATATCCTTCTTGGATCTCTGATGGAGATTGAAGACAATAGTATACAGTTTTCCTTGATACCAAATTTTTAAAAAAAGACTTACATAAGAGATATAAAGTTTGTAAGATTGAGAAACATAAATGCTTACGTTGTTTAAGGTCTAGAAAGATTTTTTTAGAATGGTAACATAAGTTATGATAAAAAGTGGTTTAAGTGTAATACTTTCTTCAAATTTGCCTAATACAGGTGGACTAGATAGTGTAAATGTAATTCTACCTGATAATTGTTCTTATTGTACCATAGTTTTACTATGTTAAGAGTTAAAATTTTTCCTTTTTATTTAGACAAAAAGGGGGAAATGTGGGATATTTGTACACTGTGTGAAGATGTATTGCTGTGATTGGTGTAATAAAAAGCTGAACAGCCAATAGCTAGGCAGGCGGTATAGGTGGGATTTCTGGGAAAAGAAAGGAAGAGGAGGAAGAACCTAGGCATGCAGGATAAGCCAGGAGACAAGGACAGGAAAAAGGAGGTGCAAGATGGAAGAGAAGTAATGCCACAGGATAGAACATAGATTAATATAAATGAGTTAATTTAAGTTATAAGAGCTAATTAGGAACAAGCCTAAGCTATAGGCCGAGCTTTCATAATAAGAATTCTCCATGTCATTATTTGTGAGCTGGAAGCCCAAAGAAAAGTCTAATTACAGAATACCTTACACTTAGCAAAGGGAAAGAAAATCTTCAAGTCACAATGTGCAAAAAAAAAAAAAAAAGAAAGAAAGGAATAAAGAAAGAAAGGAAAAGAAAACCAGGAAGTAAGCTGCAAAATATTTTTATTGTAAAAACAATCAATAGAGGTTGACAATGCAAATGTTATCTCAGGACATTTCCCCTTGGTTCCTGAATTTGCTCAACTCCTGTGTACAGCAAGTTTCCATCCAAATTTCTCTGATTTAATGGTCCTTTTCAAATATGCTTATTGACTACATGTTTATGTTGCTTTGAAACAAATAAAAATCCATCTGATAGTAAAATCAACCAAAACAAAAACAAGAACAAAAACCCCAAGCCCTAGTTCTATTGTGCTTTTCTTTCACATTTCCTACAGGGAGACCTATATAGCTCAGATGCTTCCAAAACTGAACAGCAATGTAAAATTAGTACTGCAACCACATAGTGAGCTACCAATGAATCTTCCATCCACAAGTTACTGAATCAAACTCCAGGACATCTGCAGAATTATACAGGCTTTTCAGTTTGAAGAAAAAATGAGAACTTTTAGCCCTCTGGTTCCCCACATTTAAAAATCTAGTTGTTGCAGCACACAAGTACCTAGAACGTGTGCAGCATGTCCAGTGCTATGCAGTGAATGGGCCTTCAACCTCTGGCTGCCTCCAAACACAAGAGAAGAACTCCAACTTCTCAAAGCAGTCTCGCTGATGGTCACAATTTAGAAACATAAACTGCTCTATTTCCATATATTGCAAATGATTTCAGAAACAGATTAAACATAACGACTGTTTTACAAAAATAGAAACTGGTGCATCACAAACTCCATAAAATACTGAACACCACATGTAAATCAAGATAATTTCACAATAAAACTGACAATGCTTGAAGACAGGGAGTCTAGTCAAACTTCAATCTCTAGATCCTTCTCCTGTAGACTCCATGTTCTACTGTGGAACTTAAAAAAAAAACAACTTTATTTTTGCCAGGTGGTGGTGGTGGAAGCCTTTAAGCCCAGCATTCAGAAGGCAGAAGCAGGTGGATCCCTGTGAGTTTGAGACCAGCCTGCTCTACAAAGCAAGTTCCAGGACAGCCAAGGCTGCACAGAGAACCCCTATCTCAAAAAATGAGGGTTTCATAAAATTTTTCCTTTTAGAAATAATGTAAAGCAAATAAATTTATATGTAAAAATGTCTTAGGAAAGTAGAAGCTAGTGGAATAAGCCACTTCTATGTGATATATTTCAAATCAAATTCCTGATAGTGGCAACTGATTAATTTCAAACATATATATGTGACCATTGTAATTTGGTGCCTAAAAGATGTAAAAATATAATCACAATTATTTTATGAAAAATATGTATTCATATCAGAGTGAAGATTTAGCTCCTTGTAGCTGTCAAATAAATATTCTTAACTATACCCATCAAACACTCACTTATCACACCTGTAAGAGCACCAGTGTGTTTTACATCAAAGAAAGAAGGTAGGGCTCGTGTTTCACGTGACAATGACGCCACAGTAAGGCACCACTTGGCATTCAGGAAAGAGAAGTAAAGAATTTCCAAACCACGTTCTGCCACTGATGTCTTAACCATTACATAGAATGCTTGAGGAAAAGCCACTAATATTATTAATCACTTCATACTCTTGTTCCCATCATTCTGTGCTTTTAGTTTTTCCTTATCAGTGGGAAAAATGTAGTACAAGATCTGTTAAATAAACACTTTTTCCCACTTACAAGAAAATAACCTAGAAGTAAGGAGAACAGAAGCCAAGGCTGTATCAGATACATGTGCAACAGTCTGTCCCTGTGAGAGTGCGGAGAGAGGAGCAGAGAAGGGGCTACTTTCTACAGGCTACAGAGGCACAAAGGTCAAGACTTTCTCAGGCCAAGTCATGGCTAGAGCAAAACTGAGAGCGCTAGGACTTTTACATTTCCCCCAAAGCTGATTCTCAGGTAGTTGCACCCAATTAAATACTCCAAGACATGTCCTTAGTCACTGCTATCATCGTCGTCGTCATCATCAGATACGTCATTTAAAGGCGATTTCAACGACTGACTGTAAGAGTCTGATCTAGTTGGCTGGCACGCAGCCAAGTCCCCAGTGGAAAGCAGGTCATAGCAGAAGTCACATATCCGCACAGGCTTAGAAGACTGGCTGGGGAGAAGAAATCTCTTTTCAGAGCAGGGACCACAAACAACAAAGCCACATTTGCGGCAATGGTGCCGCCGATTCACGGGTGTGAATTTTGCTTTCTGACAGCGCATACACACGGTGGCCTCAGAGTCAGGAACCCAGACAGCAGCATGTTCACTGCTGGGCGTCTTCCCGCTTTTGGAGAGTAAATCAGTGACACACTTGTTTATGTGGTTCATCCACTCAGACTTCTCGGTGGCAGTGGCAGCGTAAACTGCAAATGATTTAGTTGGTGTCTTAATAAGCCATCCATTCCGTAACTCTCCCTCATCTTTGATGGAATCAATGGTGACATTTTCCAAGGGGATAATGTGTTGCTTGTTGTATTTTTTCTTCTGGATGACAATGTTGCCGTACACAAGAATATCATTAAACAAGAAAAACTGCCTCGCTTTAGGCTTCTTCCTGCACAGCTTAGTCAGTACTCCCTCGCCAATGAGCACCCGTCCAGGGATAGTTAAGGGCTGTCCAGCTGCTCCGAAACAGTTCTCCACGATACTTATCCGTCTAGTATTTGCTTCACTGTTTGCCAGGCGATCCACCATTTTTTGCTAATAATCTTTTGGAAAAGAAAAAGAAAAAGAATTAGCACAATTCTTTATAAATTATAAATTCCTATAAGAGGAAATAACAAAATTTAATCGCCCAAGACACTGCTTTTTCCAAAGGCAAATAATCCAATATTCCTTCCCTGTAAAATAATGACTGAGCATACTACATCTTCAGTGTTTATAGTAATCCAAACCTCTACCCTTCCACAAAACACAATCCTAGTCACACAACTATTTACAAAGGCTGTAAAGACAGCCCTCCATTGTAGCCCTCGCTGGCCTAGAACACAGTCCTCCTGCCTCTACCTCTCAAGTGTGTGCCATCATAACCAGCACAAGTAAAAACAACAGGACAATTAACACATTACTTCTGCAAAAGAACAAACCCAATTCCATGAACCTGAATCTCAATGCGATGCTGGAGAACAGAATGTCTAATACACACACACTTAAAAACATGACCACTATTTTCCCAATAAAATACAACCTCTGAGCCTAGGCTAATTTTCTTTCCTGGATTATTCCCAAATGTTTCCCAACATGCTTCCCTGCTTCCAGGCTTCCCTTCTAAACCAATCCCTAGTCAGTGATCTCTAAAATGCTAATTTGATCCTGCTGTTGTTACTTCAAATGATTCCCCTTAATCTTTAAAATATATGAAGTTTAGCATAGTGTGTAAGGCCCTTAATTACATGGTAGGTTTTTGGTTTTGTTTTGTTTTTGAAATAGGATCTCACACTACGTAGCCTAGGTTGGCTCTGAACTTGCCACCCCCTTACCCCAGACCCCTGAGCACTGGGATGACAAGCATGTGCTACCACATCCAGCTATTACCAGGTTTTTGCTTTCTCCAACCTCAACCTAAGTCATTCCCTGCCTAAAACACAGTATGTGAATCAAACACGACCATGTGTGTCTAAGTGCATTTCACTGTTGTCTTCCTTACTACCCACAACTCCAGCTGCCTCTTCATCATCCTCAATCTCAGTGAGCATCTCCTCCAGTACATCCTCCTATGCGAGACAAAAACAGAAACAGCAGCAGCAACAAACTCCATCCTCCATGTTGGTCACATTCTATGTGTTCCTTAGCTTCTTTTTTACCAACGGACTGAAGCCCATGCCTCCACTGGCTGCAGTGAAACCTGGAAGGCAGAGGCCCTCTGATAGTCATCTTTAAACTGACAAGAAGTACGAAATGTACTCAAGATAAACAAGAACATTTTAACAATGTTAAAAAAAAAAAAAACAACCTGTTTATTTAATGATCATAGATCTAATCTCTAGCTCCAATATTGAGCTCTCTCAAGTCCCTGAATGGTGTTCTATTTCAACCACCAACCGAGTACTACTACACTAACAATCACACTGAAAAACACCAAGGTTTGAAAGGAAATGTTTAAAGACAAACAGTGTGATTAAATTGTCTTCGGCTCACCGACTGATGATGCTGTGACCCTTCTTGCCTTCTTCCATCAGTAGCTTACTGTAAGTCGGGCTCTTCCTGCATCTCTGCTGCCTTTCACAAGGAGGGGCACTGGCATGTCGGAGGGTCCTCCCATCAGTGAGCCAGACAAGGGATGGCTTCAAACCCTGAAGGTCTTACCTAAGTGACCAGTGCTCTGTCTCCGTCTCCCACTATCCATCACCACCACCTCAAACACACACTACATTTCATCAAATCTAAGATACTGCAGATTCAAAGATACTCACAGCTTATGTGCCAACTAAACACAGCATATTCTCAATAAGACATTCAATTCAGAGACATAAGATACAACTGAAAATTTTATCTTGAGATTAAGTATACTAGTAAAGTATAATCATAGCTACTCATAAAATGTGAAAGTATAGAGCCAGGCGGATCTCTGTGAGTTCGAGGCCAGCTTGGGCTACCAAGTGAGTTCCAGGAAAGGCGCAAAGCTACACAGAGAAACCCTGTCTCGAAAAACCAAAAAAATGTGAAAGTACACAGAAAATAAAATTAAAAAACAATATCTACAATAGAAACTTATCTATGAAAAGTATTTTCAGACTTTACATTCAACCATTCAAAAAGTCTTCCTCAGACACTGATTTATGTGTATGAAAAAACACGATACAAGCAAGTTCCCTACTCTTCCAGGGGAAACAGAAAACAAAATCCAGAACCAAGCAGGAACTAACGCTGTGAGCGCTTTCCCGTTCCCCTTTCTCCCTTCCTTCCCGGTCTCAGGCTTGCAAATCCGCTCTGTACTGAGACAGAATTTCAGATCCCCTGCCTATACCCAGGCTGTGGTACATGCCTGTAATCCTAGCCCTTGAAGGCCAAAGCAGGAGAGTTAGGAGAACAAACAAGGCCAGTCTGCACAAGACCACTTCCAAACCCCAAAGGAAAAAGTAAAGGTTGAACAGATAAATCAGAAGTCACCCAACTATATGGTCAAGAAAGGCCTCTCTAAATTGGTAAGGGGACACACTTTAGGCACAAAGGACAATTTCAGGGGAGCAAAGGCACTTTTTAAAAACTAAACTACCTGTCTGCATTTAAACCAACTCCTGAACAGTGCAAACAGGTTTCCTACTGTGGCCACTGCTGGGCTCAACACATAAATGTGAACAGTGAATCTCTTATCTGTTAGTTCTGACTGAAACTGTTTCAAACCCTGTGAGTGGCCAGAGGTTCTTATGATTCCCAGGGAAGCTTATATGAGCAACTTTGGCACAGAGAGGCAGACACAGCCTGGAACTGACTCTTGCAGAGCTGAGTGAGGTGCTGAACACGCATACATGGCCGCATTTCCTACTCACAGCAACCTTACCTACGTGTGCGGTATGAGTTCCATCTTATGGATAAGTAAACCGCCACAGAGGGTCACATGACTTGGCCTGAGACTGTCATATAGCACACCAGGGATCAAGCCCAATGTCTCCGTACTGTCACCAGCATAATATGGTAGCATTCTACCCACATGGAAGAACACAAAGTTGTCACTAACCTCTGGAAACCCTGCACATACTGAAGACACAGGAATGGAAGCAAATGACCTAAAGCCCCACAATTTCCCTAGCCAGGCTCCCAATAATGTGTCACTGCTCAAATTCAGCAATTTATTAGGACTGAATTTTTATTTTATTCACAAATCTCCCCCTCTAAAAATGTATTATTGTTATTATTACTGTAGTTGTTGCTGTTGCTGTGTGGATGTGCATGGATGTCAGAGGATCACTCTGTAGGTCATTCTCTCCTTCCACCTCTATGTGGGTCCTGGAGATGGAAGGACTCAGGTCACCAGGCTGGCACACCAAGCCCTTTACCCACTGAGCCGGCTCACGAGCTCTCACCCATTTAAGAAGGATGCAACTTGGAGAAGTCTGGGCATAAAGAATTAGTCTTTGGCTAGAACAAATGATTTCCAAAGTTTGGCAGGTACACATAAATACACTACATACTACAAGGATACAAAAACACACACTCTCGTGATTCTTTCCATGATAAATGATGCATTTTATTATCTCCGTTTATTTAATAAGCATGGCAGCCCTCTTCTGTTTTCACTGCCAGGCTGTGACCTATGTCTCACCCTTCCATTATCCTTCTTGGTCCTGAAATAGGTCCCATGTGTCTGACATGAAAAGCAATGGACTAGAAAACACACAAAACCTGCTTTACTCATGTACAAGCTATCCTGGGGTGGGGGTAGAGTACATGGGGGTTAGTAGTGAAGAAAGTCATCAAAAGAGCATACACATCACTGTGACCCATATTTCTATTACACACCCCAAAGCAACATTCTCTGGTAAAAGAGATCCTCTGTCTCAATGCCAAAGAGACTTCTCTCCAGGGCCCTAACTCACCACCAGCACAAGCAGGCACTAAGACCTCCCGAGACTCGCTGTGATGACCAGAATGCAAGAGCACTGGTATACTCAAGGACAGAGTCGCTACATGCTTTACTGAGGGTCTTCAGGGAAAGAGGGCTGCAAAATGTGGTCCAATCTGAACGCTGCTGCCTGCTTTTCCCGGGAAAGACTATCACAGAATAGAAAAGACGAGGAAGAAAACCAATTCCATTCTCTGGCAGACAGGCCCTGCATGTTTTTAAAGGGGCACACTCTTTAGTGGGGCACGCTCAGCACCTGTTACATGTAACCCTGGAGGAGACAAGACAAAGACAGAGACTCCATTCACAACTAAGGAGACCCACCTGTCCAGACTACAGTGCTGGTCCTCTGCCTGCAAATCAGGGTGTCTCATCTCAGCCTAAGTTCTTTCTTTCCTTCCTTCCTTTTGAGCTGGGTCTCACCAAGCAGGCCTGCTGGTCTGGAGCTCACAGAAAGCTGCCTGCCTCTGACTGAGGTTAAAGGCGTGTGGACCATGCCTGGCCAAACTTATTTTCTTACTCTTACTCACAATTTCTGGTGTTAATGAATTCCAGTATTCAAACTTAACAGGTTACAGTAAAAAACAAAAAACCCAACAACAAAACTATGAGCCAAAAGGCCTAATTTAAAAAAGAAAAAGCAGCAGCAGCCACCTTCAATAAAATAGTAAGGTACTTTCTGTCTTTAAAACACTGACCTTACATAAGTGGGCTGGCTGGATTTCCCATTTACAGCAAGTCTTATTTGCCAGAATCTACCAACACGCCCACCCTCAACACCCCCGCCCCTAACTCCCTACCCCTTGCCCAGGGCTGGGGACTGGACCCAGGGCAAAAGCTCTACCACCAAGACATCTCCTGCAAACATCTGATCAAGACTTTCAAGTGGGAGGTACTGCTGAACTGAAACTTTACAGTGGAACAGAGCCGAGGGTGAGAACGCTGGGCCGCTCTGGGTCGCCTGGGCCGCCGGGAAGAGAAAACAAAGGGGTGCCGCCTGGACACAAAGCTCTGTGGCAGAAAGCCTGCTCCGACCTCCAGCAACTTCCGCAACCAAACAAAACAGTAGAAAAAACAGCCCGCCTGGGCATGGGGATAGGAGAGCGAACTACCCCCCTCCTCTCGGTCCATGTAGGCCAAATAAATAGTCGAGTGCCTACCTAACTTTTAGTAGTCACATAATCTAATAACCAGCATAATAAAGTTACTCTAGGTAAAAGTGTAAACAAAATATTAGCATAATAAAACAAAGAAGAAACACTTGAAATTTTATTTGAGTGAAGTTTACCTTTTCAATCAGAAGAAGAGACTTTGCCTCTCTGGCCTGACCACTAAGATTTCTGCCCTGGTAGCAAATCACTGCTAACATGATCTGTAGAATCAGCGGTAATGAAGGAAATAGACTGACTTCTTAGATAAGAAAAAGGGAACAAACTTTTGTATTTTATTTTTAAATATATCAATGCTGTATTTTACATTTAGAGTTATCAAAGCTGAGAGAAAAATGAAACTTCAAGAGTTGAATCATATTATAAACTACACTAACTGTTGCAAGTCTCCCTAGGCACCACATCTGCCTAAAATTAAAAAGTTAAGTTATTTCACAATCTCAATCATAAAAGGAAAAGCAAGTACGTTCAATCAATGCCTACTAGACATTTACTTTACTCTTTCATTTAATAATATTATGTGAAGGCGGGTGTGGTGGAGCACGCCTTTGATCTCTGCACTCAGGAGGCAGAGGCAGGTGGATCTCTGTGAGCTCGAGGCCAGCCTGGCTATAAAATGAATTCTAGGACAGCTAGGGGTACACAGAGAAACCTTGTCTCAAAAAAAAAAAAAAGAATGATGATGATGTTAGGTGAAAATAACTCACTTTACCAAATCAATAAATAACAAATAAGTAAATGTAAACGGAGTCATAAAATGGTTGAGAGCCCGGTAGGTACCATACATCTATACACCTACTACCCTAGCACTGGAAGCCAAATCAGGAGGACCGAATGCTCCAGGCCTACCTGGACTACATGGTAGGACTGTTCTCCAAACAAAATAAAAACTTGTTTCTTAAACAAGCCGGTCAAACACATTAGGTGTTAACATTCTGACCTGCCCCTTCAAGTCCTGCCCCATCCTGCATCCTGACATAAAAGCCTCATTTTAAGGAAAAACTCCTCCCCTTCCTCTGTCTGTCTGTCTGTCTCTCCCCGCATCCCCACGAGGTGTGCACAGCTCCGCCTTCTCTCCCTTCTCTTTCTTCCTTGTCTCTCTTCCCTATCTTTCTCTTCATCTCTCTATTATAATAAACTCTCCACGTGGATGCAGCGCCTGGGTGTGAATGACTTTCCACGAGTTGCCGCCCCTGCTGCATCTGCCCAGCACATTTTCCCTCAGACATGGGCCACCCTGGTCTGGCCAGCCTTGGGTCCCCATTCACTCAAATTCGAACACTGGGGAGCTGAATCAGCAATTAAAAGCACTGGCTGTTCTTGTAGAGGACTGGGGTCTAACTCCCAGCACCTATTTGGCAGCTCATAACCATCTGTCACTCCAGTCCCAGAGTATCTGGCACCCTCTTCTGACCTCAGCTGGCAGCAGGCATGCTTGTGGTGCACATGAATACATGCAGGCGAAACATCCATATGTTTGAAATAATTTAAGTTAAATAACTTTCTTATGACTTCACAGCTAGATACACTCACATTTTTATGGGATGCTAGGGGACATATGATCTTTTTGTTATTCCCTGCTCCCTTCAGAAATAGTTTACCAATGTGGACCTTTAATTATGTATCTAGGAGGGGCCACTGACAAAAAATAAAAATTAACGTCAGTCAAGAAGGCTTTTATTTCACCAACAGGCCCAAATTTGGATATGTGTTTACTCCAAACAGATTGGGAAGTTCCTGAAAACAAAATTATTTCCTATAACTTGATATTACCAATTGTACCTACAAAAACAGAGCATGCTCGCTCTGGCAGTTCACATACTAAAGGGAAAGATTCAAAAGCTTTATATCACGCCACCAACACAACCGAACATGACCAGGAGTGACAGCGGCTTCTCCGTGGGGAGGCCTGCTCCAGTGTAAGACATGGGCAAAGGATTCCTAAAGTGACTATGGAGATTGTCAGGGAAGGAGGCTTCAAATAGGACAGGTCTGAGGAAGAAACACAGTGTGCTATACAGAATAACAGAGTCACGGGTCAAGATTTTAGGGGCAAAAACAGAAGAACCACTCACTGAGGAGATGCTGGACTAGCTGCTGTCTGTTTTAAAGGTCTACTCGGGAGAGTAGAATATGGACTTCAAGTTTCTAAAGAATCCTCCGAGTCTCCAACAGTCGGTCCTAAATAAAGCAAGATTAACATTCTGCAGCTACAGCTCTGACCAGGAAGCACCACCAGCCGGCGGGAGGGGCTACTCAAAGCTTTCCACATGGACGCCAGCCTCCCGCAGTCCTCCCCATCTTCACCTGCTCCATGTTCCCTCTGTTGAACACAAACCAGACTCGCCAGCAGCCTGCTCTGGGCTTCCTCCCCTCTCTGAACTCAGCACGAGGACACCTCCTCCTGTCTTCTTTCGGTTTGCTGAAATCTCACCAGGCCCTCAAGAGGTACTCAGGCCAAAGGCCTGGGAACCAGACACTATTTCATCTTTAAATCTCCACACCACTTAATAGCACACACTTTATTATATGTTTCATTGAAATTTGGATACATGTTTACTTCAAATATTTGGGAGTTCCTGAAAACAAAAACATTTTCTACAATTATGTATTCCAAACAGCACCTGCAAAATTGCTGCATTCTACATGCCAGAATAGACGGAGTTGAACATGACCGCAGTTACAGGTAACAGCAGTTCCTCAATCTGGAGTTTGCTGAAAATCAAGTACATCTTTAAAGCCTGCTGATCTTCAAAGAAAATAGGAACTGCTCCCCACACACCAAGCACTTCACTGAATCCACAAATTTCAGATTGACAAGCAAATCTAACTATATCTAAATATGAATTCTAAACATCCAGTCCGGAAGCTCCTATTTTAAAAAAAGTCCCCAATATGTCACAATAATCTATAAGAGCTCTTCTCTTTCTAAAAGCACAGCTGTTCTGTCAATACAAAATGATGCTACAAGCATATTTTTACCATCACCAACACTGAGCAGAGAGGGCCTGAGAGCAGCAGTGCTCGGCTTAGGAAGAACTGAGCAACCCTGCAAAGGGGCAAGCGCTGGAGCTTCCCAACACTTTCTTTAGCATCATCAAAACACTTCTGATTTGCTCGCTGTGTTTATACTTGTTAGGAAAAAAGAACGAACAAGACACAGAGAATGAAGGCTCTACATTCCATTTTAATACAAAGCACAATTGGTTAAGGAGTATAATAAAAAAGTCAACAAATCAGGAAGTGAGGGGAGGGGATGAATATGTGGCCCACAAAATTTACCATTCTAATATCTGAAAGAATAAGTGAAATTTCAGAAGGAAATATATAAAAACACACAGAAAATGAAAACCAGACCCTGAAGTAAGTGTGGTTTTTTTATTACACTAATGCACACAGTTTCAGTAGAGGATGTTGGGAGTCACTGGAGTGAGAGGAAAGAAAAAGACAAGATACCTGACCACACTATCTTAGTTCCTGAGACTTCCTGCTTAAACTTTTGGAAGGACTAGCCTGATTTGATCTAAGTTTTCCTAAAATAACTATGAAAACAGTAAAAGCCGCTGCTTTAGAAGGAAGAGCTGGAAAACAGGATCTAAGAGGTGAGTGTGTACTCACACCTGCAGTCCATCATTTAGAAGGTTGAAGCAGGAAGACAGCTCTAAGTTCGAGGTCAGTCTGGGCTACATGAGGTTTAGGGCCTGATAGAGTAAGGGACGGGAGTTGGGGGTGAAGTTACCATGACTGACTGGATGTAAAGCTAAAACTAACCACCAGGTTGGAGATGTAGCTCAGTAGTAGTGTCCATACAGAACACTGAGCATGGGGAGGGGATGGAGGTTAAGTATAAAATGATCCCTACAGTTCTAAGTAATGTGGAAGCAATCATTGATGATATCAATGGATTCCAAGCAGTAAAACAGTCACTAGCCATTTGGCACCATATAAAACTCTAGTAAACAAGACACTCAAAGCTAAAATCTTTGTGGCAAAAAAAAAAAAAAAAAGGTAACTATAACCCTCAAGTTTATACAAGCAAGTATATATAGTTCAGGTCTGTTTCTACAGGAAAGTAAATGATGGAAGCAATTAACAAAGGAAAAAAATGGCGGGCATGGTGGCATACACCTTTGATTCCAGCACTCTAGTCTACAAACTGACTTCCAGGCCAGCCAGGGCTATACAGATCCTGTCTCAAAAACAAATAAATAAACAACACCCCACCACCACCAAAAAGAAACAGGGTAAGAAAGGGGTCTAGTATCCCTGCAATGTACTAGAAACTGAGGAATAATGTGCTCTTAAAGTATAAACTGCAGAGAAGCAAAGAACCAGTTAATTACACAGGGAACACACAAAGATGGTCTTAGGGCTAAGAGTTGAGCTGTGATAATTCTGACCATGTGACATCTAGGCCGAAATCTTGAAACAAAAAAACGTAGATTCTCCTCCGATCAAGATAGGCCCAGGGCTCTGTCTCCAGTACCAGGTACGGCTTCCCTCTTGTTGGGCAGACCTTGAATCCCACTAGAGAGCTGCTGGTTACCACCAAGGTATTCATGCCACTACTGCACTCTTAGGGCCACTGTGTCAGGCCAGCTGGTGTGGCTCACAGCGTCAGAGCTGGGGAGGACTGTTGGTTGCCTCCCTCCCTTGGAAGCTTGCATGGTGCCTTCCTCAAGTCAGATCAGCTCAGGTCCTTCTGGGTCCTGTGTCAATGCATGGTGTCTTCAGCAACAGGGATTTACTTCCACCTCAGGGAGGCAAGCGAGGGCAAGAGCGATAGCCTGTAATGTTTGGGGAAGACTCTTCAACATGCTGGCCAACAATTCAAAACATGGCTTCTCATGCCTGGTGCTGGGATTTTTGTTTCTGACACTTTACTAAACCAGCTTAATTTCTAACTACATTCTAAATATTTATTCCTATACCCACTGATAAGAGTAGTTCTCACCCCTCATTAAAGAAACTTCTCTTTGCAACAGACTGAGACCTTTACAAAAAAAACCACAACTAATCAAAATGTAGGGAACAAGACATCAGTTTGTTGCCCAGTCCCAACTGATGCAATTCCTGTATCTAAGACTCATGGATGATTGTAGAAGAAAGGGCAGAAAGATTTTAAGAGTCAGAGAAACAGGAAGTTTGCTGTGAGATTCTGTCTCCTAGAAATGTCAGAGAAGATACACCCATGAAGTCTGTACATGGTTGCCTAGACAAGACCTGAACAACAGTTATACCAATGGATGTGCTAAAATGGAATGGGAAAGTTCTGGGGGTGTCAACCCTAGACTAAGAACTACAGGCAACAAGGGAATGCTGAGAGCTGGAAAAATGGTCTTCCCCAGCAAAGAGCCTCCTAATCAGTTATCCAATACCAAATGGTCAGCCCTGAGATCATATATACACAGGTAACATTATACAGGCCAAGCAGCTTCCACATATGTATAAAGGAATATATGTATCTATGGATGGATAGATGGATGAATGGATATATGTAACCAAGAAAAAGAGGCCACAAATTTGAGAACAAGGGTGGTGGAAGGAGGAAAGGGAAGGGAGGAAATGATGTAACTATAATTTTAAAATTTAAAAAAAGTAGGTTAAACTATTTGGAAGGGTAGATGATGGCACGTATGTCTACCCTAGGAAAAGAGATGCCTAAGCCCAGGCTATGTGAAGGAAGGCAAGCAGGAAGTACAGTGGTAGAGTACTAATTTAAAAAATAATTTTTTTTATATCTGTGTGTGTGTGTGTGTGTGTGTGTGTGTGTGTGTGTATGCTCATACTTGGTCACCTGAGTGCCAGGGCACACAAGTACAGATCAGAGAACAATTTGCAAAAACTGTTGATCTTCTGCCATGTGGGTTTCATGATCATCAAACACGGATCATCGGGCCTGACAGTAATAGCATTCACTTGCTTAATCATCTTGCTGTAGCATGAGTATTAATTTTGGTAAAATAAACAGGTGATAAACTGCAAAAGAAAGCATCAGACTGAAGCTGGGTGTGGTGGCATATGCCTATAACCCCAACATTTGGGGAAGTAGAGGCAGAAGGATCAAGAGTTCAAGGTCATGCTCAGCTACACAGTGAGAGGCCTGCTAGGCTATGTGAAACCTGCTCTTGCAGAAGTCCCAAGTTCAAGTCTCAGCATGGTGGTTCACAGACTCTGTAACTCCAGCTCCAGGGAACCCAACACTCTCTTCTGGCCTCCACAGGCACCTGCTCTCATGTGCACATATCCACACACAGATAAGCACAAGTACACATAACTAAAAATAAAGTTTAAAAAAAATCTTAAAAAAAAAAAAAAAAAAAAAACAGACAAAACCAGAGAATGTAAGATTGGAAAATGTAGATTTGAATATACAAGCAATGGGGGCCAAAGAAAATTTTTTTAACAGGAAAATATCAATATACAGAAACAGCACACAGGATGAAGTGAAGTGTTGTTTGAATCTTAAGCGGTCTTTTAACAAAAAAAAAAAAAAAAAAACCAGAGTCAGACATTGGGGTAAAAGCTGAAAGATCAGAGAAGCAGAGCAAACCCCACCACCACCTATTACCTCACCGACTCCACGAATCCTCTGACTGAAATCCTGAGTCTTCACCCAAAAGGGTCTCAGCTGAACTGCTTTAGTTCCTGTTTCCTCACGCCTTGTATATACCCTTCTCCACCCTGCTGTCACTTCCAGGGATTAAAAGCGTGTGCCACCACTGCCTGGCTGTTTCCAGTGTGGCCTTGATTTCACCAAGATCCAGATGGATCTCTGCCTCCCAAGTGACAGGATAAAGGGTGTGTGCCACCAATGCCTGACCTCTGTGTCTAATTCAGTGGCTGGCATCCGATCCTCAAGCAAGCTTTATTAGGGTGCACAATATATCACCACAGTAAGAGAATATGAAAACACAAGACTGAAAGCAAAGAAATCAGAAGAGTATTACAGCAAAACAAGAAAGGTGATTGGGGTTGGGGATTTAGATCAGTGGTAGAGTGCTTGCCTAGCAAGCACAAGGCCCTGGGTTCGGTCCTCAGCTCCGGAAAAGAAAAAAAAAAAGAGAGAGAGAAAAAAATAAAAAAGAGAAAGGTGAATAATGCAAAATACACTGTATACATGCACAGAAACATCAGTGAGACCCAGTGTGCTATGTGATTAAGACATGCTAACAAAGAAAGCATAAAAACAACGGAGCACAAAATGAAGGCAAGGGAGGAGGACTCAGGAGCAGCAGACACAATCCAGGAACTGACTGAATGCATGGATGAAAAGTGAGTTAGGACTGAAAAGCTGAAGGAAAGCCTGTGGCCGACTGTTAGTGTTGCAGCAAGAAGAAATTGGTTTGGCTCACTTATCCTGAAGTCCTTTAAGGAATCCAAAAGATAATCATTCCGGGTATCCACCTGTCAAACAGGAAAGTCAGCACATTCGGGGTTCCAGAATGGAGGGAGTTCAGTAGTTGTCCACAGAGGAGATGGTTGTTAAGTGGAAAATTCAATAAAATGATACTACTGTGTGCCAAGCACGTACACCAACATCTTCGCGAATCTTCACAACTTTTTCACAAATGGCTCCAGTGGAGCTTAGAGAATGAAGTGCCTTGTTCAAGAATCTAGCCAGTACGGAGCCAAGGCTCTTCCTAGCATTCAAGTTGCTTTCTTTCCAGTGTGCTCATAGCGATTACTAAAATGCCTTCTGTTTTCCTCCCAGGTCCTCCTCAAATTGTGCACACGAGTTTGTGCTTTAGACTGAGGAGCTCGAATGTGGCACACACCTACAGCCCCACCACTGAGGAAGCAGAAGCATAGGATGGAGAATTTGAGGTCAGCCTGATCTTCATAAGGAGACACTCTTTCAAAAAAGGAAAACACCATCAACAATAAATAAATAAATAAATAAATGAGGTACAGTAGGGAAGGACTATTAGAGGCAGGAAGATTGGGAGCCTAGGCTCCTTAACTCCATATGGTGCTAGAGGCCAGCCTAGGCTACATGAGACCTGAAAAAAGACTTCTCTTAGGTGAGGACAAGACATTAATCCAAATTCTAGAGTCCTTACAAAATTACTAAACACCTACCTCACCCTAGAAAAGCTCTGCAACTTAAGTTAGCACTGCAAAAGCACACTTAAGAAGCATTCAGACTTATACTTCAGCCTGATGATTACTATTTACGCAAAGAGCTGTATATGCAAAGCTGAGCCTCAAGGCAAGTATCAATAGAAAAGCAGACTGTATTCACTTTTCCTAAGACAACTGTGACAAGACCACAACAAAATCAGTTTGATGGAATGGCATGTACACACAAACATAACCTTCTCATTTTCCGTCAGGGGCAAAGTAGCCAATCACACTTTAAAGCAGTGACTGTACCCTCTTGTTCATCCACAGCTTCTCTCCATTCACCACAATTACATGTCAGTCATCGTCGGATTGGAAATTTCATGAATATTCGAGTCTGTATCCCCATGTCAAAATTCAGCTACCAAAGTTAATTATTTTTAAAAAGAAAGAACTAAAAAGGAAAAGTCCGACCACCTAATCTGTGGACTGAATGGAGTTCACGGTACGAAGGGAAAAGACTACAGAAACTTAACAACTATCCCACGGAAAGTACAATCTGGTAAACTCATGAAGCACGTGTACAAGGAATCCATTCAAACCCTCCCTGAGCCTCTGTTATGTGCTCGGCTTGCTGGACCTCACTGGATGCCTGCCGTCAAGGGCGCGCCACACAGACCTATGCAACACTTCCAGGACGCCATGGGGGAAGGGAACTGAATCTGGAGAGGAAGAGGAAGCCTGAGGGCACTGTGGGCAGAAAGCTTCAAAGAGTGCAGCCTTAAGAGGTGGTGTGGGTTCTGTTTGGGTTCGGTTTTGAGACAAGTTCTCACTATTGCATCCCAGATCAAACTCCGCAATCCTGCCTCAGCGTGCTGGGATTCCAGGCATGTCCCACTACAAACACCGCCCCCCACCCTACCCCACCCCACCCCCAGCTTTAACTGAGTGTTTTTAAGAAAAGATTCAACACCACACCCTTGCATTTTCAGCTCTTAGGAGACAGTTACACTGGAAACCTAAATTCAATCAGAAGGATAAGTGACAAGATGGCAGAGAATGCCCCACAGGGATGAGCTACGTGATGCTACAGAGAAAGGAGATTGCTTCAGTCACCAGACTTCAGTTAATTATCAGCTTGACTGCTAGAGATGTGAAATCAGCCAAGTAACTCCTTTCTAATAAATAAATATTTTTGGTTAAAAATAAAATTTTATGTATATATATATAATGAATTTGACCTGACCATGAAGCAAAATAAATCTGGGGTTTTTTTTTTTGGGGGGGGGGGTTAAGACAGGGTTTCTCTGTGCAGCTTTTGGAGCCTGTCCTGTCTTTTTCTTTCTTTCTTTTTTAAAGAACTAAGGAAACTGACAAATCTAACCTATTAAAAAACGAAAGGAGGGGCAGCAAGATGGCTCAGGGGGTTAAGACACTCAAGGCCACACCTGACAGCCTAAGCTCTGTCCTTGGAAGGAAGAGAAGCACCTCCCAAAAGTTATCCTTCGACACACACACACACACACACACACACACACACACACACACACACACACACACACACACATAAAAGATCATTAAAAATAGAGGGCCAGAAGGTGGCTAGAAAGTAAGGAAAGACGCCGGCCCCCAAGCCTAAGCACCTAAGCTGGATCCTCACAATCACGTGGTAGAAAGAAGAAACTGGTGATTTGTCTTCTGACCTCTCCACAAGGCTGTGTGCCTCGCACTACACACAAATGAGTGTTTTTTAAAAATCAAGCGTAAAAAGAGACATGTTTTAGGGCTTTTGCATTGTTAAGAGCCTTTTTAGCCCATTTAACATAATTTTAAAGCTGTCTTTATTTTTTTTTAATGATATTCATTTACTAGGCTAATTCATGCTGTCCACCAGCTTCATCTGGGGGAGGACGATTACATGTGATTTCCAAATAAGCAACTTAATACTATCCACATCCCAATGCTACCATGACCCATGGTGATTAAAAATAGCCTTTGTTAATTCTGAATTAACCCAAGGCCCCCATAAGCTACAAGAGTACAGAAAGAGATAAAGGCAAAACTCACAAACCATTAAGGAACCAAAAGGAAAAAGAATGGAAAAAAACCCTGAAACGTCAAGATCACATCATCCTATTCTGTTTGTTGTGGTTGGTTGATTTGGAGGGGGTTGTTTCTGACAGGCTCACTCTGTAGTCCAGGCTGGACTGGAACTCACAAGATCCTCCTGCCCCGGTCGGCCGAGTACTTGGGCTACAGGCAGGAGCCAACACACTGGACTACTTCACTTTATTTGTAAGAAAGTAACATATGCCTTAACGTCAACTGAACATTCACGTCTCAATGTTTCTTTAATGAGTCTCTTAGGCAACGTAAAAAAACATAACAAAGAAGGCATTTACCAATTTAACGTACTAGGAGTCTGAAGTGCTGCTTAGGTGTAACCTGAATTCTATTTGCTTCCACTGCACGCACACTCAACACAACTTATTGCTTTAATATTCTAGGAGTAGACAAGGCTACTCGAGCAACTTCGGGAACCAACTCTTGACCTTTAATAACATTTAAAAAAAAAAAAACTCAGCAAAAGATCATAAAACTTTAAAACACTCCAAATAGCTTGTAAGCCATTGCTCCCATCAGAGCCAATTTCTGCGGTGCCATTTTCATATAAAGTCATAAAATACGCTGCTGAAGTCACAGCGTGCCCCTGACGCCCGGACCCTGCAAAGTTTTCAGACCCCACGATCTGGGGGCCCGAGTCCTGGCGCCCCACAACTTCGGGCGCGACGCGGGGTCCCGTCCCCAGCCGCCGTCCCGGGGCTCAAGCCTCCGGGGCGGCGTCCGGCGGACGGGCGCGGCGGGACCGAGGCGGTTCCAGCCCGAGCGCCGGCCCGGAGCGGAGCCGCCCGGGAGCGCCCCGTTTCCCACAGACCCCAACATGGCGTCGGCCGCCGCCGCCCGCACCAACGCGTCCCCCCCGCGCCGCGGCCGGCCCGGGCCCGCAAAGTTTCGCTTCCCCCTCCCCAGCCCGCCGCCGCCCGGCGCGCCCCGACCCCCCGCCGCACCTACCCGGCCCGGCGCGGGCGGCGGCGCCGAGGCTGCGACTCCTCCTCGTCGCCGACTCCGGCCGCGGACCCCGCCTGGTCCCCGGCCCCAGCCTCGCAGGGTGTGTGGGGCCCCGCGAGGCCGGCGCGATCCGGCCGCGACGGGCGCAGCCGCTCGCTCGCAGGTGACTTCACCGCCCCTCCGGTCGGACCGACAACAGCCGCCCGGGCTGGCTTCCCTCCTGCGCGCGCACCGGCGCGCCCTCGCTCAAGCGCCAAGCACGGGCACGAGCGCACCCGCCCTGCCCTTTCTTCCCGGTTCCCTCGCCCCGCCCACCGCCTTGCCCCGCCCCTCCACCCCCCCCCGCGCGCCGGGCTCGAGGGGCGGGGCCTTGGGCGGAGGCCACACCCACCGGGGCCCTCCCGGGCTGGGTTGCGGGGCGCAGTCCCCTGCTCCGAGGTGACGCGCGCAGGAGCGGGCTGGGGCAAGCCTGGGTCGCCTAACCCGACTTTCCTGACTCGGATGCGCCTTCGGAAAGGGCTGTTGAGCTGTCCGCGAAGTTCTCTGAAGAATGGACGGAAGCCGCCTCCACGCCTCCCTAAGGAACAGGAAAGAAAGGCTTCGCCTCTCGCCACCCAAGCGCGTCTGCCAGCCCCGCCTGGCTCGGCCATGCTGCCGAGCACCTGCGCGCGCCTTCTCCCAAACGCCTACCGCCTGGAGCGGCTCTGCGCCCGCCGCACCCCGGCCCCCACGCTTCCTGGTAGCTGTGTGCCTTAGAGCTCTGCTCTTCCCCAAACTTCCCTGGCCACGGCCTCTGCTACCTGCATCGCGTGTCTAGAACCCGGCGTTGAGATGACGTTGGGGAGATGAGCCCTCGCTCCTCTGTCCCTCAGCGTTTGCTAGGCACTGTGGAGAGACAGGTTATCTAGCAGGCAGGGCGAGGAAAACATTCCGTTTAAATAGGGGAGGGGTAGAAAATGAGTTAGAGTAAACTTTCAGAACCTCTAATTCAGCTTTCTCAACCTGTGGGTCTCGACCCTTTTTTTTTCCGGTGGAAGGACCCTTTCACAGGGGTCGCCTAAAACCAACAGAAAACACAGATACTTACATTACTGTTCACAACAGTAGCAAAATTACAGTTATAAAGTAGCAACAAAAATAATTTTATGGTCGGGAGTCACCACAAGAGGAGGAACTGTATTAAAGGGTCACAGGGCAGCCTTAGGGAGGTTGAGAAGCCTTGCTCTAATTTTTGGAATTAGCGGGTCCACCAACCACGCTATACACAAATGAGCCTGGGGGAAGGGGGGTGAGCAGGTTTGGGTTGTGTTGGTTTTCCTCCTGCTCTTGTGTCTGGATTCTTTACGTTTTTCCCACCCTCCCCTATTTCAATGTCTCTGCAACAAACACAATTGTTTTAAATTAGTATCCAGTTCAAAATTACAAAATTGGTAAAGAGTCCAATTGTGATAATAGGGATAGTTACAGGATTTCAGTCAGGCGCACACAGTCTTTACATGTGTTAGACTAAATATACTACTCTAAGATCCCTGTACATTTGGAGATTAGGAACTGCTTTGTCTGTGGGTCCCTTCTAGAGCATTAGACACCAAACATTACCATCAATAAAACTGCTGCCCTCCCTACCAATACACTTATTTAAGTTAAAGTGCACAGATGCAAGCCAGATGGTCTACTCAAAGTCTCGGCTTTTCCAACTATAATACCTGTGTCCTTGGACATACTCAGTTCCTTCATGTGTAAAATAGGAATAATGAAAGAAAGTACCTCAAAGAGTCATTAAGCGAATCAATATTTGTAACATATGCCAAGCACAAGCTAAGTGCTAAATAAGTATGATGAAAATTATTAAACATACATGTGCTGTGTATGTGTGCACACATACATCTATTACAATTTTCCTCATTTTTAAGTCTTAAAACATACCAAATAGTGATTTAAATATATGGAGGCTGTGTTTTCTCCCTGCAGTCTGTGTATTCTCCCTGGGATGTGCGCTCCCCAGTTTGGAAGCCATTTATTTAGAGTCATACCGGCAAATATGGTAACCACTGAGCACACGGATTCATTACATTTTAAACTTAAGATCTGGCTCCTTGCTGGCACAGTTCTGTTGGATAGCACATAGCAAGTCGAACAAAATGAGAGACCGAAGTCCCCTAACAGCATTTGGGCTGTCCTGACTCAGCCTGTAACTCGAGTACTTGTTCATGTGGTAAGATCTGTCCCTCACCCTCACATCTCGTCTGTGGCCTGAAGGTAAACTGCTGGATAGACTGCTGTAGAAGAAAGAGTGTATGGAGTGTAGAAAGGTTGGCAAAGGTCTACCATAGAAAAGCTTGAGAAATAGTCAAATTTGAGTGTCAGTCAACTCAATTGTTTAAGCCTGTAGGACAAAGTTGATCCTGTTTAATTGTCCTTCAATCAAAAGGGTTTTCTTCTAGGGTGCCTTCTTTGGGAAAGAGAAGAGCTTGTTAACTGAGAACAGCATTGAGGGGAGATAGCAAAGGCCTACATTTGCTCCTTAGTTTCATTGTATCTTTTGCCCAGGAGCCCTGGTTTTTTTGGTGTTTTGTTTGTTTGTTTGTTTGTTTGTTTCTCTAGTCTTGGCCATCACAGTAAAATGATACTGCCTCATCCACAAACCTGATAAGTCATTATCCTTTTATCTTCTGCTGGAATCCAAATTCCACTTCCAAAATATAGAAGGATCTATCTTCAAAGAACTTTGTCATTTGCCTTGTGCTGGTGCTCACCCATATCAAAGCACCTGCGAGGGGAAGAGGAGACAGGAACCCAGCTCATCCTCAGCAGGACACATCTAGTTGGATGAAACCATGAAACCCTATCTCAGAAAACAACAGTTAGGACTGTGGGGACGGCTCAGTCAGCAAAGAACTTGATACCCAAGCATGAGGACTTGAGTTCAAACCCCAGCACCCACCTAAAAAGCTGCACCCCAGTGTTGGGAAGGTAGAGACAGGAAGATCCCTGGGGCTCACTGGCGAGCCATCCTAGCCTACATCGGGAGACACTGTTGGGTGGTTCCTGAGACTGACCCCTGTGTCCCACAGTGCATAAAACCGAGTGTGGTGGTTCGTGCCTGGAACCCTAGCACCCGGGAGACAGAGGCAAGAGGATCAGTTCAAGCCCTCCGTTACATAGAGCATTTGAGACCAGCCAGAGATACGTGAGAGTCTGCTTCAAATAATAATGTCAGACGACAATAAAAACCATCAGTGGTGGTCAGATATTGGTGGGGAGGGAGAGACTGAATGAATGGGTGGAGCAGGGAGGGCAAACCCTCTAGAATACTACTGTAACAATGGAAACATACTCCTTATACTTTGCTCAAACTGTAATATCAAACTCTCTGGGGCTGGTAGAGTGCTTGACCGACTTGTAAAAGGTCCTGGGTTGAATCCTCAGGTAGATGTAAGTTAATCTATTCTAGCAGACATACAACACTGTTTCAGGACAGTTATGGCTGGGGAGATGGGGAGGGTGTATACAGGAACTGTGTACTTTTCTCTCAGAGTTGCTATGAACCAAAAGCTGCCCTAAAAAAAAAAATCTATCCAAAAAGAAAAAAAGGCAAAAAATATTGCATATGTCTCTTGGAGAAGTTGGGATTTAAGCTTAGAAATGATTTGAGATGCTTTTTGGCAGGCATTTAAGTACATTTTGTGGAAGAGTTACTGTAAACTGCATCTCTAAGGCGACTGCTCTTTTTACCATCTGTCAAAATCTCACCTTAGAATTTTTAAATGGTGTTTAAATGTGAATAGAGATCCTTATTCATGTTTTTAAATTATAGTTTCTTTTTCTTTTGAAACAAGCTAACTTCACCATGTCACTAAGGATGGCCTTGGACAGAGTAAACAACATGGAAAGCATCTAAGGAAGACAGCTAGCGTCAATCTCCAGCCTCCACACATGGGTGAAGACAGAGACATGGTCACACACACACACACACACACACACACACACACACACACACACACACACACACACACACACATGAACACAGATGGGGACACATGTTGACACACACAGGCACACAGAGGAAGAGACATATGTTCACACACACACATACACAGGCACAATTGTGGTTGATTAAATTTTATTGTAGAGTATAAGTCTTACTCAAATATTCTCAAACAAACATATAACATCTGCTTTCCTCTGTAGTAAGTTTCTAAATTCTATGCACATTACCTTCTTTGTCAGTAGAGGGAAATTTTCATTTATGTTTGGTGTGGTGGCTCATGCCTTTAATCTCTGCACTGGGGAGGTAGAGGCAAGCAGATCTCTGTTGAGTCTACAGAGAGTTCCAGACCAGCCATGGCTACACAGGGAGACCCTATCTTCAAAGCAAACGAAACAAAATTTCATTGATTACTAGTATGTGTGGCAGACAATTATTGAGTAACCTTTCTTTCCATGACTACTTCAGAATAAATATACATCCATCAAAGAACAGTTTTTAAAACTTGACTCCAGATTAAATAAAATTCAACAGAATATTTAAATCCAAATATTGCCAAGAGAATCTATTTCCAAAAATAGCATTTGGTAGAACACTGGCATCATTTGTGTGTTTCTTTGTAAAAAGAAATTTAAGTATGATTTTGTTTTAAGATTTCTTCTTAAGTAGAAACACAATCTTCTTGGGGACAAAGCAAACACAAAAATCTCTAGTTTGGAGTCAAACAGAGCCGGTGAAATTGGTATTAGGTTATTAGTCATATAACCATGTGAAAGGGGGGTAAGTGTGCACCAAAATGTCCAAATATTTAAGATTTGTAAATGAGGAGTATAAACTCTAACTCCTAGGATTATAAAGATCAGGAGAAATGCATGGCACCTGGCAGATAATAGATGCTCAACAAACTAGCTTCAACAGTAATGACTAAATATGGCTGCTATTGAAGTTATTAACAATATAAATTTTTACCATATTAGTGAATGCACAGGAAATTGTATATTAAACCTTGACATGTGTTATTCGTAGATCCTTGGTTCTTGCTTGCTTTCTTTTTGTCTTTCAGACAGGCTCCTGAGTATCTCAGAAGGATGACCTTGAACTAGTCCTCCCTATACCTCCCAAGTTCCTGGGTTATGGGAATGTCCCACCATGCCCAGTTTCTGTGGTCCTAGAGATCAAATCCAAGGTTTCCTTCAGGCTCTAACAACTGGACTCCATACTCCATACCCCTCAACCAATTCTTACAAAACTCTTTTCTTCATGGTTTGCTTTCCATCACTTCTTCACTTTAAATTGAGAACAAATAGCCTGTTCACTAGCAGGAAAAACACCAGATAAACATGCCATCCATGGATCACCCAATCAAACTGTTTACCTAGTCTCCTGCTGGGTAAACATCCCCAACACCCTGCTCCAATCTGACTTCAACTAAATGCACCCACAATTTTCTTTCCTTTTCATCTCAAGCTCAGACACAATTCTGGCTGCAGGACAGGTAGGCATGACAGGAAGGAGCAAGGCTCTTGTTTTAGAAGGACTAGTGGACTGCCCCAGGGAAAGGAACCTCCCCACTACACAACAGTTTCCTTGCCTCACTTTGGTTAGGCCTCAGCACATGAACATATATATAATCGTTAATTATTGCAGTCTGGCTAGCTGCTTTCAGCTTTTAGTACTGAGGATGGTACCCAGGTCCCCACAAACACAAGGCAAGTGCTCTACTGCATGTTTTTCACGGCGTCAAGAGCAAGAGTCTGGGTCTAGTGTAACTCAGTTGATAGAATGCTCACATTCTAGTGAGTACCAGGCTCTGGGCTCCATTCTCAGCATCACATAAAAAAGCAGGAATAGTAGTGCATGCTTGTATGCCAGCACAGAAAGTGAGGCAGGAGGACCAGAAGTGAAGGTCATCTTCAACTGCACGGGGAGTTTGGGTCTGCTTTCTGCTACATGAGAACCTGTCTCAATCAATCAATCAATCAATCAACCAGTCATTTCTCCTCCCTTTGACTCTAGAACTAGTGACTTGCCTTGACCAACAGAAAATGGCATCCATAACATTCCGGAGCATCCAAGAATAGGTGTCTACAGGACTCTTTCTATATTGCCCCTATTCTGGATTTTTGGTACAAACCGAGCACACGTGCAGTGAAAGCCCGAGCTGTAGCCCAGGACACTCAGTAGATAAGCATCATCAATCCCAGCCTACCGGGGAACCATTTTGGATCCCAGTTCAGATGAGTCATAAGGAGACTGCAGCTCCAGCTATCAACTGTGTGGGTGACCCAGAGGAGAACTGTTAACAGAACCATGCGACAGCAGCAGGCTGTCGTTTTCTAGGATTCATTTTGCTAGGAAGAGAACGTACACATGCTACGATGTGCTTGTGGAGGTCAAAGGACAACTTGCTTCCACCTGTTGAAACAGGGTCTCTCTTATTTCTGCTGCTGTGTAGCTTACTCCAGGATAGCTGGCTGGTGCGTTTCAGGGCTGTTCTCCTGCCTCTGCCTCCCATCTCATAGACGTGAGCCGCTGTATCTGGCTGTTTATTTAGATCCTGAGGACCAAACTTGGTCCATCCAGCTTGCACAGCTAGCACGTTACCTGCTGGGCCGTCTCCTCAGCTCCGAGCTAAACACTGGGACAATATGCTGTACAAAAATCAATGAGAAGAACATCTGCTGTTCTCCAGGGCAGCCGACAGCCACTTGATGACTCATGGATCCAGGCTTCTTACAGCTGTTCCTTATCAATATCTCTCCTCTTTTTCTGTTCATTTCCACCAAAAAGTCCTAATTATTGGTGCCGACACTGTGAGCAGCCACATCAAGTCATTTTGAGTTTTTCAAAATCCAGGTGCTTTTACTTCAAAATACATTTTATGCACCCCAAATACATATCACCATGATATATGAGTCATGTCCAGTGGCTTTTGGTGGTATAGTAGTAAGCAAACATAGCTTCCCTTCAAAAAGCATGTCCAGGCCACATTCTCATGACCAAAGAACAAAATCAGCACCTCCAACACGTAGGAAGAACTTTAAAACTAGAGAGTGTCCCAGATTTCCAGCTGTCGACGTGTGCCATTCCTGTGGCATTCACCTGTCATTGTCACTTTGAGCATGTGCCTGGACAAATGGACACTCTTCTCTGAGATCTAGCCTAGAAGCAGCCTTGGGGCATGTGATGAGCCTGGTCAGAGGATGTTATGTGGACATCCTTGTGCCTAGAAAAGCCCCTGTTGAGTAACAGGAAGTTAGGCCCTTCACTTCCTGGTGGGTTGTGTGGATGAGGAAGTGTGTGCTCCAAAGTGTGTGCAGTGGAGCTCCGACCAGTGTGGCTCAGTCAACTGTACAGCATCTAACAGATCCTGCAGGAAAAAGAGGAGAAATGGAAAAATAGCTTCCTACGAGAAGAGTAAAGCTCTTTCCCTCTACTAAGTTCTCTCATCTCCTTACCACATTAAGCAGGTAGAGACGTGCCAGGGAATGGTAAATCTGGCCACGTTTAAAACACCTGCCTCCCGGAAAGCCGTGCTTCGGTCTTCTCAGCCATACGATTCATCTTTCTTGGGTTACTGTAATTTATTTCCTTCTCAGCCCCCTCGGTGTTAAAAATATTGAGTTGTTCAGGACAAAGTCTTTAAGTTTCAGTGAGCTGGTCATGGTGACACACATTTGTATTCCTATGACATGGGAGGCTGAGACAGAACAATCACATATGTGAGTTTGAGACGAGCCTAGGCTACTTAAGACTGCATCTGTCTCCAGGAGGATGAGGAAAAGGAGGAGGAGGAGGAGGAGGAGGAGGAGGAGGAGGAGGAGGAGGAGGAGGAGGAGGAGGAGACAAACTAACCAATAAACTTCATTGCTAATGATGGAGAAACAGATCTGTTATCTTTAAACAGAGGTCTGGCTGTGTATAGGATCACACATTCCCAGTACTCAGGAGGGTAGGGCAGGAAGACCATGAGTTTGAGTCCAACCTGAGATACAGACACACAACAAGTTTAAGGCTAGCCTGAAATACATAGCCAGATTCTGTCTCAAAAAATATAGATTAAGAGGGGTGGGGGAAGGGGTCTAAAGAGATGACTCAGCAGCTAAGAGCACTTCCTGCTCTTGCAGAGGACTGGGTTTGATTCCCAACACATGGTTGCTCATGACTGTCTGTAACTCCAGTTCCAGGGGATCTGATGCCCTTTTCTGGCCCTCATAGGCACCAGACATTTATGTGAGGCACACACACACACACACACACACACACACACACACACACACACACACACTCATACATATAAAATAATTTTTAAAAGAATTTTTGAGGAGTTGGCAATTTGACAAGATACACAATTTGATAGGTAAGCCCTTCAAAGGCAAAATTGTGTGTGTGTGTGTGTGTGTGTGTGTGTCTGTGTGTCTGTGTGTGTGTGTCTGTGTGCATGTGCATGTCTGTGAGTGTCTATGTGTGTATGTGTGTTTGTCTGTGTCTCTGTCTATATATAGAGAGATAGACATATATATGTCAGTTGAGTATCTGTGTGTCTGTATATGTGTATGTCTCTGTTTATGTCTGTGTCTGTGTGTATGCATATGTATGTGTGTGTGTGTGTGCATGTCATTGTATGTATATGTGTATGTGTTACTTTTATCAAATACAAAGCAAAGCTCTCTCCTTTTGTTATAATTCCCTAAGATTATCTACTTAAGACATTTGAGCTGGTAGAGAAGTGACAGGAAATGACAAATGTGACCATATTTAAAAGAGACGCCCTTCAGGATGGAGCACGGGGCCTTGTAAACACTTGGCATGCATTCTGTCAGCCCACCAAAGATGCTCTTTTGTTTATTGTCATTTCACATCTGCACCTAGCACAGCACCCAGCTTAGCTTCCGCCACATCCGTGACACGGTCAGGGAAACTTTGTCTGCCTTTTCTGTTATTGAGGCTTTCTTGATCTCACAGGGGAAAAGGTAGGCAAAGAAAGAACATAATAATTGCCCATATACACTGAACAAAGGAGTGAGATTATAGAGCAGAGGTAAAAACTATATACAGAGAATCGACAGGATGACTCATAAGTACGGTCCCTGAAATAGCTCAGCTTTGGTATAGGTGTGACAGATCTGGCAGAAACGAAGGCAATGGGACACTAAGAACTTGTCACTGAGGTTATCTGGAAGCACACTTACATCTGCAGTGCCAGAAAATGCCAGAAAATGGTCAAGCATGGCTATCAGCCCATGAGGGTCAAGATAAGCAAATTGTCCACTAACGCACTGCGTGGCACCAGCTGCTCTCGCACTGGGGTAGGGGGCTCCCTCACTGTCTCTGCCACCTATCTGCCCACGGCTCTGGGGGCACACCTCCAGCTAAGGCTGAGCAGGCCTCCCTGGTTCTCTTTCCCTCTCTTGTGCCAGCCCTCAGCTTAGAGCGCTTCCCTCCTTCAGTTACCATGTCTCAGTCTGTTTATTTTTGGCTTCGCGTCTCTGCTCTCAACTGGAGATACCAGTTTGCTGTTCAAGCCAGTCCTTGCTGTCTCACAGAAGCTTTTGTGCCCTCTTGGCTCCAAGGCTTTGCTCCAGCCGGTGCTAGGGCTGCAGACAAGGAAAGAGCAGCCAGGTCAGGGAGCCTTGGGGCTCAAGGAAGAGTGCCGAGTTCCCTCCTCTGGGGCCTCCCTGGATTTCCCACTTAGCTGCCTCAGAGCTCAGCTCTCCCTGAAGTAGAGAGTGGGACAACGGACCCCACAAGCCTGCTTTCTTCTCTAAGAAGGCTTGCCTCCCAGCTTTCGGACCTGCATTCCAGTGGGGACTGAGGGACCGCCGTTAGTTCTACCCCGCACCATTTTTCTGTGAAGTAGATTGTCCCTTTTTGAGGGCATCCAGACTGAATGTCTCCCCTTTCCATGTATTCCTTACTCCATGGAGACATTATTTCTCTCCAGATGTCTGTGAAGACATCAGACTTCCTTCCCTGCTGACATTCCCTGTTACCTGTGTGCCCTCCAGCATACAAATGAACCTCAGCCTCCGTTTGTCCAGAGGCTTATGACAAAGTTTCAAAAACAGTCAGCTGAGCACAGAGACCAGTGCATGGTAAGATCTGGCATCGAGGGCTAGGAAGATGGCTTCCTCCTTCTCTTTCCCTCTTCCTCCCTCCCTCTCTCTCTCTTACACACACACACACACACACACACACACACACACACACACACACACACACACACACACACGGACGCACGCACGCACGCACGCACGCACTCCAGCAGCCCCGAAACTGTCCGTATCTGGCCCAGCTGGTGGCCTCTTGGACGCTGTTCCATCACTGTAGCCCCTGCTGACCATTTGGGTCGTTGACAACCATGCCAACCTGGCTGCTGCGGTTTTCATCTTAGTGGTGCTGTTCCAGCTGCGCTGATTGTGAAGCGCGCAGAGAAGTGTGCATTAATGGATTGACAGAGCACAGCAGAGGGGAGTCTGGAAGGACAGGCCACCATGTCAGAGGCATCGGAGAGAGCCTGGCCAGAGGACTTCTGTTCTCAGCATGGTCAGCAAAAGCGTCTTGTTGACTGTGGTATAACAAAGAACAGAGGAAAGCGATTGTGCTAGTGACTGACTACCACACAGATGACTGAGAGCAGCGAGGCTTGCCAGCCATGATTTGGTCTCTCAACCCTGGAGGCTGGAAAGCCCGTGCTCCTCTGAAGGCTCCAGAGTCCTCCTTGCCTCTTCTGCTGCTCGGGCTCCAGAGTTCCTTGTGGCAGCATCACCACCACCACCACCACCACCACCACCACCACCACCACCACCACCACCCCGCCCTCCTCTTCACGTGTATTTCCTTACTGAGAATCCCCTCTGCCTGGCTCGTAGGGACACCTGTCACTGGAGATGTCCAGAAATCCAGGATGATCTCATTCTGAGATCCATAATGTCATTGCATCTGCAAGAACTTTTTCCAAATAAGATCAGACTCACAGAATCTAGGGGTTGAGATTTGAACAGTATTGATGAATAGTGTCTCTGGCAGCCACTGTTGAACCCACTAAAATGTATACAAAAGCAGAAGCCTTTGTCCACGAGGAACCTAACAGACACTGTGGTTCCTACACGTCTAGCCAATGCTTGATGATTCTCAAGCTGTAATTCTGTGACACTGAAGTATACAGCATGGACCTCAGTGCTTCTCAGACATGTTCCTCAGCATCCTTCTCCTGCTCAGAACACAATCCTTTACTTCCTTGTGTTTCCTGTTTCTAGAAGCTACTGGCATTCCTAGCTCATGGCCCTATATTGCTCCAATCTCTTCTCCCATCATGCACCTCCCTCTCTGATTCTGACTCTACTATAAACACCAGCTATGACCACACTAATCCAGCCAGATAAGCCAGGACCATCTCCCCATCTCAGAATCTTTAACCAAATCATAGCTGCAAAACAGCCTTTACTGTAACATACTGGGTCCAGGGATTAAGATGTAGATAGCTGCCTTTGGAGGGTAATTACTCTGTGAACTGTCATAGCAGAGAACGTAAGTTTTTCTCTAACAGGAGTCAATGGAGGGTGTACTGGGCAGTTTTGTGTGTCAACTTGACACAAGATAGAGTCATCAGAGGAAGGAGCCTCAGCTGAGGAAATGCCTCCATGAGATCCAGCTGTAAGGCATTTTCTCATTTAGTGATCAATGGGAAATGGCCCAGCCCATGGTCGGTGGTGCCATCCCTGGGCTGCTGGTCCTGGGTTCTATAAGCAACGAAGCTGAGCAAGCCATGTGGAGCAAGGTCTCTGCATCAGCTCCTGCCTCTGGGATCCTGCCCTGTTTGAGTTCCTGTCCTGACCTCCTTCAGTGATGAACAGCAATGCTGAATTATAAGCCAAATAATCCCTTTCCTCCCCAACTTGCTTTTTGGTCATGGTGTTTCATTGCAGCAATAGAAACCCTAAGACAAATTGGTACCAGTGTAGTGGGGGTATTGTTGTTACAAAACTGACCATGTTTTGGGAGGATTGTGAAAGGACTTTGAACTTTGGGCAAGAAGAGCCATTGAGTGTTAAAGGTTCTATGGGATGTTCTGTGGAACTTGGAAGATAATGATGTTAAGAGCAGTGCAGAAGATGGAGGCCTGGCTTGTGAGGTTTCAGAGGAAGTTTAGACTCTACCAGCGCTGCTTGTTATTTTGAATTAAGATCCTGTGGTTCTGGTTAGCTGGGGCTGAAGAATCAGCTGTGATTAACAAGATACCAGAACTACTAAGCAAAATTTTGCTTTGCTGGGATACTTGACACTGGTCAGCTGGAGCTAAGAAATTAGCAGTGATTAAGAGGAGACCAGCATCTCTGAGGTGAAATCTTCTGGGAGGTGTTTCCTGAGAGCACAGAGAAGCTGTGTTCCAGAGGTGGCCAAGGCTGTACCTCATGCCGGCAGTCTGACTTGATAATGTGTAAGAGTCACCCAGGTGGTATTGGTTTTGAGGGCATGAAGGGGTCATGGAGAGCAGCTGAGGCTTGGCCCTATGAGAGGCCAGGAAAGGCCATTGGTGGAGGTGCAGCCTCAGAATCAGTTGAAGGCCCAGGACTGGAGGGGGTCATGCAAAGAAGTTGAGGCTTGGCACCATGAAGAGAACCTAAGAGAGGCTATTGGTAAAAGTGCAGCCCAGTTGCAGCAAGGGACCCCAGCATTTTGGAAATGCCAGTACCATGGGATGACCACCAAGAAGAGCAGCAGCAGAGTGGAGCCAGCTGGAGCCCAGAACATAAACTGTGTGTGCTGCAGAGGGCAGAGCCAGAGACATGATCACACCCTTTGGAGCAGTCCAGAAGATGAGTGATTCCCAGATAATTAGACATTGAGTTATTTATAATGTTGGGGTTTGGTTCTGCTTGGTTGAGATTCTGACCAGTGCCCTGGTTCTTCTCTCTCTCTCTCTCTCTCTCTCTCTCTCTCTCTCTCTCTCTCTCTCTCTTTTGTTTTTACGAGACAGGGTTTCTCTGTGTAGCTTTGCGCCTTTCCTGAATCTCGCTCAGTAGACCAGGCTGGCCTCGAACTCACAGAGATCCGCCTGCCTCTGCCTCCCGAGTGCTGGGATTAAAGGCGTGCGCCACCACCGCCCGGCGTCTCTCTCTCTTTTTATTTAACTTTATTTTGTGTGCATTGGTATGAAGGTGTCAGATCCCCTGGAACTGGAGTTACAGACAGTTGTGAGGTACCATGTGGGTGCTGGAAATGGAACCTAGCTCCTCTTGAAGTAGCCAGTGCTCTTAACCACTGAGCCATCTCTCCAGCCCCACTTCTTTCCTCTTGAAGAAGGTATTTAATTTCGATTTTTAAAGGAGCCCACAGCTGAAAGACTTGAACTTTTTTGAAAGAGATTGGCTATTTTTAAGGAACTGAAATTTTAATGTGTTTGAATTTGTGAAGACTGTGAGACTTCTAAAGTTAAGATCTTGAGGATGAATAATATATATAGTGATGTTGGTGTGTCAAATTGACAAGAGGTAAGATGTACTGGGTGGTTTTGCGTCAACTTGACACAAGATAGTCATCAGAGGAAGGAGCCTCAGCTGGGGAAATGCCTCCATGAGATCCAGCTGTAAGGCATTTTCTCAGTTAGTGATCAGTGGGGGAGGGTCCAGCCCATGGTGGGTGATGCCATCCCTGGGCTGGTGGTCCTGGGTTCTATAAGAAGGTGGGCAGAGCAAGCCATGGGAAGCAAGTCATTAAGCAGCACCCCTCCATGGCCTCTGCATCAGCTCCTGCCTCCAGGTTCCTGCCCTGCTTGAGTTCCTGTCCTGACTTCCTTCATTGATGAACAGCAACGCTGAAGTGAAACCCAGATAAACCCTTTCCTCCCCAACTTGCTTTGTGGTCATGGTGTTTCATTGCAGCAATAGAAACCCTACCTAAGACAGGGGTTTTTCAAGGAAGGGAGTGAAGCCAGCAGCATTCAGATGACCAAAGCAGAAATCCCACCAGACAGCAGAGAAAAGACTAAGTCATGGCCGGAGGATTAGACAGTAACATAGAAGCATGTTGCACAGTATTTTTATCCTTGTGAACATAGCGGATAACTGATAAATAATGTGCTTCTCTTTTCATATTCTGGCTTCATCTCTCTCAGTGGATCCCGTTAGGTTTAGATGAAGCCTGTGTACCAGTACTCCTTTGTTATTGTTAGGTGAGCAGCTGGACCAGATAGCCTGGTGATGTCAAAACGCCTACATCTGCAGTGCGGAGCGGGAGAGGTGTAGCAAATGTCTGTGTGATTTATAGGGCCTGTTTCCACAACACCTACCTAGCAGAGAAAACCAATCAGAACAAGACATGGATAAACAGCTCTGTACAAGATCAAGCCAGTCCACAGTCCAACAACCCCGAGGAATGCAGAGGAGTGCGGCAACCCCGACTCCCAGCTGCAGACCTGCTGACAGTTGATGTCACTGTCAAAGAGTGACTTTCTTTAAGGGTGTGGCTCCTGGTAGGTCAACTCCGCTCCAGAGACGGCCCCACACCCACTCATACATGAGCAACACAAATTGAACTGGATAGGTTATTTAAAAAGAGGCTGGGCACTGTGGCTCAGGCTTTTAATTCCAGTATTCAGAAGGCTGAGACAGATGGATGAGAGTTCAAGGCCAGCCAAATTTACATAGAAAGTTCCAGACCAGCCAGGACTACATAGTGGGACCTGTCTCAAAAAAACAAAACAAAAAAGAGGTCATGAAGCTGGGGAGGGGGATCTAGAAGTTAGAGGGAACAACGGGGCATCTATACATGTATGAAGTTCTCAAGAAAAAAAATGAAATATTGTATAAAAGTACCGTAAGTCCAAGAATGGACTGTGTTGGTTCCTGAAGACATTTTATTAGCTCAAAGAGTGCATAAAATCGCTCATACAGAGCACACACATATAAAGGATGTGTAAATTAACAGAGCTTTGGAGCGTTCTCACTAATGTTGGTGAAGGTCACTCATTGGGTGCCTCTGGAGCCAGCTGCCTATCTCTGACCTGGCGGAACTGCCCGGAACTGCCCAGCATGCCCTTCGGTGACCCTTGGGCTGACCTCTTCCTGTCCAGTCGTCACTGGTTTTCTAATCCCTCTCCTTCCTGCGCCTGCTCTTTTCCTAAGTTGATAATTGCTCAGGTGACCTACAGTCATAACATTCCTGCTCGGGAAGGGCTGCCGTGCTCACAGCTGCAGAACCTCAGCCTTCCCGTCCCTGCCTCTCTGCTTAGCCAAGCCAGGCTAGCCAGAGTTTTCACTTCCAGGTAGCGCTCCAGAGAGATGGTATAACCTCCCCCTAGTGGTATTGACAACTTGTTTTTATTTGGAATTTTCTCTGTGTGATTAGGTCACCCCAACCTCCAGTGGGGATACCTCAGTTCAGGCCTGTTGGACCAGCAAAGCCACCTGCACACCATGATTGGCTCAGAAACAAATATATGATATGTGTTTAGTATATCAGAGTCAATTAAATGTAATCTGGAACAATGTGGTGCCACATTGGGAGGGCAGAGTGCTTTCTCCCTAGGGTTGCTGAAAGCGGAGGTCCAGGCCTGGAGCATGTATATTCTTTGAGGTATAAAGGGCGTGTGCAGCTGGAGCATGGATCTTCGAGGTATAAAGGGCGTGTGCAGAGCCTGCAGAGAAAAGAGGAATGCAAAGGTGTGTCTGCTGCTGATGTCTCCACTCCAGTTCACCCTTAATCGCTTGCTCAGCAAATATTTAGCTGGCTCTTTAAACATTTCTCCTCCGCAGCTATTAGGATGTGGAACTGTCAGTAGAGGGCGCTGGGGAGACACTGCAGAAGGAGGGAGTCTGCTTTCCGGTTCTGGTATGTTCCACGCCAGCCGAGCTGCCACTTCAGCTCCTGCAACGCCCACGGCTCTTCTGGCTCTTGGCTCTTTCTGTTTCAATAAATTAACAGGCACCTCCCCTGGTGCCTTCAGAAAGACACTTCTCTGTGAACAACTTTTCCCCCGTGAATACCAGGGGAATGCATGGACGCCATGTAACAGCAACTTCTGTCAGTAGTGAAACACAGCTGTGCTCTGTACAATACTCAAGATTTCAACCCAGGCTGGGGCTGGGGTGGCAGGTTTTCGTCTTCCTCAGGTACTGTCTCTGCCCAAGGTGTTTTCCATATCTGAATATATATATATATATCCCCCACAGGGTTTCTCTACGTAGCCTTGGTTGTCCTGGAACTTGCTCTTTTATTAAAGTGGTGCATCCCTAGGGATGCAGAGGCAGGCGGATCTCTGAGTTTGAGGCCAGTCTGGTCTACAGAATAAGTTCTAGGACAGCCAGGGCAACACAGTGAAACCTTATCCGGGCAGTGGTGGGGGTGGGGGTGATTTAAAAAAAATTCCTACTCAGACCTGGGCCATAAAGCCAAAAGATTCTAAGTATCATAATCCCAAATGTTGAAATCATAAAAGTCCAAAACCCCTAAGTCTAAAATAACAAAAGATTGAAATTGTAAAATTATATTTCTGGGGAAAAATTATATTTATTTTAAAAGACTTTAATTTACTTTTTAAGAGATTTGTTTGAGAAATGTAAAAATACAATATAGTATTTCGTAGGCCCCTTTACAAATGAAACAATATAACACACACACACATTTTACATACATATGTATATTTATAGCACATGGATACACTAATAAGAACTGCATAGGTGTAATGTTTGTGAGCAGATGAACCATATTCATACATAGTTCAAAATGCAAAACTGCAAAATTTACAGAGCTTAGAAGAGCTGGTGTCCAGGGTCTTCCTTAGTTACATATCATTACACTATCAGAAAGCAGGGAGGAGGCTGGAGAGATGGTTCAGTGGTTAGAAGCACTGGCTGCTCTTCCAGAGCTCACACATGTGTCACTCCAGTCTCTGGGATCGGACACACACTTCTGGATCCTCAGGCACCAGACACCAGACACACTCGTGGCGCACAGATATACATATAGGCAAAACACTCAAAAACATAAAATACATCCAAAAAATATAGCCAATGATAGGAGTGGTGGCTTTTCACCCCAGCCCTTGGGAGGTTAGGCAGGCTGGTCTTCATGAGTTCAAGACCAGCCTGGTCTACAGAGGGAGCTCCAGACCAGTCAAAGTTACATAGTGAGCCCCCAGGCTCATAAAACAAACACAAAAGCAAATGTATATGTACATATCTCTTGGTTAATTTTGTGTATTTTATAAATGTGGTTATTTGAAATACCATGATGAGCAATTTGCATGTTTTATAAGATAAATTTTAAAAAAACACACACACATTAGAGAGCATGGATATCACTCAGTATTATAAGTAGAGCACTTGCCTAGCACATCTGAGGTCCTGGGTTCAATGCCCAGCACTACAAGAAAACACATACACATACACAATAGGTCAACACTGTTAATATGCAGTTACCCAAAGAGCTAAAGTCTTAAGAAATTTTATCTTTCCCAAATGGAGATGTACCCCCCCCCAAAAAAAAAAACCTGTCTAAAGCAGAATTTTTGTTTTTTTGTTTTGTTTTGTTTTGTTTGGGGGGGGGGGGTTGTTTTGTTTTGAGACAGGGTTTCTCTGTGTAGCTTTGGTGCCTGTCCTGGAACTCACTCTGTAGACCAGGCTGGCCTCAAACTCAAAGATCCGCCTGCCTCTGCCTCCCGAGTGCTGGGATTAAAGGCATATGCCACCACTGCCCACTAAAACAGAATTTTGACTTTTTCTGTTGCTGTTTATTTTATTTTTTGAGGCAGGATTTCTCTGTGTAGCTGTGGCTGTCCTGGAACTTGCCCTGAAGACCAGACTGGCTTGAAACTCAGAGATCTGTCTGCCTCTACCTCTGGAGTGTTGGGAACTAAAGACGTGTGCCACCATACCCTGATGAGATTTTAAGAGTTTTACCACACCAAATAAACTGTAACAATGTTTCTCCATAGAGTTGATTTTGCAAAAAAATGCATGCAGACGCTAATGGTATTGGAGAATATCTTTAATCCCAGCACTCAGGTGGCAGAGGCTGGAGAATCTCTGTGGGTTAAAGGCCAGCCTGGTCTACATAGTGAATTCCAGGACAGCCAAGGCTGCATAGAGAAACCCTGTCTACCCGCCTGCCACCCACAAAAGCAAAAACCAGAAAAAAAGCATCTAATATCTGAGAAGACCTGAAGAGGAACTATGTAACACTGTAAAAAGTAAAACTGAAGCGTTAACACTATGTGGGAAGAAACTAAAACATGAAACAAAGTTATAGAAAGTTCAACACGATAAAAAACTGTGTTCCGGGGATGGGTGGTAGGCAGTGAGTCTGTAGGAGCAGGTGACTATGGCTAGATTTTAAAAGCCCTTCATCCCGGGGAATACCTGCCTTCTTTTTCTTCTTTCCTTTCTTTCTTTCTTACCTTTTTTCTTGGCATGGCTCTCAGGAGGAAAAAAAAATGGCCACAGTCATTTTCTGACTGGTCCTGACTGGTTTTGTTTTTTCCCCGTTCTTTATTTTTGTTTTATGTGTATGAGTGTTTGCCTACATGTATGTATGTGCACCAGTGGGCCTCAGAGGCCAGAAGAGGTTATCAGACCCCCCAGGAACTGGAGTACAGATAACTGTGAGCTGCCATGTGGGTGCTGGGAATCGAACCTGGGGCCTGGGAAGAGCAGCCAGTGCTTAACTGCTGAGCCATCCCCCAGCCCCATACTGCTTGTTTTAATTATTTCTATGACTTGATATTCACTGACACAGACATTCCACCCATTTTTCCCATCTCCTGTGTCACACTTCTGCATCATCTTGCATATACAAAAGTCTGCTCTGCAGGTACTCATGGAGAGACCACACATTTGGCAGAAAATGGCAGTGAGCAGACAGTAGCAGGGGTATGTGCCTTCTCATCCTATTGTTCATGCCTTTATTTTGGAACCAGTCATTAACTTTTCTGGCTTCGTCACACAAATGCAGAGTAAGTTCATTAAAAACGTGAAGGGATGTCAGTGCAGATAACAAACACACCCCTGTCATAGCATGTGAACTAATCGCTTCCCCCAAGCTGGCCTTACTACCTGGACTGGCTGGGTTTGTGAGTCAACTTGACCCACGTTAGAGTCATCACAGAGGAAGGAGCCTCAGCTGAGGAAATGCCTCCATGACATCCAGCTGTAAGGCATTTTCTCAATTAGTGGTCATTGGGGGAGGACCCAGCCCATGGTGGGTGGTGCCATCCCCAGGCTGCTGGTCCTGGGTTCTATAAGCAACGAAGCTGAGCAAGCCATGTGGAGCAAGGTCTCTGCATCAGCTCCTGCCTCTGGGATCCTGCCCTGTCCTGGTTTCCTTCAGTGATGAATAGCAATGTTGAAATGTAAACCAAACAGATCTTTAACTCTCCAACTTGCTTTTTGGTCATGGTATTTTGTCTCAGCAATAGAAACTTTAACTAAGACTCTACGTTATTGTTGTTATTGGGTTTTTGTTTTGTTTTGTTTTTTCAGCAGCTTCCCCCAATGGGAATTGCAGTTTGGAGTCCTGGTTGAGGTTTTAGGATTTCAGCATTCAGGATTTGAATCTTTAGGGACTGTGACTTCCTGGAGTTCAGGCTTCAGGGATGATTTGGGAGGATTTCGATATTCAGGATTGTGACATTTGGGATTGTGTCACTGGGGAACTAGCATCATGACTATTATTATATGTTACGATAATCCCTTACTCCAAATAACCTATTAAAGTTAAGCATTTTTTAGACTCTTTTTTTTTTTTTTTTTTCTGATCGAATGATCACATAATTTCTCTGTCCTGGTGGAAGTGAGACCAGGCCATGACTGGAGTGGCTGAATTTGGACATGACTGGATCAAAAGCTGGCTCTAGCCAGAGCTGGAGGGTCTTGCCTGTGGTCTCAGCACTGGAGAGATGAGGCAGGAGAATCAAGAGTCTTAATCTACATAACAAGGGCTTATCTCAAGGTTGTTAAACATGTTTAATTAATTAATTAAGTGTGTGTGTGTGTGTGTGTGTGTGTGTGTGTGTGTGTGTGTGCGCGCGCGCGCGCGCTGCGCGCGGCATGTGCACCCACATATGGAAATCAGAGGACAGCTTTCAGGGTTTTCCTCTCCCATGTGGGACTTGGTGATGAACTCGGCACTTTAGGTTTAGTGTCAAGTGCGTTCACCCGCTGAGCGTCTCTCTTGCCCCAATCCCAAAAATTGTTTAAGTTGTCTGTCTCACTTGGGTTATTTCGGTTGCATTTTTCTCCCTCGGACGAATTAAAGATTGGCGCTCATATGAGTTAGGAGAGAGGAAGAATGAAGGGACAAAACATGCTTACCAGAGAGTCGCCCTGTCAGGAGGAGACATGAAACTGCACACACTCGTCAGAGCAAAGAGTTGAACTTTACTGGCAACTCAAACTGTGTGGCTTCAATCTCGCTAGCAGCATGTTAGGGCCAAAGAACTAAAGTTACAGAGAGACAAGATCATAGTTAATTGCGGCAGCGTGAAGAACTCTCCAGCAATCCAGTATTCAAAAGGGAAAGCTAGGAGTGGTGGTATGTGCCTTCAGTCGGCACACTTGGGAGGCAGAGGCAGGAGGATCTGTGTGAGTTCTAGGTCAGCCTGGTCTACACAGCAAATTTCAGACCAGTCAGGGCTACATAGTGAGACCTCATCTCAAAAAAAAAAAAAAAAAAAAAATATTAACTGCCTTGTTTAGTTGTGAGTGCCTTGTCATAGAGATGTTGGGAACAAGGAGTGACAGTCACTGCCCCAGAGTACTACGGTAGAGATTATTGCATTGGGTATGAATTGCAACTAAGTGACCTCATAAAGCCCCTCCAAATCTAAGATTCTAGAAAGCAAGCTGTCTAAAAGACAAGCGAACAAAGGCAGTGTTGGGCATTATGTCAATACTCGGGAACTTTGGGTACTGCCAGATGTCATTAGATGCAAAGAACTCGGACCAAGTCACCAGATAGCGAAGTTTAGATACAGACCTCTTTCTCTGTTGAGAACACAATGTATTGCATGAAAAGCAGCGAAACAATCACTATAAATAAAATTATCCTGAAAAGAAGCATATTAGACACTTGGCTTTCATTTGACTAAAGCTCATTTACCTGACTCAGAACTGCATGGTTTAAACAAGCCAGCAAATGAAATGTGCCCTAAGTAAGACTTGGCTCAGCCCAAAGTGTGGAGCGTGAAGCTGGGAGGCAGCCAACACTGACTCTAATCCTGTTTTTCTAGTAACCTTGAGAAGTGGGGAGAAGAAAGCAAGAGAACTTGACTTTGCCGAACTTTACTCTGTCCAGCTACAAGAACAAATAAAACCATTGTCACGCCTACCTTGTGCAGTGTGTGAAAGTCCAGCAGGAAAAGCCCAGGAAATAGAAAACAATGAGTTGGTTGATGGACACAATAGGTGTCCCGAGTCAGAAGCTTTTCACGGAAAAGTTCCTGAGCATGAACTAAGCTGAGAACTGTATCATTTAGCCAATTTTTCCCAACACCTTCTGAGTTCATTTCTAGAGGCGGCTGATTCCCAGCTAGCTGGGTCTAGCTCTAGCATAATCATAATGTGGTGGGTCTGATGGCCTGACACCCATGTAGTCAGAGGTCATGTAAAGTGGGAAACCTCTAGACCAAACATTTCAGCAAATCAGATCATTTCAGTATTATCAGTACTGTTTTCCTTTTAAGAAGAAAAAGAAATCCTAGCTACAATTGCCACGCTAAGGTTTGTGCCGCTTAGCTGCTCTTTCGAGTTTAATTACTGCTTTGCCAGTCTATTTACTACTGTTCTGTTTATTTTCTGCACGCCGACCACATCCTGAGGGGGAAATCAATTTGAAACCTAACTCTTACAGATATCTCCATTTCAGGGTCACTTCATGATTGCCCAGTTACTCCTTGCAGATTAGGTGGACACAGACAGGAATTGGTTAGTTGATGGGGTGGAAGGGTAGAGGGTGGAGGAGTACTGGGGACAGATTGGATTGGCTGATGGGGGTCGGGGACAGGTTGGATTGGTCTAAGCTCTAAGTTTTCCCTCCATCAGTTTAAATCAGTTTTCAATTTCCAGGTCACACAGACTTACTTATGTTTTACTCCAAGCCTTATGCTTGAACATAAAGACAATTATCTGCATCCCGTAGCCAGGCCAGAGAGCCTGGACTCATTTACAGATGTTCTGTGAGGCCTGGGGCAATGAAAAGGTCAGCAGAGGCGTTACTCAAAGGTTCTTTCTTCTAGTGGAGGATTAATTATTTCACAGACAGTTACAGATGCCCCACAATAGGAAATCCTTGAGAGGTGAGACGGTGGAGGGGTGTCTTAGGAATAAGGGGACCTGAGGCTTAAACTCTGCATGGCGCAAGAAGAGGTTGGAGAAGAGAACATTCAAGACACAGGTCTCCAGACAGTCTGTCCAAGGAGACTCTGTGTGTGTTGAGGATGGGGCAGGGGTTAGTTAGGTTAGGCCAAATCAAGCACTAGGTACTCTACCTTTGACCCCTTATAAGAACTATTAGCAGTCTGAGCCAGACAGCAGAAGTCAGGGCAAACAGGGATAGTAGAGTCCAGCACAGATGGCAGTGACCATTGCTGTCAGCCACTGAGAAGCCCAGGAGAATGGTCACTGATGGTGGCCTAGAATATACCCAGCAGGAAAGAAATTTGTTCCTACAGTGGTGATACCCCACATCATTGACACATAAAGATTTTATCTGCACGAAAGCCTTTGAGCCTTAGTGTTGGTTAGAGGATAATCCTAGAAGAAACCTACCAGTTTTTGAGAGGTGAGATACCAAGGACTAAGGGGGTCCAGCCCCTCGATAGTCCCCTCCCAGGGTCCAGGAAGAATCTACAACCAGCTGATAATTAATCTTTGATGAAAAGAAATGAATCTATGTACACGAAACTCCTTAGTTCATACACTTTATTATTCTGTGTCAGTTACAAGCTTATATTCTGCTCTCATATTTAGCTCATTTTTAGCCTGATTTCTCTCTACACTTGTCTGCGGTCCCCTCTAGGTTCTATCTTAATTCCTTCATCTAGTTCTGCCCCTTCTAGGTTCTCATCCATCTTGTTCCTTCCCATATCATCTTCTTTCCCATCTCCTTCTCTCTCCTCATCTCGTTCTTCCTCATCTTGTTCTTCCCCCTCATCTGGCTCTTCCTCATCTTCCATCTCGTTCCTCTAGTCCTCTCTTCTAACCTTCAATCTAGTTCTTCCCCATCTCAGTTTGTTCCTCTCAAGTTCTTACCTGTCTAGTTCTTCCATTCTCTTTTCTCTGCTCCATCTCCCGTGCCCTGGAAGTTCTGGTACATAAAGCCAGGCTTCCAGGGTCAAATGGAGGGGTGATAAGAATCACATTGAGAGGCAATAACAGTTAATTATCATTTGCAACCCCAAAGGGAGGTGACCAATGGGGAAATGAATTAACTAAAGGCTAAATTCAGGTAATATCTAAGAAGAGGGATCTTATGTGCTCAACTATTAAACTCTTAAACGTGATTAGTAGAAAATGTTAAGAATCTATAAGTTGCTAGGTCAATGGGAAAAAATAAAACTGTCTTCTTTTTTCCTGTGGCTCCTATCTGTCCAAGCTATCTGCCGTTTTTCTGCAGGGTGGGGGGAAGTGTGCTCAGTCGCTAGGCAACCTGTGTACAGGTGGATGCCTCTGGTGATAGTTAAAGGGAGATCTGGAACTAGAGGTAAGGTTTGGGAAAGGAGGAAGTAAAACTTAATTGGCACATCCACCAGGCCTTCTCAAACAGGTAGCCTGGATGCTTAAGTCTGTTCTTAGAGAGTACGGAGGTATCTCTGATAAGGTACTTTCCTCCATCTGGGGATGGACCTGGCCGGATGCTGCTAATGGTGATAATTACAGGGAGGCTTGAACTGGGGTTCTGGCTGAGCATAGCTGTCAGCGCAGAAAGTTATCTAAATATTCCTAGAAGTGCTTAGGTAAGGAGTTAGAGGTCTATAAAGTTAGTAAGGCTGTAAGAAAGGAGGGTCCGAGCTAAATTGTGTAAAGCTATTACTTAACATTCACCTGACCTAGGTGGTGTTTCCTTGTGGAATTTACCTTAAATCAGGAGACTTGCATGTGGACTGTTATTACTGCTGGTCCTTGAAAGTGGCCAAGGGAGATATCTGATACCAGAGAAAGCCTTTCCTGAGGCTGTTCTCCAAATACCTGGAATGTGTATGTCCAGAGAGTGATCAGTCCACACTGTTAGCCCTTCTTAGGGAAAAGTCAAATGGGAAAACTATGAAGGCACACATGACTTTCATAACAGAATACAGCTGATATTTAGCAAGCCAAGTAACACCAAAAACTCCTTGGGATTTGGCTTCCTCTGGAGGAATTCCCTGATTCCTCCAGGTAGTGACTTTGCCATAACCAGCTGAGTTCTTACGATACATTCCTGCGGCCCACAGCAGTGAGACATTAACATTGGTGACTGTGCACTGAGCATGATTGATTAATAGATAGATTTTCAAACGTCTAAAGGAAAATAGCCTTGAATCCCTACGAGTCCATCTAGCTTCTTGGTATAGATCAAACTGTAGTTGATAGAATTTAGGGTTTTTTGGGGTGTGTGTGAAAATCTTTCAACATTTTTTGTGGGGAGGGCCTGCTCACATGCCATGGCACGTGTGTGGAGGTCAGAGGACAACTGATAGGAATCAGCTCTCTCCTTCCACCGTGTGGTGTCCAGTGGTTGAACTCAAGCAGTCTTGAGAGCAAATGCCTTTATCCACTGAGCCATCTCGACATCCCTAGAGCATGAACTTCACCAGACCAATGCCATACAAAGGTCCAGACACCACACACACAGCACTCTGTGTTTGGCACACCCTGAGTGGTGCCAAAGCATTGTGGAAATAGAAAAGACCCAAATCAGGACTCTGCCTCATCACCAGAGCTTTCAGCATGGGACTTCCCTCTTTTTAAGTCAGAGAAAACCCTTCCTCTTGGGTGAGTGTTTTAGGTTAAAAGCAATCACCACCCACATTTTTCTGCATTTATTAACAGTATTAATTTGAGAAATGGCTATAGTGAGACCAAAAATCTTATACCCCTCATAGGAAAGAGAAAATTATTTATTCTGTACGTTCCTTTTTTTCATAATAATATATAAACAATAACAAAGGAAAAATGTTGGCAATCTGTGGTTGATACATTAAGATGGACTTAAAAAATAGAGTAAGTTATAGACAAATTTCTTTCTTTAGTGTGTGTGTGCATGTGTGAGTCAGTGTGTGTATGTGTGAGTGAGTGCATCTGTGAATGAGTGTGTGTGTGAGAGAGAGAGAGTGTGTGTGTGTGTGTGAGTGCCTCTGTGAATGAGTGAGTGTGTGTGTGTGTGTGTGTGTGTGTGTGAGTGAGTGCATCTGTGAATGAGTGTGTGTGTGTGAAAGAGAGAGTGTGTGTGTGTGTGTGTGAGTGAGTGAGTGAGTGCATCTGTGAATGAGTGTGTGTTTGAGAGAGAGAGAGAGAGAGAGAGAGAGAGAGAGAGAGAGAGAGAGAGTGTGTGTGTGTGTGTGTGTGTGTGTGTGTGTGTGTGTGTGTGTATGTGCACTTGAGTATGGAGGAGACTAGCAAATAAAAGCGTCCAGAGCAGGACAATAGGTGTCCTCCTCTCTCTCTGCCTGGTATTGCCTTGAGCCAGGGTCTCACCCTGAAACAGAAGTTTGGCCAGTGAGCTCTAGGGAGCTCCTGTCTCTGCCTGCCGCCTGCCATGCTAGGTCACAGACACAAGCAGCCCTGCACAGCTTCGTGCAGGCTTCAGCAGGCTGAGCCATCTTCCCAGCTCTTTTTAGTTTTCGTTCTAAAAAAAGAATGCAGCTTCTCCATCAAGATAGAAAAGCAAGTAGGCACTTCTCAATGCTCTTCATTTTCTGGAGTCCACCAGCACATTTTACAGAATCCTTTACCTACAGCATTTTACGTGTCAGCTGGGAAATGGCTCCGCAGTTAAGAGCATGCGACATTCCAGAGGATTGGGTGCCCTCTTCTGCCTGCAAGGGCACCTGCACACAGGTACTGTACATACAGACAAGGAGGCACACACATACACATAAAACAAAAATAAATACATCTTTTAAAAAACGATCAAGCCGGGCGGTGGTGGCGCACGCCTTTAATCCCAGCACTCGGGAGGCAGAGGCAGGCGGATCTCTGTGAGTTCGAGGCCAGCCTGGGCTACCAAATGAGTTCCAGGAAAGGCGCAAAGCTACACAGAGAAACCCTGTCTCGAAAAACCAAAAAAAAAAAAAAAAAAAAAAAAAAAAAAAAAAAAAAAAACGATCAAAAGTTTGTGTGTGAGTGTGCATTAGAACAAATGAGAAGGAAAGGTAAAAAGAGAAATATCCATATAGCAGATCATACCATAAACATCATCATGGTCCCCACCACATGCAGCTACTCCCAGACTTACCCCCAACTCAAGAAGCACTGTGCTCTCTTCCTCTCTGTCTCTTTCCTCCCAGAATCTGCTAAGCTTCGAAGTTTGTCTGCCCGATTGTTAGAAAAGATGCCGGTAAGGCTAGCTAATGAAACAGATAACATGGCATTAATTAAAAAGAACATGGGACTGGGCAGTGGTGGTGCTCACCTTTAATCCCAGCACTCAGGAGGCAGGGGCAGGCTGATCTCTGTGAGTTCAAGTCCAGCCTGGTCTACAGAGTGAGTTCCAGGACTGCCAGGGCTACACAGAGAAACTCTGTGTGAGAAAAACAAAACAAAACAATAACAACAAAAACCCACAGCATAGTGTATCATGTTTTTAAATAATGCATGGTATGTATTTGATTAAATTCTTAGAGACAGGACATATAGTGGCCATTGTTGCAAGAGCTGTGGTTCTGTCATGGAGCTTTTGCCTGGCTACAGAAGGCCCAGGTTCAATCTCCAACACAGAAAAGGGGAAGGTTGCTAGGGGCTAAGAAAACAGTGGTGAGGAAGTTGTGTGTGTTGGCGAGGGTAGGAGGTAGCTTAGCTTGACTTTTGGTTTTGGAAACAAGGTCTCACTGTTAGCTCAGGCTGGTCCAGAATGTGTTGTGTTGCCCAGGCTGGCTTCAAGCTCTGGTTCTCCTGCTCCTGCCTCCTGAGTGCTGGGATTGCCGGCATGCAAGCATGTAAATTATGTTTTAATGGACCAAGTTCTAGTCTTGTGAAGGGAAAAGCCTTCAGGTAGCAGCGCCTGCGCTGTGTGAATGTCTGTATTGTCCCTCCCCATACACTTAAAGTGGTTGACACAGTCCATTTTCAGTTATGTACGTTTGATCATATGTTTCAGAAATTATACAGTCAACTTTAAAATACTTGAAAAAAATACAACAAAATGCTAGGAGTTGTCATTTCAGCATAGTGGTGTTGCTAGAGTTTTTCTCTCTGGGTCCCGCCAAGCCCAGCAGTCCCGTAGCCCACTTATGAAATAAACATACAGATGCTTATATTATTTAAACTGCTTGGCCATTAGCTCAGGCCTACCATTGTCTAGCTCTTACTCTTATACTCAGCCCATTTCTGTTAATCTATATGTCACCACGTGTTCTGCTGCCTTTACATGATGCTCCCTGGATGGCAGGCTGGCGTCTCCTCCTCTCTGCCTTCCTGTTCTCTCCTTTCTCCTCTCTGCTAGTCCCGCCTGTACTTCCTTCCTGGCTACTGGTCAATCAGTGTTTTATTTATCAATCAATCATCCACAGCATAGTGGGAATACAGACCTAATTTTCTTTGTACTTCTCACCCACCCCACCCCACCTGAAGTTTTCTACAATAGACTTTTTTTTTTTTTTTTTGGACAGGGATTTATTGAGTAGCGCAAACTAGCCCTGAACTCTTGGCAGTCCTCTTAGCTCAGGCTTTCAAGTGCTAGGGTTACAGGCATGTGTCACCATGTCTGGTTTAACAATAGAAATTTTTTGATTAACTTTAAACATGTCCCTTCAAATTCCTGTTTCCTTAGATTGCTCTCATCACTCGCCTACTCTCTACTTCCCAGGCAGAGCTAATCTCCAGGGCATTCGTTTTCATGGGACAAATTATCTGTCTAATTTCCCAGTACATTTCAGAGTAAGGAAACCACAAATGCCAAGTATCCCAATGGAATCCAGTCTCCCGGCCCCTCCTGTAGGGACACCCGCCTCAGTGGCTACAGTCACCGCCTGTGGTTGCCAGTATCCCTGTGGGCTGCTGTGCACCGGCTTCTCCATACTTCACCTCATGGTCCCTTTGATGGGGTAAGACAGTGGTGACAGAGAGTGGGTGTGGTTCGATTTCTTTTTTTTTCCAAAGATTTATTTATTTATTATGTAAACAGTGTTCTGTCTGCATGTGTGCCTGCAGGCCAGAAGAGGGCACCAGATCTCATTACAGATGGTTGTGAGCCACCATGTGGGTGCTGGGAATTGAACTCAGGACCTCTGGAAGAGCAGTCGGTGCTCTTAACCTCTGAGCCAGCTCTCCAGCCCTGTGGTTCTATTTCTTGCAGCATAATTGTCATCATCTCACTGTCCCAATGTCCAGTGCTCTCAACATCTGTCCCCTAATTATGTACACTCAGGGGAAACAGTAGACATCTGAGTTTTTAAAAAAATTATGTTAAGGAAGTTTAGAAGACAAGATAATGCATGCCTATCATCACAACACTTGGGAGGGGATTGCAGGAGAATCAGGAGTACAAGAATAGCCCAGGCTACCTAGTGGGTCTGAGGGCAACCTGGGCTACCTTAGACTGTCAAAAGAAAAAAGGAGGAGGAGAAAAGAAAGAAGGAGAGAGGGGGAGCAGAAGGGGGGCGGGGAGCAAGCAAGGAAGATTACATTTAGTAGGGAGGTAAGAAAAATCCCAGATAAAAACATCACTCCTAAGAGCAGGTCTCACCTGAAGTCGTGTGCAAACAAGTTAGCAGTAGGATGTATGGCATTTCCTCTCACCTTCTCAGTGTCGTATAGCAACTCCAGACAGCAGGGCCTAGACCTGAGCCAAAGCCTCCCTCCAACACCAGCACATCCCTCTCCTCAAATCCAATACTTGGCTTCAGAAAACAGAGGCCTTGATCATGGGCCAAGGCCTAGAGAACCCAGGCTAGCAACACAGAAGTCACCATTAGGAGCAGTTGGCAAGGTGCTTCTCCAGTTGTCAAATCCAAGCTCTCCAGTACTTTTGCAAGTTAGATTTGAGAAATCAGATTCTAGTTGCTCAACTTCCAACACAAGCCAACCACACCAGAAGACGGACTTCACGACATGGGCATGACTGCATGCTCTTCCTCCTACCATTTAGGTTATTTCCAACATTCTGCCATTACCAATTAGGCCATTCCAGTAAGAAAAGTGCTTTTTTTTTTTTCCAGCTTGGGTGCTATAATATTTTGTTATTTGTTCTCTGCTTCATTTCATTTCCAGTCAATGATTATACAGTTTCCATTGTTTTTATTTTTGAGACAGGTCCTTGTGTAGCCCAGGAGCCAGTAACCATGTTGTGGGGCAGCAGGTGACGATTGAGTTTCAGGGTGTTGGCCCACCAGGAAGTAGCCTCCTGGTGGATGATTCTTGGGTAGGCAAGGCCCCCAAGGCCACAGACCCTGGAATGTCTTTACTCCTGCTCTGTCTTTGCATGCTGTCTGTTGCTGTCTCTCTCTGATATCCGGTATAGTTGAATTGGGTATGTCCCAAGAAGGGACATTCTAAGTTTAAACTGTACTTTTTCTTTTTTTTCTTCCAGTTCTGGTGATTGAACCCAAGCTTCATGCATGCTAGGCAAGTGCTCTATGCTCCCTACTTTTGAAAGGGACAACATATCCAGCCAGAATGAAAATGAGCAAATTATTATCCATGGACCTGGGTTCTCTGAAGTTCGGATGCTACTAGGTTCTCACTGTCATCTCTCCTCAGCGCCCCAGTTTTTGTGATCACCATAGAAAGAATTCAGAGCAGACACACACACAGCATGACACAGAAGATAGGTTTATCAGAGAGCAAAGTGGAACAATGAGGAGTGAGAGTGTGCAATGGCCAAAGCGACCAAAACATTCGCCTCCATGTCAGGTAAGCTTCATTCTATTTCTGAAGTCCAGAATGGGCAACTTTCCCTGAGAGGTGTTTTCCCATCTGGGGATTGATTGACAGATCCATTTGGATTGACTCTTCCCAGTGAAAAGTGGGGGGTGGGGTTGACCTTATTCCTTGTCACAAAGTCTCCAGTTAGATGAGAATCTTACAAAGTTTAGATAGTTATCTAATAATGACCCTCCAAGACGTTTAGAATATCATGTCTCCACCCAGACCCAGTTATATAACCTTGAATCCATTCTTTCGACTAACAGTTGAGTCCTGAAGTTTCAGGCCTTGGTTTTAGAAGCTGCTGAGGAGGAGGGAAGGGTCCACCTCCACTGCCCTCCACATCTGCTAACATGTAACAGCGGCCCACCCCAGAGTTTGTGCTTCTTGCTTCTCCTGCACCTCAGGTTAGCAATGACAGTGTTGAATACACAAGTAACAAGAGGCTCTTCACAAGATTGCCAAGACCGGCTGCCCGTATACAAACGGCTTTCAAAGGTTCCGTGAGGGGCCGGGAGATAGCTGTCAGTAAAGTGCTTGCTGTGAGGCAAGAGGGCCTGAGTTGGATGCCCAGCACCCACAGAAAAAGCTGGTTACTGGGGCCTTCTTGTCAGCCAGTCTAGCCAAATTAGTAAGCTCCAGGTTCAAAATAATACTTCAAGCAACTGAGGAAGACACCCAGCACCACCAAATGAACTCCATACATATCCATGTCTCTCCTAACACCCACACACAGGTTTTGAGATTTTTGTGAAGTATCAGGTAGCTCTTGTGAAGCATGCTGGCCAGATGCCGGGCATAGTAATGCACATAGCTAATCTCTGCACTCGGGAGGTTGAGGCAGGATAATTTTTGAGTTCCAGGCCATCATGGGCTTCACAGAAAAACCCTGGGTTTGTCCTGGACCCGGCGAATATAGAACCAAATCATGTCAGTGAACACTTGAGGTTTACTACATGCTAGATACTTTCATCTGAAGACAGGAAGACACAGGAATGATTCACATTCTGACAATATGAGTTGGGACATGGAGGGAGCTGTAAAGAAGAACAATATGAATGAAGGGTCCAGGAATATAGAAATATAAAATTATAAGCATAAGAGATAAAAACTGACAGTCATCAGCTCTAAAGGTTAACTGCTAACAATGGCTGTCTGCTTTATAGCCAGCTCCTCTGTCAACAGCCAGGGGTGAACTTTTAACCCGCTTGCCCCTTAGAGCCAACAACTGCCTGGACCAAAGTTAACTTTTAGTAGTTGTTTCTACGTGACTCCTAGCATGCATCCCATGCCTAATGGTCCTACGTGGCTCCTAGCATGCACCCCGTGCCTGACACTATAAAAGGGGGCCAGTACCCACCTCCATTGCCACAGCCCCAGAATTCTAAGATCTGAGCCGTGGGCTCATCGGGGGCAGCCCCAGCTCCTGCACAGAATGCGGGGCTAGCCTGGGTGTCAGGAGCCATGAGCACCCCAGGCCCAGCCTGATGTTCGAACCAGACACAACTTGGTCACTGTTGGGAGCTGTGATTGCGTCCCCTCCGCGGCTCCTGGGATGCACAGGACTGGTGCAGGGTGAAGGATCCACAAGCTGCTGGGTCAACAGTGGGTTTCGTTGTCTTTTTGTGTGCCACACACACTATTGTCAGAATGTGAATCTCAGCCCTCATGCCAGGGTTCTGAAAAGACCCTGGAGACTTACCATCGCGGTAAGTTAACGGCAGTGAAAGGAAGGTCCCCAAGGTTGGGGTGGGGGGCGGGGGGGGGGGCTAGCAGCCGGTTGGAGAACAGAAAGATGAAATATGATATTGGAAAAGGAGGGGAATTTGGATCACTTTTCACTGAGGTACAGAATGGAGAGAGATATTTTTAAACGTTTTAAAAATAAAAGTGCTTAAAAGGAAAAGAAGAAGCCAAAGAAAGGTTTCACCCTGCGAAGAGATTGTTCCGAGTTTAAATGGGAAGGCAACAAGAGTAGTAAACGAACTGAGGGCCAGGAAAATGTGCAGTGGGTACCACCGGTGATGGGGAAATGCGCAGTGGGTACCACTGGTGATGGGGGGGGGGGAATGAGCAGTGGGTACCACTGGTGATGGGGGGGAATGAGCAGTGGGTACCACTGGTGATGGGGGGGGAATGAGCAGTGGGTACCACCGGTGATGGGGAAATGTGCAGTGGGTACCACCGGTGATGGGGGAAATGCGCAGTGGGTACCACCGGTGATGGGGGAAATGAGCAGTGGGTACCACTGGTGATGGGGGGGAAATGAGCAGTGGGTACCACTGGTGATGGGGGGGGGGGAATGAGCAGTGGGTACCACCGGTGATGAGGGGGGAAATGCGCAGTGGGTACCACTGGTGATGGGGGGGGGAATGCGCAGTGGGTACCACCGGTGATGGGGGAAATGCGCAGAAAATGCTATCACAGGTGATGGGATGGGAAAAGGCTGGGGAAGCCTGGGGGAAAGTCAGTCATGAATAAAAGAGGTTTTAACCAAAAAGAAAAAAGGAGAGAGAGAGGGAGGGAGGGACCCACAAATTTGGGAATGCAGAATCCTTAGTAACAGAAACGCAGGTGCCTGCAGAAGTGGTCAAGGGCCAGAGAGATGCTCAGCCGGTAAAGTGCTTGTGCTGTGATCACAAGGACCTGTCCCCCAGCACCAGGGAGTTGAAGCCAGGAGGAGCAGAGGTTCAAGGTCATCTTCAGCTATCACCGCTTAGTTTCAGGTTGGACTTGGCTGCATTAGGTCCTGTCTCAAAAAATAAAGAAATAAAGTGAGCAAATATGAATGTGTGAAGGAAAAAGAAATGATGCAAGTAAGAAAGTCATGTTTGATCCTTGGGTAACGCCCCCAAACTGCCAATGATGCGCCCAAGGGATAGACACCTCTTCCTCAGGAGATTACCACCACGTCTGTCCTACAGGCTTCATTAAGGGACTCTGGGACACGCTGGCCTGTGGAGAGAAGACAGTCACACAGCAGAAGGAAGGAAGCTGGCATCTTCCATCAGGATTGCGCCGCACTGAAGGGCTGTGACTGTTTCTGGGGCAGGATCCAGGGAAGCGGGATTAACTAGGGGTTGAACGCTGCTGTTGGGGGAAGGGCAACAACAGGATGTCACCAGTAACAACTAAAAAGCGCCCTGTGGCATCAGGGATACACATGTGCAGTCATTCAGCGGGAGGGCTGCTGTGAAATGCCCAGCTTTGGGGGAACAATGATTTCTGGTTCCTTCGCGCAGGCTTTGCCTGTCAACTAAAAGAGAGATACTGTCCCTTGTCTCTCAGTGACTCTCGCTCTGTGAATCCCTGGCAGGCTTTTCTCAAGTGATGTTACACCACAAAATCCATATTTCTCTAAAGGCAGACCAAAGCGCCTAGGTGAGGAATGCTGTCCCTCCTGCTGCTGGACAAACTGGGGATCACGTGACAGGACAGTGGCTCTGGAGGTCACAGGTTTGAATACTGCACACGGATAAACACTAGGAGACTAGATTTGATCAGAGTTGGTAGCTCATTTGTAAACTAATATTTTACACGTTTATTCAGATAATACCTAGAAGGAAAATTAAATCCCTGTCCCCAATCTGCAGAGCCTGCAGAATCAGGAAGGTTACCTGATCAAATTCTGACCCCCTCTCTTCTCTCAGAAAAGTTCACACTATACAGCCCCAGAGTGACTCAAACTCACAGAGATCTGCCTGCCTCTGCCTCCCAAGTGCTGGAATTACAGGTGTGCACACCACCCAGTCTGGTGGCGTGTACATTCTTAATAAGCCAGTTTCAAACCTTCCTGGAGTGGGTTCTGGAAAAACAACTTAGACACTTTATTCAAGGAACTTATGCCCAAGTATGTTGGGGCCTTAACTGATTTCACTCTTACTTTGCTTTGGCATTTTTGTTTGTCAGTTTTTGTTTCATTTTGTTTTTGAGACAGGTGGAAGCAAGAGAATTAGAAGTTCAAGGTTGACCTCAGCTACGTAAAGAGTTTGAGGCCAGTCTGCACTAATAAGACTAGCCTACAAATAAAAACATAAAGACTAAGTAGTCGGTCAATCGAGTCATTAAAATAAGGTCTCTTAATTACACCGCATCTATTTGCCAGCTCTTTCTCAGGTTAAATTTCTGTGAATGTCTGGTTACAGAATCTACCTTCCATGCTACATGATACCTGTATTAGTTAGCCCAGTTTTTGTTACTATAATAAAATACCCAAAATGAGACGTTGTTGTTGTATTCATTTAGCTCAGTTTGGAGACTGGAAATCCAAGTAGCACACGGTTGGCTCTGAGGGTTTTACAGCAAAGACCATCACAGAACCAGGGGCATGTGTTAAAGGAAGAGGTCACGTGGTTTGGAATCACTCACCGCTCCCTCTCAGAGAGCTTAGAAGTCCTGTGAAGACGACCTTAACCTCTTTCCTTAGCAAGCAGCCCCACAAAGACCCGTAGACTTCTGACTCACCCCACTTCTCTGTTCTGTGTCGTCCAGGCTGGTCCTCAACTGGTGGTCCTCCTGCCTCAGCTTCCTGAAGACATGAGCCTGGTCTAGACTCTGCATCTTTAGGATTCCACACCATCACCCAACACCATCTCCCGACAAGCTTCCAACACACAAAGGATTGGGGACAACTTACACCTAAACCAAAGGAGTATCAAGCATTGTTTGGTGCAGACGGAACCTGAACATGCAGGTTCGGCACGAGAGGGCTTCAAAGCTCTGGTGACTTTGCCTGCCGTGATGCTGTGGTTGGCTGTCCTTTGAAGGAGCTGATTCAGTTGGCTAGGAATCGGAGCTGGCACCAAGCCATGGGCTTGGTACCAAAGGAAGCTGAATGGCCCACATTAGAAGGAGTCTCCCATATGTTTAGCTACATCACAGGCTGATTATGTCCAGGTGTCAGATTCGAACCAAAGAGAGAGGAAAGAACATCAAGGGTAATGCTTGGATATTTTTGAGACCTAACTTATTAGTTATGAGAAAATTACTTAAACATGAATAAATAATTGCTAATATTAAGAAAGTTTTCTCACTCGTTTTTCTTTTTTTAAAGTTCTTTACTGTGGAGTGTGTCATGCCCCATGTATAGGAGTCAGAGGACAACTTTCAGGAGTTGGTTTTGTCATGAGAAGAACTGGACTTCAGAACAGCAGCCTGGTTCTGATTGTGCAGGCCAGCTCTTGGAAGCCTCCGGGCCACTCGGGCCACTCGTGAAACTGGGGACTCTTTGTTCTCAGAACAAAAGATGAATGAGAGGGCTCCTCCTCTTGAGACAGTGGTGAGTGACAACCACATTTTCTACTGAATTAACAGAGCTGCCAGCGGACGCGCCAGCGGATGGGCAGCCAGCGGACGCGCAGCCAGCGGACGGGCAGCCAGCGGACGGGCAGCCAGCGGATGGGCAGCCAGGGGACGGGCAGCCAGGGGACGCGCAGCCAGGGGATGGGCAGCCAGCGGAGGCGCAGCTGTCCGTTCACTGGCAGACTTCCTCACTGTCCCCTCGGCCTGCCATTCCTGGGCCGAAGGGATTCCACTCCGCTTTCTCGGCTGTGACTGCTTTCTCTCCACCCCAAAACCAAACCCAGTGGTTCTTCCCCGTTCTCGTCATTGGGGTTCTCTTCAGCATGTCTTAGTGTGATCATGCGTGCTCACAACAGCACTCTGTTCTCGACTTTCAGAGCACTCCACTCTCTTCTCATGTGGGTCAAATCAACAGTGACCCCACCTTTCTCCATGGTCTCCTTTGCCCTGGTCCTATCGTCACCTTATCTAAGTGCTCCGCCTACACAGGAAAATACACCGGGTCATTCCTTGTTCACTTCCTGAGCACTTGCTGTGTACCAGGCCCTGCTCTGTAGCAGTGAACAGGTAACGGGTTAGTGTCGTGGAGCTAATATGCCCTTAGAAGACACAAAGACTAAACAGTTAGCAACCATAATAGATGAGTCATGAGACACATGCCATTTCAACAATATAAAATGGGTAAGCTTTTGTGTGTATATAATCCCAGCTATCTTTTCTATTGTTGAGATAACACAATCCACAAAAGACTATGGCTACAACTTCATATTTACTTGTGATGACTTATTTAAATGCTGGGCTTTCACGTAGTTGGGGATATACAAATTATGCTGAACTAAACAGCAATGCGTGTATGCGTGAGAGTTCTGGTGTCCTTAGAGGCCAGAAGAGGGAGTCATACCCTCATGATCCCCTGGGGCTGGTGTTATAGCCAGCTGTGAGCTGCCCGACATGGATGCTGGGAACCCACCTCGGGCCCTTTGCTCTTAACTGTTACATCTCTCAAGCCCTCGCCACGCAGTTTTCAGGGTTAGTGATGTGTCACAGGTGATTTTAAACCTGCCTAATCTCAATCCTGCTGCGCAGTCTGGAGCAGTGACTTAGCCGTCTACACCGTCACCATTCACGCCCTCAGGACATCCTTACCCCAGAACCGTGTCCAGACAAGGTAGCCAAGGCAGGTGCATTGAGTGGTTCTGTGTCTCAAGGAGAAGGCCGCTTCTTATTTGAGAGGCATATTGTATGGGGACAGATGTGACTCTGGCCCACACACACGGCATGGATTCATGTACTGGATCCTCCATTTTTTTTTTTTAACTTTTGAAGTTATAATATAATTACAACATGTCTCACTTCCTTTTTCTCCTTCCCTTCCAATTCTCCCCTATACCCTTCCTTGCTCTTTTTCAAATTCAGGGCCTCTTTTTTCATTAATTGCCGTTACATGCATATATGCATATACATATATATTCCTACATATAATCTGCTCAGTCTGTGTGTTACTTGTATGTATATTTTCAAGACTGACCATTTGGCGTTGGATAATCAATTGGTGTGTGTTCTTCCCTGGGGAAGACCATTTTTCTGACTGTCGGCATTCCTTAGTTACCTGTATTTCTTTGTGTAGAGTTGAGGCCTCATGAACAGCTCAACTAACTAATCCACACGACAATTCTTGTGACCATCCTCCTGCTTCTGCCTCTGCCTCCCAAGTGCTGGGATTCTGTGCATGTGCTACATGGCTGGCTCTTATTGGCACTTTTAAAAGTAACTTATTTGGGGCTGGAGAAATGAGTCAGCAATTAAGAACCTTTACTGCTCAAACATGAGGTCAGTCATCAGAGTTCAAATCCCAGGACCCAAGTTAGATCTCAGCTCTAAGGGTCAAATGCCCTCTTCTGGGCTCCCTGGGCACCCAGATATGTGTGCTAATACACTCACAGGCACACAAATAAAATATAAATTTATCTTCTTTAAAGAGTAGCTGTGCTTTGGTTCATAATTCACTCATCCCATTTATTGGTTGGTTATTCCTTTACTGCACTATTCTGCCTTATGAATATTTACCAAGTCTTTTCTAATGTGGTCCTGAGTGAAGAGTTTCAAATACTTAAATGCGTTCTAATATCCCAATGGCTGAAAGGAAGAAAGGATTTTATTTTATATTATTTTATTTTGTGGTCCTGGGGATTGAACCTAAGGCTTTATATAGGCCAGACATCTGCTCCACCACTGAGCAATCTCTACAACTTTTTGCTATTAAAATTCAGGCAAAGCATATCTATACCTCTCAGAGTTGGTCAGGAAGTTAAAAAGATTTCGGTTACACACTAGTATTTGTTCCGTTCTGTTCTCCTTTATTAACTTTTCACATTTGGTTCAGTGCACAGGGAAACGCCTTTGAATATACTCAAGCGATGACACCAGCCCCTGTCGTTGCCCCTCGCCACGGCGCTAAGGAAGCTGGTGTCGTTGCCCCTTGCCACGGCGCTAAGGAAGCTGGAGAGAGGACTTATGTTCAGGAAATGTTCGATTTGCCACAGTAAGAAACACATCCCCCCCTTTAAAACTCTGCATCTAGAAAATAAGTAAATAAAAGTGGCCAAAATAGATAAAAACTCTGAAGGAATAAAACAAAAAACCAGCACGGTTGTGATGTGCTTTTTCTCAAGTACCACAGTGGTCATGGTGTATGAAAACATCTGTGCTCTCTCCCGGGGCACATCTGGGGGCTGCTGACAGCACTGGGGTTCCCTGCTTGCACTCATAATGGAGGGAATGGCAGGTTTTCTCCATCCAAGTTCACAGAACCCCTGGATTTTATGCATGAATCTTAGCTTAAGGCTCTCTGTGGTCAGATCTTGAAAAGGACAAGTTGATATTTAATCAGGGTGGTGAATGTTTGAGAAATCAACACGATAAGAAAATTCGTCTTATCTTTGCAAGGGTAGCTGGGGCAAATTTGCACTAGGCAGTGCTGTGGTCACCGCAGTTCCATCTTCTCCGCGATGTTGCCCTTTGTCAAAAATACAGAGAGCCGTCTCCAAGTTCGAAGCATTCAGCAAGTGGTGGCAAGGCAGAACCACCGGAAACGGACACCTGATTTCCATGACCAATATGGAAGTGCTATGTTAGCAGTGGAGTCCTCTTCTGTGTTTCTGCATGGACATATACAGCAACACAAATTGGCACAGAATGGAACCTGTCTCCTGTTGGCAGAGTCGCCCCCAAAGGAATGGAGAGATCAGTAGTCATGCCAGCTGCTACAATACTCAGGGGATTGTTTCAAAATCAACTTAGAAGTGATTCCAAGTCAAAGAATCATGTATTCACTAAAATATAGCATATTGAAGAAAAAAATAAAGTACCTCTGAAATCTAAGAAAGAAAGGAAGAAAGAAAGAGAAAGGAAGAAAGAAAGAGAAAGAAAAAGAAAGGAAAGAAAGAAAAGAAAGGAAGGAAGGAAGGAAGGAAGGAAGAAAGAAAGAAAGAAAGAAAGAAAGAAAGAAAGAAAGAAAGAAAGAAAGAAAGAAAGAAAGAAAGAAAGAAAGAAAGAAAGAAAGAAAAAGACAGAGAAAGAAAACTCATCTTAGCTAGATGTGGTGGTGCATACCTGAAAAGCCGTAACTTGGAGGTGGAGGAAGGGGATCGAGGATTAAGGCCAGCCTTGCCTGCTCTAAGCTGGTGTGCAGTCACACTACTTGAGACTGTCTCAGAACAAACAACAAATCCCACAAAAATCTCACCTTGTCTGTATTCATTTTTCATTATGTATTTATCTGGGAACATTTGCAGACCCATGCCTTTCTTATTGCTTTCTGTTGCTGCTTTTTGAGACGTGACTCTACTATGTAACTCTGCCTGTCCTGGAACTCACTCTATAGACCTCACACTCACAGAGATCCACCTGCCTCAGCCTCCGGAGTGCTGGGATTACAGGTGTGCACCACCATGGTCACTCTTGTTTTTCACAGAGAGGTTGGTCATTTTCTCTTGGTGGTATTCCTAGGGTATTTTTCCTGTTGCAAAAGAAAACATTTCTGTTGAACATCTTTTTTTTCTGAGGAAAGCCTCTGGTTATTCCTTCTTGTCAGCAAATATTCAGGCACATAGCTGTAGAAGACAAAGCCTTCGTAACTGTTTTGAGGCATAGTCTGTTTTAATACCAGGGTGGTTTAAAACTTGACGTCCTCCTGTCTCAGTCTCCTGAATACTGGAAATATGGGTGTGTGCCACCACACCAAGCTCAAATAAAAAATTTTTTAAAACCCCGTGACTCCATTTAAAAGAACCGGGCAGTGAGGTGGTTCTGCAGGTAAAGGGCTTGTCACCAAGCCTGATGATCTGAGTTTGACGACTTGGTGGAAATCCCTTAATTCCCTACGTTTTCTCACCTGGAAAGTGAGGAAACAGTCACGGGAATTCAGACATTCCTGTCATGCTGGCAGATGCTGTGTAGCGGGTCGGGCGAACCAGAACGCTAGTGGAGAAGGGAACTCTGTGCACTTCCCCAAACAGCCACCTAGCACTGCTGAGTTTCCCCCTGAATACAAAGGTCCAGACTGTGGACAGACTCTGGGGACACCATGAACCCTGGCACTGCTCTGAGAACTAGGGGAAGAAAGCAGATCAGCAGGCACATCAGGGCTAGCTTGGTATTTCTGCTATCTGTAGATTAAATCCTAGAGAAGGGTTAACACCTCATTGTTGAATTCAATGGGGGCTTGGGGATTTCCTGTTTGTCTCACATAGCCCAGACTTGGGGTTGAAGAAGCTAGAAACCCAGAAAGGCTAAGAGTATTAACCCAAACAACCCCTAAAAACTATTCATGGGCTGAGCATAGGCGCAGGACTCAGAGGATGGGAGGTTATCACAAGGTTGTGGCCAGCCTGGTCTACACAGTGAGACCCTGTTCTTCTAACTGCCAGTGGTTTGGCTATGGTTTGTCCCCAAATGGTTTGTGCGTTAGGAGCCTGGTCTTCAGTGTAGTGGTGTTGATGAGAGGGGACCTTGACATGGTGGAGTTTACTGGAAAGCCATCAGGTCCTGGAGCTCCAGCCTCGCAGATGGATTAATGGTGTTTCTCAAGTCTGTGGAGCAGGGCCTCTGCTTCCTTTCTCGTCGTATGTGAGGTCTCTGGCTTGTGTTGCAGCCGTATGATGTCATCTCCATGTTGTGACAACACATGGAACCTTTGACAAATGCTGACATCATACTCTTTGTACTTTATAGGCACTAGAACTGTGAACCAAATAGACTTTTTTTTCCTTTATTCCATCTCAGGTGCTGTGTTACAACAACACAAAATGGACTGTTGTGGTGATATTTTATCTGTGTACCCCAATAAAGTTTATCTGAGGATCAGAGGACAGAGCCAGCCACTCTAGTAAACAAAGAAGTCAGGCAGTGGTAGCACACGCCTTTAATCCTATCACTCAGAAGAAAGAGATCCATCTGGATCTCTGTGAGTTCAAGGCCACACTGGGAACAGAGTCAGGCTTGGTGGTACATACCTTTAATCCCAGCACTAACCGTAAAGGTCTGGAGGTCTGTACAGACAGACAGGAAGTGACAGAGCTGGACAGGAAGAAGAAGTGTTGTAGCTGGGCAGAGAGAGGAAGTGAGATACAGGACTGAAAGGCATCTAGGCGTGGGTACACAGGAAGTAGGTCTCTTTGGCTGAGGATTTCCAAGTGGTGAGACATGGCCGGCTTCTTTCTGCTTTTCTGATCTCTCAGTTTTAACCCCAACATCTGGCTCCAGGTTTTTTATTAATAAGACCATTTAGCAATTCGTCTACAGACTATGACCCTCAAAAGAGGACCAAGAAGCCCAGTGGTGGTGGCGCACACCTTTAATCCCAACACTCAGGAGGCAGAGCCAGGCAGATCTCTGTGAGTTCAAGGCCAGCCTGGTCTATAGAGCGAGATCCAGGACAGGCACCAAAACTACACAGAGAAACCCTGTCTCAAAAAAAAAAAAAAAAAAAAAAAAAAAAAAAAAAAAAAAAAAAAAAAAAAGAGGACCAAGAAAGGGACAGCCTAATAAGTCAAAAAACTTTTGAGAACAGCCACTGGTTCTAGCTAAAACAAACAAACAAACAAACAACAAAAAAACCCTGTGGCCTCTTCTCCCATTCTACAGACTCCTTCCTTCACCATGCCACACAATAAAGGACTCCACCTCCATTGGTGTGAGTCAGAGAATGCCACACACAGCCAGGACTTTCCTCTAGGCTCCTGCCTTCATGGTGTCTGTGCAGCCCACTCAGTGTGAACTTGCACACACACAGCAGTAGCAAAATACCCCCTTGACCCACAGGGGTGTCAGAAGAGACCTAGAGGGGACACTAGAGGAAGTGGACGCTATCAATGGAGGCCACATGGGATCATGAAGATACCTTCCTGCTGTGCCCAGCCAGGGTGGTATCAGTGGGTGCCTACAGTAGGGACAGTAGCAGTCAGTGGTCCTTTCTATGCCAGTGGAGAGAGAGGCCAAGTGGTGAGGTTGACTTAAGTTTCTTTTTCTCTCAACTGATTAGAATCAGGTCCAGGCAGGTTTAGAAGACAGGCCGTGTGTGTGGAAAACAGTCCTTACTGGTGGTGGCCCCCCTCACAACGAGCCCGCAAGGCTTTACTTAGGTGAACATTAGTTTGGGAAGCTAAACTACTTGTCGACCTGCTGCTTCTTGGTTGAGCCCCAGGCTCCGCTTGCCACTATTTTTGGCTGTTGTAACTCACTTCCCAGCTAATCTATCTAGAAACTGGACACATCAACAAACTAGAAAGACCAGAAAACAAAAACAACAGTGGAGATGGTTGAGAGCTGATTAATGTGTTCGTGTGATCAGACCCGTGGATTCTCGGTGTCTTTCCAAACACTCCTGGTTTACATGCTTCCTCCCTTCTGATGACTTCCCCATTTGAAAAGGAAAAGGAGAAGGAGCAAGAGTGAGAAAGAGGAAACCAAAGTGAGAAGCACCCTGGACAGTGGAAGATAGGCCAGACTGATGATTGCTCTGACTCGGCATGGCTGCGATCTCAGTCCCCAAGAAGCAGAGACAGTAAAAGTATCAGGAGTTCAAGATCAACCTCAGCTACATAGTGAATTTGAGGCCAGCCTGGGCTACATGAGACCCTGCCCATAAATAAATAAATAAATAAATAAATAAATAAATAAATCACCGAGACTTCCTATTCTACCCAACATCAGGCAAGACTTAACACAACACTGGCTGGTGATGAACACCTTTAATCTCAGGGTTTGGGAACAGAGGCAGGTGGGTCTTTGAATTGGAGGTCAGCTTGGTCTACACAGAGGGTTCCAGGTCAGCCAGGGACACACAGTGATACCCTGTCTAAAAACAAAACCAAAATCTTCATGCTGCATGAGAATGTCCAATGGACAGTGACTGAGTGACTACCTCCTCCTTAAAACTTCAAGTATATTTTGAGGAGAACATCTCATTAAAGTTCAGTCTCCTCTAGTTCATGTTCAAAACCTTTCTGATTCAAACTCACATGGAAAATAAATAGATGCGTTTTCCAGGCAGATGCATCCCCTCAGCAGGGTGACTATCTGTGGCTCCACATTGTATGCCGTGCCTCAGACTAATTCCTTATAGATCTAAATGCAAGAAAACCCAAACACAAGGGTATCATAAAAATGTGGGAAAACAGATATTTTTCATATCAAATGGGCAAAGGAATTAAACTAAAGGATAAACAAATGGATGCTTAGATTTTCCATTCACAGTCAGTCATTGATGGATTAGCTGGACCACAGACTGTAAGTCATTCTAATGAATTCCCTTTCTATATATAGAGAGAGATTCATTCTGTAAGTTCTGTAACTCTAGAGAACCCTGACTAATAAAGATTTGGGTACCAGAAGTAGTTCTAAGGCAAGAGAAGTATAAAGATGAATCTTTTGAGTATCTGAACTAGGCTTCCCAATTTGCCAACACCTACAGTTCCCAAAGCCTCCCCAGTTACTGAAGCTTCTCCTGGAGTTCAGAAAGTACTAAGCCCATGGTGTGAACTAGTTTACAAACCTAAGGAGATGATTATCCTGATTTACCAATTGTGAGCGGCAATGGATTTGACTCTGTATACTGCTATTGTTTGTTTGTGCTCTTTGCTCTTTTGGGGGACCCACCCCCCAGCTCCCAAAGAAATCACACACAGAGGCTTATTCTTAATTATAAATGCCTGGCCTTAGTTTGGCTTATTGCTAGCTGGTTTTTCTTAACTTATCCCATCAGCCTTTTGCCTCTGGACTTTAACCTTTTCTTACTTCTGTATATTTTACTTTCACTCTCACTCTGTGGCTAGTTGGGTGGCTGACCCCCTCAAAGGGTGAAGAGCCAAAGAGCAACAACATTCTGGTGCCCAGTGTGGGGCTGGAGTGAAAGAAAAACAACAACATACCAACTCTTGGATTTTCATGTCAGGCCTGAGAAAGCTGGGGGAAAAAAGAGGATATGGCTCCTTTAAGAGTTTCTGCCTGCTGATGAGCCCTTGAGCAGCCAGTATGTTAAGTAATAACAAAAAACTAAGTAAAAACGCCTGCCACAGTGCAAGCACTGGCATTTTAGAGCTCTAGGAAGGTGGAATGCAGTTCCTGGTCATGCACCTCTGACCAGGCCACAGGTTTTAGGCTTGGCTTTCACAAATTGAGAAGCGGGCAGAGCCAGCTGATAGAACTGCACTCAGAGGACCCAGCTGAAGCTTAGCAGTCTAAAGTTTGTTCATGCAATCAAAAAAGACTAAAAAACACACATTAAAGAGGTCCAGATTGGGGAAAAAAAAAAAAAAAAACAAAAACCTCTAAACAGGTTACAGTGTGTTTAACAATGTGTGTAGGCTTAAGAAAAGAAAAAGGGTATAAATAGTTATTGGGGGAAAAAATGAATAGTTTAAAAATAAAGTCTTTAAAGAGAGATGTAAAGTAATATAAAAGAATAAGACATATAGAGATGGGAAATACACAGGGAGTCTGGATTCTGTATGTTATTGTGTTGATTTTGAATTTTTTGATTGTTGATAAGCAAACAATAGCTGCTAAAAGACATGGAATTGCGAACTGGACTGCTAAATTGAACCAATCTAACTACTTTAGGGATGCCTTAACTTTAAAAAGAATTTTAAAAATGTATTTGTCAAGTGGAAATAAAAAATGCTTTGGAGTCTTGTTTCTACAGGAGATGAGAGGCTGTGGATTCCTTCAGGAATAATATGGATCAGGTTTGACCAAGGGAGACCTCCTGAATCTTGATAGATGATATCTATCAACAAAGGTTACTGCTCGTCTTCCCAAGATTTGGCCATTATCTCAAATTTTGTCTCTGGGACCCTAAAGATACTTCATCCACAGACAGCAGGAAGCAGTTTGGAGAAACCTACGCCCACATTCCCAAGAGAGAGGGTGCGTGGTCTTTGGTTATTTGATGGGTTATGGATGTTCATTATCATTTAGGGGAATATAGAATATTGACACAAATTTAAAGTCAGTTTTGTTACACTGTATATATGTTTCTACTCTTGTTTGGGGTATTGTGCCTATGCAGTTCATTTAAAAATGCAATAATTAAGAAATGAGGTTAAAAAAAAAAGAAATGAGGTTAGTAGTTAATTGATAATAATCAAACTGCATTAGGTATGTTTTCTAGGTTAAATAGGTATATTTTAGATAGATAAATGGTCTTCAAACACTTCAAAGACCTATAGAATATGGCATTTAAAATGTTTTGTTAACCTAAGGTTTTTCATGACAATGAGACACATCTGCTCCTGGCAGCACCAATCTACTTCAAAGATGATGAGCATTGAAGAAACTCCTTATGGAGTTTGTTTTCATTGTGGCAAAATTAGGCACTGGGCAAACTGCTCTTGCCTTTGACTGCTGACAACGTGGTGTGCAGACTGCACATGCAGGGCACACAGGAAAAAGACTGTTGAATATTGCCAAAACAAGGCAGGACAGTCCTTCAAAATTCCTGCTTCACAGAAGAATCTGCCAGATATTCTTCAGGACACAGAGGAAACTGACTGATGAACTTTGCCAATACAAAGCAGGACAGCTCTTCAAATTTCCTGCTTCACTGAAAAGTCTGCCAAATACTCTAGGCCTATAGGCTGAAGATGGATGCCCTGATGCAGCAGAGGAACTTTGGGTGACTTTCCAGGCAGCCAAATGTCTCTGTTGTTAGATAATATTACATCATTCCAGGTCTTTCATGAATTTGAAGACTAGATAGTTATAGTTGCAGTTTTCTTTATTTATGATAGAAAGTAAATTAGGTGTAAAACTTTGGATTCACTAAGATAGGATAGATAATGCATCATTTTTTCTGAATATGCTAACTACAAATGGGTAGAATATTGTAAATGTAATTCTTGCTTGATAACTGTCTTTGTTGTGTATCGTTTTAGTATGTTAAAGTTAAAATCTTTTTTTAGACAAAAATGGGGAAATGTTGGGGGATATTATTTTAAGGTGTGTTATTTTTGTTTATGTTTCATTTGTTTAACTCTGTGAAGGTGTGTTACTTTGCCTGTCTAAAACACCTGACAGTCTAATAAAGAGCAGAATGGCCAATAGCAAGTCAGGAGAGAGGATAGGTGGGGCTGGCAGGCAGAGAGAAGAAATAGGAGGAGAAATCTGGAAGAAAGAGCAAGAGAACAAGGAAAGGAGGATGCCAGGGGATAGCTACACAGCCACACAGCCAACCACAGAGTAAGAGTAAAAGTAAGATATACAGAAGTAAGAGAAAGGTAAAAGCCCAGAGGCAAAGGTAGACAGGATAATTTAAAGTTAAGAAAAGCTGGCAAGAAGCAAGCTAAGGCCAGGCCAGGCATTTATAATTAGGAATAAGCTTCTGCATGTGATTTATTTGGAAACTGGGTGGCAGGCCCGCCAAAAGAGCCAAAAAGGTAAGAAAACAACCAACTACATTTTGGCACCCAATGTGGGGCTAACATAAAAGAAGAAGAACATCAACAGTATATAAAACTTTTGACAGTTTGTGGAAAAACTAAGGAAAGTAATGATGCTGGTTGGTTGTTCTTGGCACCTTTGGATAAGTTGACAAAGGTTAAGAATGAGCTTCATGACAAAATTAACCAACTTCTAGCACCTCAGAATACAGCGAGGGACAACAATGAACCCAGTGATACAACTGGCCAGTTCTGGATGTACGTAAGCAGTGTAGGTTTCTAAGTGTGCCCTGGAAGAGAGTCTTCTCTCCAGCAGCCACAGAGCTCGAGTTGTGGAAAATCAAACCAAAGCCCTCATTTTGAGGATGGTTACAGCAAAAATTCAAGTCTCTGCCTCAGAGGGTGTCAATGGTTAAAGTAAGGGCATTAACTGGTAAAGAATGGGATCCTGTAACTTGGGATGGGATGTGTAGGGGGACCCTGTTGAATCTGAGAACTTTGAACCCTCAGATCCTCAAGGGTTTATCTTACCTGAGGAAGTAGTACCCTCAGCCCCACCCTTGAAATATTGCCTTTTCACCTTTGACTGAGGAAATTAAACCTTTATTGTCTGCTAAACCAGCAGGGACTTTCTCTGAATGAAATGCCAGGCAAGACAATACTGTTGTCCCTCAGGGCCCACCAATAGTTGTCTCTAGACCTACACCCAGACTTAAGGCTAAGCAGGCTCCTAGAGGAGGTAGAAAGTGTAGTCCATGAGGAGGTGTGCTTAAAGAGTTTGCTAATTCATTCAAGCAGAAGTCCGGGGAATATGTGAGGAAGTGGATTTTAAGGGTGTGGGATAATGGTGGAAGGAACATAAAACTGGATCAGGCTGCGTTTACTCATATGGGCCCTGACAGGAGGCTCTAGGCTCGCACGGTTAAAAAAGGTGTCAAAAGTTTGTTTGAAGGGTTGACTGAAACATTTGACAAAAGATGGCCTACTGAAAAGGAGTTGGAGATGCCTGATAACCCTTGGCTTAGTGTTAATGAAGGGATTTTAATGCTCAAGGAACTTGCAGTGCCATGGTGGGTGTGCTGTGTAAAACCCAATCCTCCACAATGGGAAGGCCCAGAGGACAAGCCCTTCACTAGTCCTGTAAGACACAAAATGATGAGAGGGCAGCAGCACATCTGAAGAGCTTTGTTGTTGCCCTCTTCCTTGTGTCAGACCTGAGGGCTGGAGATGCTGCTGTTCAGTTGGATGAATTAGATGCAGTGAGTTTAACTGGGCCTGAAGTATCAGGGGCCAGGTGGCAGCACTCACTGAATTGCCAAAGGCGATGTGATCATAATCATAATGGGCAGCAGAGCAGAATGAATTTTATGGTAGTATGACTTGTATGGACCTTTGGTACTGGCTAATCAATCAAGTGTATTTCCAGGCATGAAACAGATAAGAAGCCTACTAAATTTTTGTTTGATCTGTATAAGTGGAAAATTTCTCAAACAAACAAAAGAAAGGTACATTAGATTGTGGCAAAAGGGGATTCAGCCCATGGATCAATTTCTTGACTGACTTGAGCCAGTGCAAACTGTGATGGTTTGAATGAAAATAGCCCCAAAGTTTCCTAGGGAGTGGTACTATTTGAAAGGATTAGTATGACACTGGGGGTGGGCTTTGATATCTCAGAAGCTCATGCCAGGGACAGTGGCTTTCTCTCTCTCTTCCTGACATTTAGAACTTTCAGCTCCTTCTCCAGCACCATGTCCACCTGCTTGCTACCATGATTTCTGCCTTGATGACAATGGACTAAACTTCAGAAGCTCAAACCAGCCCCAGTTAAATGTTTTCTTTTATAAGAGTTGCCATGAGGGCTAGAGAGATGGCTCAGCAGTTAGGAGCACTGACTGCTCTTCTGGAGGACTCAGGTTCAATTCCCAGAACCCATATGGCAGCTCACAACTGTCTGTAACTCCAGAATCCAACACCTGCACACACATATATATGCAGGCAAAACATCAATGCACATAAAAGATAGATAGATAGATAGATAGATAGATAGATAGATAGATAGATAGATAGATAGATAGATAGAAAGATAGATAGATAGATAGATAGATAGATAGATAGATAGATAGATAGATAGATAGATAGTTGCCATGGTCATGGTATCTCTTCACAGCAATAGAAACCCTAACCAAGTCACAGACCCAGAACCCTCTTGAATGAAGGAATGGCCAGGTTCTGTAGCTGGAGTTTTCTCCAGTTCTGCCCAGGCTAGCAGCCACTCAGACCCAAGGAAACACACAGAGATTTACATTACTTATAAACTGTATGGCCATGGCAGGCTTCTTGCTATCTGTTTTTATATCTAAAATTAACCCATTTCTATTCATCTATAAGTTGCCACGTAGCTTGTAGCTTACCAGTACTTTTACATCTTGCTTCCTCTGTGTCTGGCTGGCGACTCCTGACTCAGCCTTCCTGTTCCCCGAATTCTCCTCTCTCTTTGTCCCACCTATACTTCCTGTCTAGCTACTGGCCAATCAGCACTTTATTTATTAACCAATCAGACCAACACATTCACAGCATACAGAGTGATATCCACAGCAAGGTTCCCCTGAGAAAGAACCTTGATAGAATACCTAAAAGTTTTACTGTTAGCCTTTCTCCAGCCCTTCCCCCAGAGAGACCTACGACCTTTTACAAGGGTAACTGTACACTGAGGGAAAGGACAATCAGACTTTCTGGGGTTTGTTGGATGCTAGTTCTGAACTGATGCTGATTCAGGAGATCCCTGAAACTTTGTGGCCCTCTAGTTAAAGTAGGGGCTCATGGAGATCAGGTGACTAATGGAGTTCTGACTGCAGTCTGACTCACAGGAGGGTCAGTGGATCTCCAGACTCATCCTATGGTTATTTCTCCAGTCCCAGAATGTGTAACTGGGACCAATATACTCAGAAGTTGGCAGGATTCTCACCTTGGTTCCCTGACCTGTGGAATGAGGGCTATTATGGTTGGAAAGGCTAGATGGAAAACTTTAGAGTTGCCTCTGCCAAAGAAAATAGTGAACCCAAACCAGCATCACATTCCTGGAGAAATGGCAGAAATTAGTGCTATCATCCAGGACTTGAAAGATGTAGAGGTGCTGGTTCCCACAATAGCACTCCTATCTGGCCATTGCAGAAGTCAGATGGATTGTGGAGAATGACAGTTAACAACTAAAAACTCAGGCAGGTGGTGACTCTGATTGCAGCTGCTGTACCAGATGTGGTGTCCTTGTTTGAGCAGATTGATACGTCTTCTGGTAGTGGTATACAGCCATTGATCTAGCAAATGCCTTTTTCTCAATACCTGTCCACAAGGATCATCAAATTGAAAGCAATTTGCTTTCAGTTGGCAAGGCCAGAAGTATACCTTTACAGTTTTACCTCAGGGATATATTAACTCTCCAGCAATGTCATAACTTAGTTAGAAGGGATCTTGATTGTCCGTCTCTTCCACAAAGTATCACATTGGTGCAATATATTGATGACATTATACTGATTGGACCATATGAGGAGGAGGTAGCAACCACTTTTGACTCACTGATAAACATATGCATATCAGAGAATGGGAAATCCAACCAAAATTCAAGGACCTTCTACCTCAGTGAAATTCTTAGGAGTCCAGTGGTGTGGGGCATGCAGAGATATTCCTTCCAAGGCGAAGGATAAGTTATTGTACCTGGCCCCTCCCACCACCAAGAAAGAAACACAATGTTTAGTAGGCCTATTTGGATTCTGGAGACAGCACATTCCTCATGTAATTATGTTACTCCTGCCCATATACCAAGTGACTGGGAAAGCTGCTAGCTTTGTGTGGGGGCTGGAACAGGAGGAAGTTCTTCAACAGGTCCAGGCTGCTCTGTAGGCTGCTCTATCACTTGGACCACATGATCCAGCAGACCCGATGGTACTTGGAGTGGCAGTGGCAGGCAGGGATGCTGTTTGGAGCCTTTGGCAGGCCCCATAAGTGAATCACAGAAGAGGCCTTTGGGATTTTGGAGCAAGGCTCTGCCATCATCTGCAGACAACTATTCTCCCTTTGAAAGACAGCTCTTGGCCTGCTATTGGGCTTTAGTGGAAACTGAACATTTGACAATGGACCACCAAGTTACCATGCAACCTGAGCTGTCCATCATGAGCTGGGTGTTACCTGACTCACAAAGTCATGAAGTAGGACATGCACAGCAGCAATTTATTATCAAATGGGGGTGGTATATATGTGCTTGAGTAGGTCCTGAATGTACAAGCAAATTACATGAAAAAATTGCCCAAATGCCTATGGTTTCTACTCCTGTTACAATGCCATCTGCTGCCAAGCATGCACCTATAGCCTCATGGTGTGTACCCTATGATCAATGGACTGAGGAAGAGAAGACTAGTGTCTCTGGTTTACTGATGGTTCTACACGTTATGCAGGAACCACTCAGAAGTGGACAGCTGCAGCATTACAACCCTTTCCTGTGACAATCCTAAAAGACACTGGAAAAGGAAAACCTTTGCAGTGGGAAGAACTTCAGGCAGGACACATGATCATACATTTTGTTTGGAAGGAGAAATGGCCAGATGCATGATTGTTCACTGTTTCATAGGCTGTATGTAGCCAATGGATTGGTTGGATGGTCAGGGACTTGGAAAGAGCATGGTAAGAAAATTGGTGAGAAAGACATCTGGGAAGAAGTATGTGGATAGATCTCTCCAAATGGGCAAAGGATGTGAAGATACTTGTGTCCCCTGTAAATGTTCATCAAAAGACAACTTCAGCTGAGGAGGAGTTCAATGATCAAGTGGAGAGGATGACCCCTTCTGTGGACAGTCAGCCTCTTTCCCCAGTCACTCCTGTCATTGTCCAATGGACCATGAACAAAGTGGCATGGTGGCAGAGATGGGGTTATGCATGGGCTCAACAACATGGACTTCTACTCACCAAGGCTGACCTGGCTACAGTGTCACATCTGCCAACAGCAGAGACCAACACTGAGCCCCAGATATGACACCATTCCCCAGGGTGACCAGCCAGCAACCTGGTGGCAGGTTGACTACATCAGACCACTTCCTCCATGGAAAGGACTATTCTGTCCTTACTGGAGGAGATACTTATTCTGGTTATGGATTTGCCTTTCCTGCCAAAACCACCATCCTTAGACTTAAGAATGCTTTATCCACTCAACATGGTATTCCACACAGAGTTGTTCTGACCAAGGAACTCATTTCACAGCCGGAGAAGTGTGACAATGGGTCCACAGTCATGGAATCCACTGGTCTCACCATGTTCCCATCATCCTGAAGCAGCCAGCCTGATAGAAATGGCCTTTTGAAGACATAGTTACAGTTACGGCACCAGTTAGGTGGCAGCAGCCTGGAGGGCTGGGGCAGGGTACAAGCTTTGAATCAGTGTCCAATATGTGGTGCAGGATCTATGGGCCCAGGAATCAAGGGGTGGAAAAGGAACAGTTCCACTCACTATCACCCCTAGTGACCCAGCAGGAAATGTTTTGCTTCCTGTTCCCATGACCCTAAATTCTGCTGGCCTAGTTTTGATTTGGGGTTGGGGGAGCTTTGAACTGTAGCTCAGACTTCCCCCTGGTCACTTTGTCCTTCTAGTGCCCTTAAACCAACAGGCTAAGGAAGGGGTGATTGATCCAGATTACCAAGGGAAAGTCGGACTGCCTCTCCACAATAGGGGTAAGAAGGATTACGTCTGGAGCGCAGGAGAGCCTTTAGGACATCTCTTGGTGCTGCCACGCCCTGTGATTGAAGTTAATGGGAAACTACAAAGGCCTACTCCAGGCAGGATGACAAAGGATGCAGAGCCACCAGGAACGAAGGTGCCGGTTACCCCTGCAGGAAAGAGCCAGACCTGCTGGGTACTTGCTGAGGGAGGAGGAAATCAGACTGGGTAGTGGAGGGAGGTCGTTACAAATACAGCTAAGGCCACGTGACCAGTTACAGAAATGAAGATTATAATTGACATGAGTATTTGTCATATTTTGTTAAGAATGGGTTTGTACAGATATTTGTATTTTCTTTCAATTTCTCTATCATATGTTATAACATCAATTAAGAGAACATCAGTAGTTATCATATTTAAGTGTGAGACACTGAGAGAATGTCCCCCAAGGGATAGTGCCGCCTATTATAAATTTATAATGGGTTTGTGGTTGTATGAGGGATAGTAATTATATCATGTTATGTGTAATTATGACCTGGTTAAATATATATAGTGTGTTTGTGAGTGTATGTGGGATAGTTATATTATGTTTAGGTATTATTGTGACCCGGTTAGTGTTTTCATTTGGAAATTAATCACAACATAAGGAGATATGATTGTGTGTCAAGTTGACAAGGGGTAGACTGTGATGGCTATTCTTGGTTGTCAACTTAATTACATCTGGAATTAAATAAAACCCCAAAATAGAGGGCACACCTCTGAGGAATTTCTGCCTAATTTGAAATGGGAGGATCCATTTCTAATTCACATCTTTGATGTAGGAAGACACACCTTTAATCCAGATCTTTAGTCCAATCTAATCTGGGCCACATTTTCTGTTGGAAACCTTTATAACAGTGGTTCTCAACCTGTGGATCAAGAATGCTTTGGGGTTAGAGAGACCCGTTCACAGGTGTCACCTAAGACCATTGGAGAAAACACGGATATTTGCTTGTTTTGTTTTGTTTTGGTGTGTGTGTGTGTATGTGTGTGTGTGTGTGTGTGTGTGTGAGAGAGAGAGAGAGAGAGAGAGAGAGAGAGAGAGGTTTTTTTCTGTGTAGCTCTGGCTGTCCTGAAACTCACTCTGAACCAGGCTGGCCTTGAACTCACAGAGACCCACCTGCTTCTGCCTTCTGAGTGCTGGGATTAAAAGTGTGTGCCACCATGACCAGCAACACAACTCATAGCAAAATTACAATTATGAAGTAGCAATGAAATAATTTTATGGTTGGGGATCACCACAACGTGAGGAACTGTATTAAAGAGTCACAGCATGAGGAAGGTTGAGAACCATTACTTTATAAGGATGTGGAAGAACGCTTTTTCTTTTTGCCTGCTTGTTCTTACCTTGTTAGCAAGTCCATCCCTTCACTGCCATTGGAGCCAGTGGGACTCCAGCATACACTGAAGACCAGCTGAGACATCCAGCCTCATGAACTGAGCAACTACTGGAGTCTTGGACGTTCACAGCCAGCCATTGTTGGACTAGGGGGACCACGGCCTGCAGGTCAATCTAATAAATCCCTTTTCTCTACATATATAGAAAGACTCATTCTATAAGTTCTGTTAATCTAGAGAACGCTGACTAAGACTAATTCTCTCTTTAAAATGTTTATACTTGACTCTTTGTGTGTGTGTGCATGATGTTGGGGACATGAAGCATGGCACACATATGGAGTCAGCCAGTTCTGTCTTTACCTGGGGCTTGGGAAACAGGATTCTGGTCATCACACTTGCATGACAAGAGCTTTTACAAGGGCTAAGCAGCTCACCAACCCAAGAATATTTCTGATATGATCTTTTTCACATTGTAGACTAAGATGCAGACTTAAAGACGTTAAACTACAATTGAAACTTTTAAAGCTTTTGTTCACCTGTTTTAACACATTCCCCTCACCCACTTTTTAATATTTATTTTTGATTATGTGTATATCTGTGAACATGAGTGCAGGTGCCCCTGGAGACTGTTGGAGCCCCTGGAGCTGGAGTTACAGGTGGTTTTGAGCTGCTCTACACAGTACTCTGGTCCTCTGCAAGAGCAGTTCCTGCTTTTAACTTCTAGGCCTTCCTTCTCTCCAGCAACTTATCTCCTCATCTTTTTTCTCTCATATATTACATCCCAAATGCAGTTTCCCCTCTCTCTTCTACCCCCAGTCCCCCCACCCAATCCACATCCCTCCATTTCTCTCCAGAAAAGAGCAGGCCTCCCATGGATATCCACGAAACATGGTATATCAAGTTGCAGTAAGACTAGGCACCACCTCTCATATTAAAGCTGGATGAGGCAACCCAGAAGAGGAAAAAGGTCCCAAAGCAGTCAAAAGAGTCACTGTTAGAAGTCACTGCTCTCACTATTAGGAGTCCCACGAGAAGACCAAACTACACAACAAAAATATATATGCAAAGAGCGTATGTCAGACCCATACAGGCTCCCTGATTGTTGGTTCAGTCTCTGTGAGCCCCTACAAGCCCAGGTGAGTTGATTCTGTGGGCTTTCTTTGGTGTCCTTGACCCCTCTGTCTCCTACAATCCTTCCTCCCCTTCTTCAGCAGGATTCTCCGAACTCAGCCTGATGTTTGGCCATGGTTCGCCACATCTGTTTCTATCAGTTTCTGGATGAAGCCTCTCTGATGATGATTACTCTAGACTTCTGTCTACAAGTATAGCAGAATATCATTAGGGATGATTTCATTTATTTTTTTCCTTTTTTTTTTTTAATTGCTGGTCCTGTTTGGTTCTATCCTGGGTCTCTAGACTATTCAACCTCTGGGTCCTGGCCTGATAGGCAGTGTCAGGGGTGGGCTCCCCCTCATGGTGTGGGTCTCCAGCTGGACCAGTCATTGGTTGTCCACTCTCATAATTTCTGCACCACCTTTACCCCAGCACATCTTGTAGGAAGGGCAAATTGTAAGTCGAAGGTTATGTGGCTGAGTTAGTGTTTCAATCCTTTCACTGGAAGTCTTGCCTGGTTACAGGAGATGACTGGTTCAGGCTCTATATCCCCCATTACCAGGAGTCTTATCTAGGGTCACCCTCATAGATTCCTGGGAATTTCCATTGCACTGGGTTTTTTTTTTTTTTTTTTTCAAGAGAGGGTCTCACTATATAGCTCTGGCTGTCCTGGAACTACATAGGCCAGACTGGCCTTGAACTCACAGAGATCCACCTGCCTCTGTCTTTAGAGTGCTGGGATTAAAGGCATGTGCCACCATGCCTAGCACTCCTCATTCATTGTCTTTTGTTGGTTAGTTAGTTGGTTTTTGAGACTTGGTGTCCTGTCTCTACCTTCCTAGTGCTGGGATCACAGGCACTTGCCACAGTGCCTAGCTGAATACCATATTTTAATGTTGTGTATCTGAGGGGAAAATTGGAAGGATGGCATGGACCGCATGGCGACCATTGCTGCTTGACAAAGTTCCAGCATTTTGATTTTGCAGACCACAATTCTCCAGCACACTTTTACTTTCATTTTTAATGATTCTCACTATGTGTTATGCGAGTTTCCTTATGCCTTTTCCTTTGGGAAATTTTGTATGGGTTTGAAGAATGAAAATGTATAAAATGGCAGCCTTTTTAAACAAAATAATTCCTTGGAAAAAATCACCACCACTGAGGGACCATATAGCGTGATAACTCTGCCTACTCCCACACAAGTTAACACCAAGTTGCTAGAAAATTTAGATAAGTAACATATGCTTGATAAATAAGGTGTATTTGATAATCAAGAGTTATACATTCCTAAGGTTTACTCAGGTTTACAGTAATATTTATCTAGCCTCATTTTGCTTACTTTTAAGCTTTAGCTATTTGGATAAACTTAGCCATATAAAAAACTGCAATATTCTATAATGGAGTGTCTGGTCCCCCAAGAAAGTCCTTTTCCCAAGGCCAGGCATTTAGACAAAAGTCCCCATTCTCTCAGGGGCTTGAAGAAAGTTCCTCCTTGCTAAAAAGGGGGACATTCTTATCTCTGGCAAGAGGAACTTGTGGCCTTTCCATTAACATATGACTGTGGTCCTTATTAACTTGCCAAGTCAGTGCTCAACCCCTGATCACAAGCCACGCCCCAGCTCACGGGCCCCAGCTCACTCACACGCCCCAGCTCACATGCCCCTTCTCCCATTTATTCCTTTGTGCAATTATAGAGTATGGAAGATGTAGCCTTTTTTCAATAAGTGGTAGCCATCCTGATTGACCCTCAGATCCTGTCAGTCTCCTCTTCCCCTCGACGACACACCACACCTCCGCATTGGGACCTGAATCCCACTGGAGCTGGACTCCAGCAGAAGGACTTAGTATATTTAATGGTGGTTATTTCTCACCTAATGAAATGTGTGACTTAAAAATAATTACCCTCGACTTCTGTGTTTATTTGGCCCCAATATTTCTGCAATGTACAAGTCTGCTGTGTAAAACCATGTATTCACTGTTTTGGAATAACCTGGGAAAGAAGGGTTCAGATGGCTTTATTTCCAACCACACACAGTCTGCAAGGGAGGGAGAGGGTGGCATCCTCCTCCTAAGGAGAATGTAGTACACTTGGAAATTAGCATCCCATGGACAGCTGCAGCAAACAAAGGCAGAATCTACTGAAACAGCTTCCTGAACATTAATGTGGAGTTCCTGAAGAATCCTGCCCTACCCACCCACAAAAGGGACTTGAGGGTTAAAAAGCCATTGAATTTGCTCCTTGAGAAATCCTTGTCGTTGGCCTGTGCTGAAACACACAGGACATTATTATATAACTGAACAGCTGGGAGAGTGATCAGGATTAAAACTAAAATAGAAAACACAACAAAGTCAGGCAGGGCTGGTTAATGAGAAAAAGGTGACTGAAAGGAAACAGGGGAAAGGTCAGCCTGAAGGCTTATCAAGTAACAAGGACGTTCTAGCTGAGTCAAAAGGCATTGTTTTTCCAAGGCACCGTTACTGCTACTCCGGAAGCATTGTAAACAATACTTATGAGTACACACACAAGATGCATGTTAAGGACCATTTGTAACAAAGTACTAATCAAATGCCAGTGTTAGAGCTGAACACCTTACTGGGTCAGCCTCACATCTCCTCCCTCCCTGGTTTCCAGCTTTATCCCACAATCCAGTTCCTCAAATACCATATGCTCCACTCAGCTGTCACTTCTGGACACACTTCCAAGTCATCCTTCACCGGTCTCAACCCAATTGACATTTCCCAAGAGGCCACTACCACCAAGATTTTTCTGTTGACTGTGTATAGTACATGTGTATACGTATGTGTGCCTGTGTGGGACTGTATGTGTGTGGAGGTCAGAGGGCAACTTAGAAGAGTCACCTCTCCTTCCATCATGGCTCCTGAGGTTGAACCCGGGTGGTTAGGCTTGAACTGCAAGCCCATTTACCCAATGAGCATCTCGCTGGCCCTGGATAAATTATTTTAAGTGACAAATAATATTTTAATGTACAATTTGATTTTCATGTCCCCCTGTCTACTACTCTGCAAATGCAATCACCTACTCTATCTACTACCATGTTTACTACTTGAAGGGACCCTTTAAAAAACTTATTTACTTCATTTTGTGTGTATGACTGCTTTGCCTGTGCGTACACATGTGCATCACAGTGGCTGGTGCCCTCAGAGGTCAGAAGAGGCCATCAGATCACCGGTAACTGGTTTTGGGGGTTGTGAGCCACGTGGGGCTGGAAATTGAGCACAGGTCCTCTGCAAGAGCAGTCAGCTCTCCAGCCTCAGGATCCTATTTTTTTAGAAATACCTTTCATTACACAGTAATTTTCACCATAAGAAAAAGCAGGTAAAAACAGACCACTGCCCTCCTTCTGACTCATTTCGGTTTCCATTTCCAATCGTCTGTGTGACGTCGTGCTAAGTCTTGTTATGGACACAACACTAGGCTAGTGCTTTGTTTTATTTTTAATAGGTGCACAGTGCCTACAACTCTGGATTGTCTCAGTCAAGCCATCAATTGGGCTAGTGTCTTTCGAGAAATGAAATTTGTACCAAATAAAACAGCTCAAAACCAAGGGCACCTGGAGATTTGCTGAAACGAGCAAAACAAACGCCCAATTCTCTCATCTTAATTCAAGATGTTTCACTGGACCAGAAGAGGTGGACACTTCTATTCACAAACTTTCCTACAAAAGTTGGCTCACCTTTTATTTTTGGATTTTTGAGACAGAGTCTCATCTAGGCCAAGCTGGCCTCAAACTCACTAGAGGATGACCCTGGTCCTCGGCCTCCATCTCCTGAGTGCTAGGGTTACAGGTGTTCTTTCCTCCCCCTCCCCCCCTCCCCCCTCCCTCCCTTGCCTCACTACCTCCCTCCTTACCTCTCTTCCTGAGGACTAAGTTTTTATGCCAGGAAATTAACAATACTGTAAATGACAATAAATGAGGCCCACATTCTAACCCTCAGGTAACTCTAGTTCATCAAATCTATAAGCATCAAATTAAGATCATCACAGCAAATACAGAGGAGGGGTGGATGGGGTGGGGAGGAGGGGAATGGGAGGAGAGGAAGGATAGTAGGCTGTGGTCAGGATATAAAAGAAAGGAGGGAAGGAAGGGAGGGAGAGGGAGGAAGGGGGAGAGAGAGAGAGAGAGAGAGAGAGAGAGAGAGAGAGAGAGAGAGAGAGAGAGAGAGAGAGAGGAGGGAGGGAGGGAGGGGGAGAGGGAGGGAGAGAGCGAGCGAGCGCATCTCAGAAAGTGTTGCAGTGTTTGCTGAGCAGCACTGCGGGCCCAGTAATCCAGCTGAGTGTCTCAGCTCCTCTTTTTCAAACCCTTAGGCAGAATCAAGATGTCCAGCAGCTGATTGCTGCCAAATCTAACTTGGAAGACTGGCCACAGTGCTACCAAAGATCCAGGAACTCTTCAACCCAGGCTCCTCCGGAACCCCAAGAACCGTGTCCTGACTCTTTGTGCATGCCTCCGAGGATCAGCCTGAAGACTATTCTTGCAGCACCAATATCAACTCAATACCCCTGACACAACACACTGGACTCACTCCAGTGTACAATCTCTCCTCCCCGCTGTCAATCAGAAGGCATTCTCGGTACGGGGAAGGCCAAGATGAGGCAAACAGTGTAGTCTTGCCCTTGCAAAGTTCTGTTTGGATTTTATTTGAAAAAAAAATGTGTTATTTTAAGCCATTACTAACTCACAATTGAACCAGACACCAATTCATAGCTAAAGCAAAGACTAGACTCACCTGCCGAGTACCACGGAGATGGGGGGGGGGGGACGACAGGGTGGTGGTGGTGGTGGATGGGGGGACAAGAAGAGCCCTGAAAAGATGGAGAAAGGATCTGGCACATCCTGGTCACAGGACTCAGAGTCCCACTCATATTCCAAATCTGCTAACTAACGGTCATATAAATACTTTTAATCTTTGCAAACACTAAGTTTTTATAATTTAAAATTTAGCTGTTTTAATCCTAGAACTCTGGAGGCAGAGGCAAGTTCTAGGCCAGCGTGGTCTACATTAGAGAGTTCCAGGCCAGCCAGAGCAACAAAGGAAGATCCTGTCTCAAAATAACAACAAAAATAAACAAATAATAAAAATGTAATTACCAAAAGAGATTCATTTCAGTTTTTAAGATCAAGAGGGAATTACACAGATACATAGAAAGACACCTCATATATAGCCACACTCAGCATTTGGAAGCTCAGCGAAGACTACTTTTAAAAAATGCATATACCGGGCTGGAGAGATAGCTCAGAGGTTAAGAGCACTGACTGTTCTTCCAGAGGTCCTGAGTTCAATTCCCAGCAACCACATGGTGGCTCACAACCATCTGTAATGAGATCTGGCGCCCTCTTCTGTATACATAATGAATAAATAAATCTTTAAAAAAATGCATATACCATGCTGGGATGGTGGTATATATCTTTAATCCAAGCACTTAGGAGGCAGAGGTAGGTACATCTCTAGAAGTTCAAGGTCAGCCTGGTCTACCTAGCAAGTTCCAGGCCAGCCAAGTCTAGAAAGTAAGACCCTGTCTCAAAAAGAAAAAAAAAAAATCAACCAACCAACAAAAAAAAACGCACAACCCCTTGATGGCTGTTCAATGCAATACTGTTCATATAATTTATACTAATACAGACTTCTGCCAAATTTCATTCATGATCATGGTAAGGCTGAATGAATGAAGCTGTGACTTTGGATAGCTGGGATTAATAAGTAAGTCAAAGCTTCCAGACCAACCAGAACTGAAGTTAAATAAGGCTCCAACTGTAGTAAGCAGCTGCTTAATCTTTCTTTTTAAACATAATTTCTTTATTGATTCTTTGGGAATTTCACATCATACACCTCTAACCTCCTAGTCCCCCCATATCCACCCCTCATCTCTGCAGCACCCCCAAAAGAAAATTTTTTAAATAATCAAACCAAAACAAAGCAAACAAACAAAGACAAAAATCAAACAAAACAAAAAAACCCTCTTCGAGCCTCCATCTTTCCCGCCTCCCCAACATCTCTTCATTCATCCTGGTGGCATTGGGATCCGTGGTGTGTCACTCAAGATACTCTTTTGTCCAGTCAGCTTTACTAGCAAATGCTCATTGCAATGAGTCACTGGTCTGGTTCAAGGCCTCTGATTTCTGGTACACCATCATTACTGGATCTTCACTGGAATTCCTCTGGGTTATCCCATGGCCACCTAAGTCATGGAGACCAGTCCCTTCACTAAAAGCTCCAGCAGGTCCTAAATGGGGTAGATGTTAGGAGGGCAATGCAAGGCCGTGCTGTGAACCTGGGTGGTAGCTGAGCCAGTCAGTTTGGGCCACTGGGGCTGCTCACCATAGGCAAAGGAGCAGGGAGCCAGCTCCCTACACCCATGCCATCAGGGTCAGTTCTCCCTTGCCTGTGGTAAGGGGTGGGGCAGATCTCCTGTGAGGGTCAGGGCCAGCTCTCTTGCTGCAGTGTCCAACAAGAGACCGGGCCAGCTTTCCCAGGGCCAGCAAAGGACAGGGTCAGCTCAGTATGGTCCTCTGATTCCATCACGCATGGTTCCTATGGCCCCCTGAGGTGACACAGGCCACAGACATCAACACAGACTCCAGCTGCAGCTGGACCACAGACTCAGACATGGCCCTCAGCAGCAGCTTGGGCCATAAATCCTGACTGGGGGAGTGGGGGTGTGAGCACTGGCCACTCGGGTCAGGACGGACAGTCTTTGGCAGCAGCTGAGTCTGGATGTCACCATGGCCCCAGGCAGCAGTGCAGGCCACTCAGATTGGCACAGCCCCGGCAGCAATGTGGCCATCAGATACTAACCTGGCCCAAGACCTTGGCGTTCTGAGTGGCCTTCAACGGTCAGGAGCCTCAAGCCTCAGACATCAGCACAGGCCCTGGCTGCAGTAGGGCCACGGATCCAGACACAGCCCTCGGCTGCAGCTCTGGCCCCGACATCATCATGGCACTGAGTAGCAGTGCAGGCCACTTTGATCTATATGGCCCCAGCTGCAGCATGGCCCTCAGACACCAACATGGACTCGGTGGCTGACCTGATCTTGGGCATCCACACAGCCCTCGGTGGCAACAGGAGCCATGGACAACAGTCTAGACCCTGGCTGCTATATGGCCATGGACCCAGACATAGCCCTTGGCAGCAGCCTGGGCCCAGACAACACTGTGGCCTGAATGGCAGCACAGGTCACCCAGATCAGCATGGCCCCAGAAGCAGTGTGCCTCTGGGACACTGACACAGTCCCAGATGGTGGCCCAGACCGTGGGTATCTGCAAGGCCCTCAATAGCAACAGGAGCCATGGACATCCTTGCAGCCTTGGCCCAGATATCACCATGCACTGGGTAGTAGTATGCTTCTCTTTCTCTCCCATTTCTCCACCATATACTCGCTCATCATAATGCGACCCACCTGCCCGGTGCCACGAGGTACCAAGTGGGCCGTGGATGTCTTCCCACCAGCCTGGGCCCTCAAGGGTGGGTGGCTAGCACCTGCCCGGGCGGCAGGCTGTGGATCACTGCTTAATCTTAAACTCAGGTTTTTTTCATCACCATGGATAAATTTTTAGTTAGAAAGACTAGCATTAGGTTTACACATCCCTCAACACAAGATTACTACTCAGACTTATGTTCATTTTTCAGGCCCTGAATCAGTGGTTCTCAGCCTTCCTAATGCTCTGACCCTGTAAAACCGTTCTTCATGTTGTGATGACCCACAACCATAAAACTGTTTTTGTTGCTATTTCATAACTATAATTTTGCTACTATCATGTAAATATTTTTGGAGCTAGAGACTTGCCAAAGAGGTTGAGAACCACTGCCCTAAATGAATGCATTTTGCAGCTCCAGGGAGCATCTGAGTCTTGGCTAACAGCATGTCACACACTATGAATCTAAATCCTCTCCCCTTTGGACCCCAGGGATGACACAGAGGGGGAAAGTGAGGACTTCCCCTCTCACCTAGCTCCTCCCAGGATCCCAACTTCCCAGTGAGGGTACAGCAGCCCCATATGGGGAGGGGTGGATGGTGTTGGGATTCTCCAGCTCGTACCCCCCCCCCAGATGTTGGGTGGGAACTCAACTCAATCCTCCTATTCCAATCCCTGCCCTCAGAAAACCTCCAAGTGGTCCCCAGCCCCAGCTGCTTAAGACCTCACCTACGAATACTTAAGCTCTGCTCCCTAGAGCAGCTATGTGATTCCTCTCCCGCTTCCTTTCCCGAGTCACCCAGGAGTTGCTTTGCTCGGATTAAACCTGGTCTTATTAATTCGGCCTGATCTGACTTACTGCATCGATAGAGAGACAATATGGGGCACGGAAACCTTTCAGTAGGATCTCAGCAGGGTCCCAGCACCCAGTCCACCGAAGCTCTGCAGCTGTCCTGTGAGCTACTTGAACCACAGCAATAATTCCTTTTCTCCTTAAGTAAAAAGTTAGCTCTGAGGGCTGGGGAGCTGGTTCAGATGTTAAGAGCTCTTACAGAGGTTCCCGTATCTACATCAGGTAGCTCACAACCACCTATGACTCCAGGTCCAGGGGATCTGACACCCTCTGGCCTCTGTGGGTACTTGCACATAAACTGACCAAGGCAGACACACAATGCATGCACACATGCATACATACATGCAAATACTTCAAGCTCTGGTGCTTGGCAGGCAGCTCAACAGACTCAACAGTTCATAAAGCATGAGGACTTGAGTTCAGGTTCCCAGCACCACAGAGAAGGCTGGGGAAGCTGTGTGTCCCTGTAACCCCAGGGCTTGGAGGCAGAGACTGGAGGAGCTCAAGAGATTGTCTGGCTAGCCATATGCTCCAGATTCTCACACACACACACACACACACACACACACACACACAAACACGTGTGTGCATACATTAGCTCTTACCGTTTCTAAACAAGAATTCAAAGCACACATTATTTTAAACCAATAAACTAAAAGTAAATCAGTAATGATTTTAGTATCTTTTTCTCCATGATTGAATATATAAAGATAACGGAAGTAACGTATTCTTCTTTTGTAAAGAAGGGTGGAATATATCAAAATCCACTCGCTGGATCTTCTTTAAATAGTCCTCTAGAGTAACCTGGAAAAAGAGAACAGTGGTCACTAGATCATAGAATGGTCAAGTTTCCCAAACAAACTAAAGAAAAGTACAGCATGGCATGGCAGCCACAGCTGCAGTCCCAATACTCAGAAAACTGGAGCCGGTGGACTGCCATGCGTCTGAGGTCAGCCTGTGCTACATGATGAAACCAAGGCCAACCTGGGCTAAATAGTAAGACTCTGTCTCAAGAAAAACAAAAAAAAGGCAGATGTGACAGTTCCTACCTGTGATCTGAGTTCTGAGGAGACTGAGGCAGGAGGATGCAAACAATGCCAGTCTGAGCTACAAAGAAAAGGGAAGGTACAAGTACTAGAGCCATTCAGTTTCCTGAGGTGATGTTACACAACGAGAAAACACTTCTCTTCCCCCAGACAGGGTCTCTTTATGTAGCCCCAGCTAGCCTAGAACTCATTATATAGACCGGGCTGGCTTTGAACTGAGAGATCCTCCTGCGTCTGCCCTGTGAGTGCTGGGATGAAAGCTGTTGTCTTAGTTAGGGTTTTCATTACTGTGACTTACAGTAGTGCAGAGGTTCAGTCCATCGTCATCGTGGTGGGAAGTATGGTGGCACACAGGCAGACATGGTGCTGCAGAGGTAGCTGAGAGCTCTACATCTGGGTCCACAGGCAGCAGGAAGTGACAGTGACACACTGGCCTGGCTTGTGCTTCTGAGACCTTAAGCCCACCCCCTAGTGACACATCTCCTCCGATAAAGTCACACCTACTTCAACAAGGCCACACATCTAATAGTGCCTCTCTGGGCCTATGGGGCCATTTTTGTTCAAACCACACAGCTGTGTACCACCATATCTGTCAGGCACTGGGCTAGTCTACCAACCGGGCTACATGCCCGCCCTCATAGCCACTCACTCCATAATTCTAAGAGGCCCCAAGTCCTGCTTAGACAACATCCACAGCACCCCCTGGAATTCTGCAGTGTAGAACCGGTTGCGGGGGGTGTGTGTGTGTGTGCATTAAACAAGGATTAATTAGGCAGCCAGCCTTTATTTTATTCTACACTATTTTTTATTGTTGTGTATGGTGTATGTGGAGGTCAAAAGGATCGGTTCTCTTCTCCATGAACCCCAGATCAGGTCCTAAGTTGACACCACAAACACTTTCACTCCCCGGGTACCTCCCTGGCCCCACACCCAAGAACTTGTGGAGTTAGTTCTCTCCTTCTACCTCTGTGTGCCTTCTGGGGATTGAACTCAGTGATAAGAGGACCTCTAGTGGGGGCGGTGGTGGCGCACGCCTTTAATTCCAGCACTCAGGAGGCAGAAGCAGGTGGAGCTCTATGAGTTTCAGGCCAGCCTGGTCTACAGAGCAAGTTCCAAGACAGCCAGGACTCCACAACACAGTGAAATCCTGTCTCAAAAAGCCATCTCACCGGCCTGCATCAGGGAATTTGAGCTCAGGAAAGCACCTTTTAAATAAGCTTTCCAGGTTATTCCGATGCAGCCAGCTCAGCAATGACCTGTGGGCCGGCACCACTACATGTTCAGGTCACCATGGAGACACTCCCACAAGGTGGTGTCTTCCATCATTCCCATTTTCCTGATGAGTAAATTAAGGCCCCATGGCTACAAAGAGAGAGCAAACACAAGGTAGCCTGGCTGCAGAGCCTGTGCTATGACATCTCAGAAATACGGTGTGACCATCACACTAATCAAGGCAGGAAAACAACCGTAAGAAGTACAGTGGGGACTGGTCTAGTCTGTGCACCAGTTAGTCATCCAGCCTTCTCCACTGGAGCACTCACCGTCTGAAGAAAAGCAGGAAATGCTTTCGCAGGAACGCTTCTGTGCAAGGACCTCGCCTTAAAGGAAGAGGGAAAGAAACGGGTTGGAATGCTTCTGAAGCAGCAGTCGCCCGCTGAGGTGAGCACAAAGCAGCAGCGGCAGTTTAGACACGACAAGGGCCTCTCACAAAACAAAAAAACAGCTCCCCTCTTGCTGCCAGCTTAGCTTCAAAGCCCCGTGGACTTAGAAAGGCACCTGTCATGTTAAAGCCTCTTCCTTTTATGGCTCGGCTGGGGAACTCTGCAACTCCCTTACATCTCACACTAGCTCTACCCTCAGCTCTGCAGTCAACCCTTCCTAGGTTAGACAGCCCCCGTTTAGATCCAGCACAGATGACCTTCTCAGGTGGTGTTCCCACCTGTCTAGTTCACGTCTTTACATCATTACTTCACCTTGATCAAGTTATCAGCTGCTCCTCCTGGAATTCAAACGTCTCTGTATTTAACCCCTAGTCTCGATTCTACCTGACTCTCTGTAGGCTATGAAGACCTGGTCCACTCAGGCCGATGCCATCACCCTGCACTGGCCAGACTGACCCTTATTTCCAGGTCTCTGTGTACATTGTCTCATTAGGAGGAGCACATCCTGCCTCACTTCCCGACTGTGCACTATGGTTTTATGCTCCACCACCTCTCTGCAGCACAGGACATGGGGTCCTTTCTTCTCTGCTCTCCGACGCGGACTCCCAGCACTCCTGTTCTGCCCTTGGCCTTCTTCCTAGTAAGTGGCCCTGCTTCCTTCTACCTGATGAATGGATGTGGCCGCAGGGTTCTGTCCCTCATCCTCATCTAGGGGAACACTCTCTTGAGCAATAGCATCTAGACTTACAGCTTTGACTCCAGTTCTGACCTTCCCAAGTCACAATCCTGCATTCTCCAGTAGCCCTATGTCACGATAGCCAGAGTGAAGATCAGCACCGAGCACACCACTGTCTGCATCTGACTGGCACTGGTGTGGTCTACATGTGAACTCACGTGCTCTCCTTGGCGTCGTGTCACAGTAAGTTATCAAGTCTCATTGTGGGTGTGGGCATATATACACACATGCATCTCTCTCTGAAAGACACTCCTTCCTTCTCCTAAGTAAATCCAACTGTGGGAAGCACAGCCATGGCAAGCCCCACTACCGCTACTACCACCACCTCAGACCCATGGTGATGGCAAAGCCTTCCCCTGGTCTGTGTGTGAATGATGACAGAGTATGTGGACGTTTACGGCCTGAGACCGCTCTCCTACAGAATCACCCACTGACCCGACGCCTTCCTCCGGGTGCTGACAGACTGCAGAGTTTCCAGGTGAGGAGGAATTGCCCTCAGAGTGAGCACAGACACCCGGCTCCAGCCTTTCCCTATGTGTCACTGCCGTTTCTTCAGAGTCTGTCATTTCTTCATTCCCGAGAAGCTCCAGTCAGGACCAGGACCAAGCTGGGTGGGGCCAGATGTGACGAGACACCAACTCTTCTCCCAGCTCCCAGTTTTTTCCCTAGAAACTATGCGTATATTTGTGTGTCTGTGTGCTCATGAGTGCAGGTGCCCATGGAACCTCGAGGCATCAGATCTCCCCTGCCCCTGAGCTGGTTCTAAGCCATCTGATGTGGGTGCTGGGAACTGAACTCAGGTCCTTTAATGAGAGCAATCTGCTCTCTTAACCACTGAGCCATCTCTCCAGCCCCTCAGCTCCCAATCTTTCTTGTCTCAAACACTGCTAGATTCAGGCATGGTAGCACACACCTATCTTCTCAACACATGGGAGGCTGAAGAAACAGGATCACATATTCAAGGCCAGTGTAGACTACAATGGAAGTCCTACCAAGGCAAAAATAGCAAAACCCTGTCTCAAAATAAAAGCAACAGAAACAGACAAGACCTCTGCCAGGTTTCTACTGTGGTACTAATGTCCCAGCTTTACTTGATGGGGCACAAACTAACTTTGATCGCACTTACTACATGGCAGGTGCTATTATTAACTCTTTGTCCGTTAACTCATCTATCTAAACAACACTTTGGATAGGAAGTAACATGATCGTCTTATCTGTGTGGAAGCTGGGGCATGGTAAAATGACAATACAATTAACAAACGCAGAATGACAGACAGACAGTCAGGCTTCTGCTTCTGAGTGTACACTGGCGTCTCCGTGTTCGTGTGCTTCTCAAGAGCCTCCCAAGAGCCTCAACGGTTCTTAGGTCCACCACTCCAAGCCTAGTTTCTAGGAGTGGAATGCATACAACGAATAACAAACAGTGCTTTCAGTCCTGGCTGTTAAAATCCCTTGGAGATCAAGGATGCTAGCTCACTGGTAGCTTTCCTAGCATGTGGGAGACTCCACTCCCCAGTACTACACAACAAATAACCCTTTTTCAATTGTTTAATTTAATAATTTTGTTATTTTTTGTTTGTTTGAGACAAGGTGTCTCTGTATAGCTTGGCTGTCCTGGAACTCCCTCTGTAGACCAGAGTAGCCTTAAACTCAGAGACCTGCCTACCCCTGGGATTAAAGGCATGTGCCACTATGTCCAGCCACAACAAACAAATTAATAAAACACTACGGAAATTGCAATTCTCCGTTTAGGTCATTCTACCAATCTCCAGGAAGAGAGGCCTAGAACTTGGAAGAGGTAGACAGATTCTGTGAGTTTGAGGCTAGCCTGGTCTACAGAGTGAGTTCCAGACTATCCTGGGCTATCCAACGGAAGTGTTTAAGAAAGATTCATTCTTTCACATTTTCACACACACACACACACATCATATTCATCCACATTATTTTCTCTTATCCCCTCCTCCCCCCACCAAACCCTTCCCGAGGGGCAAACTCTTAGAGAACAAAAACAATTCAAGTGAACTCAGGACCAGTTAGGAGCCATCAGAGCCAAATGGAAATAAAGTAAATTTCAAGGTAAAAAAGTGTCAAAAAGGAATAAAATCGAGAGCAAAGTGACTCTTCAACTGGGAAATTCAAAGACTCCTTCCCATGATGGTCTCATTGGAGTGGCTAGAAGACATTAGAACAGGGGACGGGCCAGGGTGATGAACACTCCCTCCAGGCACCACTGAGCACAGAGCACTCACTCAACAGTGAGAACCAGGAGGCTGAGCTCCAGCTGTAACTCCAGTGGGCAGCAGCACCGAGCCAGAACACAGAAGGAGCACCCAGAATGCCGGCTGTGGCTGGGGTTCTGGGAGGGGAGGAGAGACAGGATACTCTGTGGATGAGCAGGGGCGCCCACGTGAGGAAACTCAGGCTTTTCACTCACAAAAGGGTGTGTCCATCACCTGAGAGCGAGAAGGGGTTTTCTAGAGAAGGAAAAGTTTCCAACAGTTCCCAAGATAAATTCTGGAGATCCAATGGACAATGGAGTAAAGACTGCCCAGGTCAGAACCTGTAGTATGCTGTAGAAATGCTATCATGTATATAAATCCATAGTGTCTTATTAGGGTTTCTATTGCTGTGAAGAGACACCATGACCACAGCAACTCTCATAATTTAATTAGGGCTGGCTTACTGTTTCAGAGGTTTAGTCCATTACCATCATGGTGTGACGTGGTACTGGAGAAAGAGCTCAGAGTTCTACATTTTGATCTGCAGGTAGCAGAAGGAGTCTGTGTCCCACTGGCCAGACCTCAGTTTATGAGACCTCAAAGCCTGCCTCACAGTAAAACACTTCCTCCAACAAAGCCACACCTATTCCAACAAAGCCACACCTAATAGTGCCACTTGCTATGGGCTAAGCATTCAAACACGAGTCCATGGGAGCCATGCCTTGTTGTAGAATATTTAGATATGTAAAGATGTGTTACATTTATTTATGCCGCATTTGTTTCATTATGTAAAGATGTGTTGTATTTGTTTACCTTGCCTGCCTAAGGCACCTGATTGATCTAATAAAGAGCTGAATGGCCAATAGGTAGGCAGAAGAGGGAAAGGCAGGGCTGGCGGGCAGAGAGAATAAGTAGGAGGAGAAATCTATGCTCTAGAGAAGAGAAGGAGAAGAGAACAAGGGAGAAAGAGAGGGACACACCTGAGGCCAGAAGTCAGGCAGCCGCCAGCCAGACACAAGAAGCAGGAAAGTAAGACATACAGAAAGAAGGAAAGGTAAAAAGCCCTGAGGCAAAACATAGATGAAGAGAAACAGGTTAAATTACAAGAGCTAGCAAGAAACAAGCCTAAGCTAAGGGCAAGCATTCATAACTAATAAGTCTCCATGTCATGATTTGGGAGCTGGTTGGTGGCCCAAAAGAAAAAGCCTGGCACAATGCCTTTCAAACCACCACACTAGTATGCCATAGGACGGCCCTGTCTAGTAGGGATAACTTCCTTAATAACTGGGCAAAGGAGCTACTTACATGCTTTAGGTGCAAGTGTGCCTGGCTGGCAATGTCATATATTACATCTCGCACATTTTTATCTTGTTTCCTCCGTAGAAAGTCTTCTTGTGAAACACCATGCTGTGAAAAAAATGTATTTTAGGAATCTTTAAGCACACTTAAAATCAATATTGCTTAAGAAAACAGGCATATACAGCATACACAGGATAATGGCTAATTTTTAAATTGTGGGTGTAAGTGTGCAATGGTCAATCTTCTTTATCAACCCGATTGACTACATAATCAGCTAGGAGGCATGCGTGTAGATGGGTCTGTGACAGTAGCCCCTGGAGGGTTATCTAGGGGAGGCGTCCTCCCAGATGGACGGGTATAAGACGACGGAATGAAGGGCAGCGCTCTTTTGCCTGCCACCTTTGCTCCTTGCTGATGAGTGCATCTGCCGTCTGCTGCCACTGCTGCCGGCCTTCCCTGACACTGGAGTCCAGCCTCTCGGGCCTTCAATGTGCACTAGAGACCTGCAGCTCTCCAGGAATCCCCCAGACCTTCAATATCAGGCTGGGATTGCTGAGGCATCTAGCCACGGGGACTGACCAGGTTCTCAGCTTCTCCAGTGTGCAGGCAGCCACTGTTGGATTACTCTGTGTCCACGATGAAGTCAATGTCATAACCCATTTAGGATATATATTCATTCTACTAGTTCTGGTTCTCCAGCAAACCCCGACTAATACACTGTGTATGATGTACGGAGAGAGAAAGTATAACAAAATACAAAAGGATTAAAAGGAAGGCTGGAGAGATAGCTCAACTTGTTGCTCTTGCAGAGGACCCAGGTTCCAGTCTCAGCTCCCACATCTGGTGGCTCAGAACTTCCTGCTCCAGAGGATCTCAGACTCTCTCTGGCCTTCACAGGCATCCATGTGCATATACACATTCACATATCCATATATACACACAAATAAAAATGAACCTTTTCTAAACGTTCAAAAGATAGACAATAAAGAACCTCACTCAAAACCCAAAGTTTGATAAACATTTTTTAACCACTGAGCCATCTCTCCAGCCTCTGATAAACATTTTTAAAAGACATATTCCAACTGGGTGAGATGGCCAACGCCTGTAACCCCAGCACTGGAGGGTGAAGACAGAAGGATCAGAAATGTAAGGCCATCCTCAGCTACATAAAGATTCAAGAGTTCAAGTTCAGCCTAAGCTACCAGAGACCTTGACCCCTTCAAAAACAAAATCAATAAAAATTATTCCCTCCAATAAAATAAAATAACCACCAGGCCCAGGCGAGGTTACTATAACTACTTGGAGGCAGATAGTCATTGGCCAGGAGGTGCAGGCTGTCCAGGCCTTCTTACTGCACTACCTCCAGACACCTCATGCTTGACTACCTCAGTGTGCAGGGCAAAAGCAAGAAGTGATGTGCAGGCCTCTCAAACAGCAATGGAACAAACTAAACAAAACAAAGAGCAACTCCTCTCCTGGTGTCCCCAGAGAATCATTAGCAGGTCACAGCCTCACCTGCACACAGACATCCATGGGCAGGAATACTTTTCTCCTGCTACCATGATAGGGTGCTGCTCTCAAGCACGTGACAATGCCTTGTGCCTTTCCAATGTGGCTCGCAGCATGGTCTGCATGAAGATCCTTCACACCTAGAATTACAGACACCAAATGGGGTTGCTCTCCTGTCCTTGAAGCACAGCAAATTAAGGAAATAGCATAAAACATCACCTGAACCCAGGAAAAGTATTTATCCTGTCAGACATCTGGAAAATAGGATTTACAAGGGACAGTGGGTGCCAGGGATAAGCCAACCATCTTCCTGCCAGCAGGAATCCAAATCTCCACTCATTAGCTCTCCGACTTTTTAGCACACCAAGAACACAGTGAGAATTTAATCAGACTTCATGGGAAACCTAAGAGTTTTATTTCTTCCCTTGAAGTAATCTCATAACAACCTTACTTTTAAAGTATAACAGGACAGGCCTGGGACATTCAACAGGGACTGTGTTCTGAGGTCTGACATAAAGACAGATCACTCTCTTCAAATGAGATACTATCGTCCTGGGCCCCAATAATCTCTCCTTACAATAAGATGCCACCAACTTGGAGCAAGGTCAGAAGAAAAGTGCCATTTCAAATATTTTTAAAGTAGAGGAGAAAGAGAATCTCACAAAATATTATAAGTGTAGTTTTATTCTGTTTTCCATGGGGAAGTTTGCTTTGTGTTGTCCATAAAGTAACAAGTTTTTCCCCCTTTGAGACAGGGTTTCATTGTGTAGACTAGGCTGGTCTCAAACTAGAGACAGTCCTCCTGCCTCAGCTTCCCTAAGTACTTTGATTACAAGTATACACTATCATGCCTAGCTACAATTTTTATTTATTTATTTTTGAGACAGAGTCTCATGATGTAATACTGGCTAGCCTGGAACTCAGTATATAGACCAGGCTGTCCTTGAACTCATTGAAATCCTCCTGTCTCTTCCCCCCATGGGGAAGAATTGAAGTACAGAAACTCGAAGTCATAGGAGATGCTGTAGGGAAAGGGAAAGCCGTTGGCACCACAGACTATTAACCCAGAGCATTCCCATGGGTGCCTGCTGCTTCTGTGAGAGTCTGAGCACTTGGATGAGTCTGCACTCTGAAAGGACGATCAATGCAGATAATAGAGATGTTCTCTTTCTTCCTACTGAAAATAAAAGCTGGCTGGTGGAGCACACCTTTAATCCCAGCACTCAGGAGGCAGAGACAGGAGGATTTCAATGAGTTCAAGGACAGCCTGGTCTACATACTGAGTTCCAGGCTAGCCAGTATTACATCATGAGACTCTGTCTCAAAAATAAATAAATAAAAATTGTAGCTAGGCATGATAGTGTATATTTGTAATCAAAGTACTTAGGGAAGCTGAGGCAGGAGGACTGTCTCTAGTTTGAGACCAGCCTAGGCTACACAATGAAACCCTGTCTCAAAGGGGGAAAAACTTGTTACTTTATGGACAATACAAAGCAAACTTGGAAGTGAGTCTGAGGCACGAAGGAGGAAAGCGACTCACCCAGCACCTCCAGTGTCAAGTAGAGCAGAGAGCTCTGCGTGCCCTCGGCGTAGTCCTCCAGCTCCTGGATACTGCGATAGGCTCTGTCATCCAGATTTCTTTCCTGAAGTCAAAGAAAACGCAAATGAAGTCCACCGAATTATTATTTTTTTGCCCTAAATAAATAAATAAATATAAGAACTTAACAGATTTGTTTAGTTTGTTTAGTGCATGATAAAGATTAAAATATAGCTAGGCATGGACTGGCGTGATGGCTGAGTGGCTAAGAGTACTTGCTGCTCCTGCAGAGACCCCAGGTTCTGTTCTTAGCATGTCTGCGGATCCAATGCCCCTGACCTCCTCAGAAACACCTGCACATGCTATATGAAACATTCATGCAGGCAAAACATTTATACATTTAAATAAAATATTTTAAATATATTTTTCACTCTATATAATCTTTTTAAAATTCTATATAAATGCTAGGCCAGCCAGGGCTACATGAGACCCTGTCTCAAAACACAAAAATAATTCCCCGCCCCCATGCAAGTCTTATATATCAGTGCTCACAAATCGCCTCACAAAATAAGGCTCAAGAATAGCAAGAATGCCCAACCTCGCAGGCACAGGGCTCCCTTCTTCAGTTCTTATTGGTCACTCGTGTGTCTTCTCTGCACATTTATTGCTGAGTTGAAAGAGTCCTGATGTATGTTAGATATTAAGCACTTATGAGATAAGTAACTGACAATGTATTTCCCATTATCTCTGGGTTTTCAACTTTTTGAAGCTTTTAATTTTAACAAATTTTAATTTATCTCTTTTCTTTTTCTTATCTGTGCCTTTGATATCATATTTCAGAAACCATCACCTAATTTAAAGTCACAAAGATTTATAGTTTACATTAATGTTTTGTTTTTTACATCAATGTTTTCTCCAAAGTTTTGTTTTGGGGGTTTTGACAGGCCATCAAACTAAATTGCTGACTTTCATACACACTGTGAGGCAGGGGTCCTGATTCAGTCTATTTATTTATTTAGCTTTACTATTTTTTAGAAAGGGTCTCATGTATTCCAAGCTGTCCCCCAATTATGACTGTGCCTAAGAATGGCCTTGAACCCTCCCCATACATGCCCAGTGCTGAGGTATTGACCTGCACCACAACACCTAGCTTGAGTCCTTCTTTGCAGGTGTATACCCTGTGGTCCCAGCACCATCTGTTGAAAACAGTACTTTCCCACCGAATAGTCCAGATGCTCTCACCACTCAACTGACTATACTCGCTTACTTCTTTTTTATAATGAATTTATGACAGCAGGTGTAGCTGTTCACGTGGACATAGAGGTCAGAGGACAACTTTGGGAAGTCAGTTCTCTCTTGTCACCTTGTGGGATCACGTGGTCAAACTCAGGTCATGAGGTTTCTGCAGCAGGTACTTTTCCCTGCTGAGCCATCTTGCCTGCCCATGGACTCTGTCTATCCCACTGCTCTGTATGTCCATCCTTTGCCAATACCACAGTTGGATTACTACAGCTTTACAGCATGTCTTCCTGTTAACAGCGCATTAACTGAAGGAGTAGAAGACAACGACAACGGAGGTGAACACAGACGGGGACTGCATCCAAGTGCAGCGTCTAGCAAGCTGGACACGACGGAGCACACCCGTAACCCTGCACTCCAGGGGGGAGTTCCAGAACGGCTTGGCCACCTGAGACCTGGTCTCAAACTCCTGTAACCCCAGCACTCAGGAGACAGCGCTGCAAGTTCAGGGCTAATTGGACTACTAATGAGTTCCAGGTCAGTCAGGGATATCCTGTCTCAAATATTTCAGGGCTAAAGGGTTGACTTGGTGGTTAAGAGCACTTGCTGCTCTTTCAGATGACCCAGGTTCAATTCTCAGCATAACAACCATCTAACCCTAGTTCCGGAAGATTCAAAACTTCTTCTAGATTCCTTGGGCAATGCATACACATGGTGCTCAGGTATACTTACAGACAAAACATCCGTACATATAAAATTTAAAACTCTTAAAAAATAGTAATAACTTAAGGACTAGGGATGTAGTCTACTGGATAGCATCCATAAACCCAGCACAGCTGAAAACTAGGCACAGTGGCACAGACCTATAATCATTACAAGAGGGTCAGAAGTTCAAGGTCATCCTGCACAAGTAAGTTCAAGACCAGCCTGCGCTATATGAGACCCTGTCTGGAAAAAAAAAATTAAAGAATAAGTAAATAAAGTAAATGTACATCTTCCTGACAATGGTGTGTGATTAAATATTGGGCCAAGGAGGACACCGACCCAAAATACATCAAAAAGACTACAAAAATGACTCCATGGCCTAGGGCAGTAGCAGCTGGGCTGGGTCAGAATTTATCTCTGAGCAGTTAACAGCGATCTCTACCCCTGGGACTGTCAGACTTCACTGTGTTTACTTCTTGGGCACATCTAGCACCAGGGCAGATGTGTGACCAGCCTTATCAAAGGCTACTCCAGCGGCTGATGGTATCAAGTAACGAGTCATTTTTAAGGCACGGTAATCACCTATGGTTATGGTCTTCAAAAGGCTCTTCTATTTACCTTCTTATCCACTGGTCTATTTTTTGTAATGCTAGGAATTAAACCTAGCATTGCAAAGCTTTACCATCGAGACACATTCCCAGTCGACAAAGTCTTTCTTTTTAAGATACATATGCATTTACTGATCAAATGATGCCACTCCTAGTCAACCCCTAATTTCCTTTTTTAAAGCATCCAATGGAGTTAATGAAGAGAGAAGATACACGAAACAAGGGCAGCTATCTGGGCACGGCGGCCTATGCCTGTGATTACAGACCTTCCGTCTAGGTGCTGGCCATCTCTACCCGATTCGGTAGGGAGTGGGGTGACAGGTCTGGCATGTAAGGACGGACTACAGATAAAATACCTTTGCTCTCTGAGTTTTCTTCCTCCAAAAGATTAGTATGCATACAAAATGTTTTCCTCCGTAAATAATTAACCTAAGGATCAAAAAGGGAAAAACATTTAAGACTTGGACAATTCCAACTTACTCTTTCATCAATGATTCTCATAAGCCATCTTTTTGTTAGATTATGTCTCTTGACAGCCTAAAAAAAAACAAGTGTTGTAAATTTTTAGAAGGTGCTAGAAATGACTTTTCTAGATATGAACAAAATGCACTAGGCAATGCAAAGGTAGGTTCGAGAACACTTGTTACAACTCATCAGACAGGCAGCTATGCTAAAAAGACATCAGGAGAAGAACAGTTATCCGGACAAGCACGTCAGGCCATTTCCAAGCAGACCGACTCTGTATGGCTCCCACAGCCTCTCGGCCTGCTGTACTCGAGCACATTTAATGATTCTTTCTTTCTTTCTTTTTCTTTTCTTGTCTTTGAATGTTAGATGCCTTCATTTTTTATTTTATTTTTGATATTAAAATATAATGACACCACTTTCCCCTTCCCTTCCCTCCCTCTAAACTCTCCCATATGCCCTTTACACTTTTAAATGAAACCAAGAACTCAGTAGTGAGCTGCTTGCTGCCACACCTACCTTCAGCACTTACACAGAACATTCAGTCTTTCTCTTACAGCACATGGAGTTTCACTAGCAAAAATAGCCACTTCCCCCAATGAAGAGCATCTAAAACCCCGAGAACACAGGGCATGGTTCTACACATTTGTAATCCCAGTACTTGGGAAACCAAGGAAGGAGAATCATTGTAAGTTTGAGTCTGAGCTATAGAGTAAGGCCTTGTTTCAATCAATCAATCAATTAATCAACCAATAAACAAACAGCAGTGCCAATGAAGACAGGGTGGACAAGTGTCTCTCCAGGAGTGACACCTCGAGAAGGATGCATGTCCTATTAAACACTCCAGCCAAGAATCTATAACCTACATCTACTGAGAAAATATTAAGACAAACCCAAAATGAATGTCCTGAGACTTTGGAAAAAAAAAGTTAAGAATGACTATACTTCTAAGAAGATGGCTGGACAGTGGCGCACACCTTTAATCCCAGCACTCGGGAGGCAGAAGCAGTGAGTTCAAGGCCAGCCTGGTCTACAGAGCAAGTTCCAGGACAGCCAGGGCTACACAGAGAAACCCTGTCTTAGAAAAAAAAAAGAAAGAAAGAAAGAAAGAAAAAGAAATGTTGGCAAGGTGGCTGTAACTCCATTGGTGAGTGCAAAGTCCTAGTTCAGTCTTCAGTACCACAAAAAAAAAACAAGAAAGTCTATGTCACTTGGGGGTGTCATGAGTCAACCTCTAATCTCTACACATACCGTAACAGGCACATCACGTGTGCTCACTCATACACACACACACACACACACACACACACACACACACACACACACACACACAGTAAGTGAGTAGTTATCTAGATTAGGCTAATTGAAGTGAAAATTGCTCACAGTCAGTGTGAACAATACCATCCCATGGGGTGGCAGACTGAATGAAGAGAGGGAAGGAAGCCAGGCTACTGAGATGACTCAGCAGTAAAGGGACTGACTTACCACCAAGCCTGGTAACCCAAGTTCAACCCCCAGACCAGCTGGTAAAAGACAGAGCTGACTCCACAAGTTGTACTCTGACCCTCACATGTACTTCATGGCTTTCTGTGCTTGCTCTCTCTCACTCTCTCATAATAAATTAGTGTTAAAATGGGGAGCAAGCTGAACACAAGTATTTACTGCTCCCTGCTTCCTGACTCCTAGATGCAATGTGACTGACGTCCCAATCCTGAAACTACACTTACCCGCCATGATGGACTGTAACCCTGGACTGGAGATGAGAAACCTCTCCTTTCTTAAGGTGCTTTTGCTGCAGCAAGACCAGTAACCAACACCCCTGCCAAAGCAGCTCAGACCACTAAAGAGCCCAGGACTACTGAGGACAGAGCCCACCTCACTACCACCACCACTACCGGAATTACAGCCACCCACGAGCAGGCTCAAACACGGCTCCTCTATATTAAAAGTGGTATATACACGCTCATAGAAGACTCTATGTACTATGTATGTGTATATATGTAAGGTTTTTTTACCTTCCAGAGTTCAACGGCCACAGGCTGATGTGGTGGGTTGTCACAGTACATGTCTTCCACAGCTTTTTTCCAGAACTGCATTCGCATCAGTCCAATCGTTTTCTCGGAGACTGAGTCCTTCACCTGTAAACAGAGTTCAGAAACTCTAGGCTGGAGATATACATACATCAGTGGTAGAGTACTTGTCTATGTGTGGAAGCCTTCTGTTAAAACCCCCAAATAGAAACAAACAAATGAAGCGTTTAATAACGTGTCGTGATATGCATACATGTGCCACTCTTCAAGACTCCACACTTTCCTATTCCTCATTTCCAATATCTGACCTCTCCACCTGCTGTCCTAAGAAGGCCAAGACCATTGTACTAGAGTCCCTTCATTCCACACCATTTTACATGTTTTGAATCTGCCCATGTTCTATCCGCTCAAGGAAGAAGGCTCCAGGCTTCCCTGTAATTCTGAGACAGACATCAGTCAGGGTCTGCCAGACTCTCTTGTGTTCTACCATGTAGGTCTGCCAAAATATTGTCCATTCTCAATTCACACTGAATTTTCAACTTTTTCCAATTTTCTATATACACACAAAGTATGCAACTATCGGAGAAAGCAGTAAGATTCTCACTAGTTTATTCAGTTAACAGAAAATGCTAACTGCAAATTTGCAATATACTCAGAAAAACTTAAAAATGCAGAATCATTTCCAGAAATATTAAATTCACCAGCTAGTTTTACTTTTTGGTACTGAATTAAGCCCAAGTAGTTACCAGGAGAAAAAAAACACTAGCAGAAATTTTAAGTACATCTAACATGAATTACTCTATTTCTTTATTGTTCATATCCTCCAACCATATTGTCACAGTATTTTAATACCAGCCTGAGCCAGTTCCACATTGAAGGCCCTCAGTGCAGAAACAGAGCTTCGGCCTTCTGCGGGTAACAGCAGGGAGCACAGGTAACCTTCATAATCCCGCTTCCTACAACAGACAGATCGGAAGAAAACAAGTGTTAGTCTCCACCTTCTGGGCTGCACACAGACCAGACAAAACCGGCAACTGAAAACAATGGCGCTTGGGCTCCCAGTGGCCTTGGTTCTTCAATTATATAACTTTCTCTACAACTACTTAAAACAATGTGTCTGCTTCTCATTCCAAACATTAAAAAAGAAATCTGTATTTTGTTTTATTTTTATTTACAAAGCACTTGTAATTGCTTCAGAATATTTTGCTTTCAGTAAGTACTGAAATGAGCTACAAAAGAAAAAAACAAAGCTGGATATGTTGATACACACTTGTGATCCCAGCATTCAGAAGTGCAGGTAGAAGGAGAATCAGGAGTTTGAGACTAGCCTAGGCTACAATGAAACTCTCTCAAAACAACAACCAACAACGGCAGTGGGGGCAGGTATAAAGAAAATGGTTTAAGCAAGTTTTTATTACATATACATAGAAAGACACAGAAATAAGATATATAAACCAATGTGCGTGTGTATTTCTGTACTTGCTAAAGGAGCCTAGAAGCACAAATGATCTCCACATTCCTGGCATCAATGAATAATGCCAATTACCTGGATACAGACATCAGTTCCTACGACCTCCAGACAGTCTCAAAAGAATGATGCCCCAAGTTGGGGCGGGGAAAATACATATCCAGAGAATGATAGGTTGGGTATGGTATATACTCAGGGGGCTCAGCAAGAAACCACTTACGTCCACGATTTCAAGGCCAGCTTTCAAAACACAGCAAGGAGCTGTCTAGAAATATAATGGCTAGTGTGCAGCTCAGTGGTACGGAGCTTGTCTTGCATCACCAGGCCTGAGTTCAGTCTCCAGCACCATAAAGAAAGCCCAGCAAACAGTCGTGACACGGTGACAGCCAAAGCCTACAACCTCACTACTTGGGAGGAGGGAGGAGAGCGGGGAAACCCAAAACACCTGCCAAACACGGGAGCAAATGCATTTTTGGATTTACTTCCCCAATGAAATCCAGGGCGATTTAGTTATTTTAGTAATGCTTAAGCAGTGGTTCTCAACCTGCAGGTCACGACTCCTTGGAGTTGAACGACCCTTTCACAGGGGTACCTAAGACCAACGGAAAACACAGATATTTACATTACGATTTATAACAGTAGCAAAATTGCAGTTACGAAGTAGCAATGAAAATAATTTTATGGTCAAGGGTCACCACAACAGGAGGAACTGTATTAAAGGGTTGCAGCATTAGGAAGGTGAGAACCACTGGCTGAGAGGCCCTTGAAAGCAGGCATTTTAAATCAGATACTGGGGATGGATGGAGAGAGGGCTCAGCAGCTAAGCTAGCTGCTCCTCCAGAGGACCCTGGTTTGATTCCCAACATCACAACTGTTCCAGGGGGTCTGACGTCCTCTTCTGGCCTGAGGCACCAGGCATGCAAACAGTGTACGTACACACATACAAAGTATACACACATATGTACACACACACAGGCAAAACACAAACATAAAATAAAAATAAACACATCTTTAAAAACAAAAAACAAACCAACAAAAAACTGGTGGCACAGACCTAATTTAGTCCTAGCACTTGGGAGGGAGGCAGGCAGATCTCTGTGACCTCCAAGCTAGCATGGTCTACATAGCAAACCATGTCTACATAAAGACCCTATCTCAGCCGGGCAGTGGTGGCACATTTCTTTAATCCCAGTACTCTGGAAGCAGAGACAGGCAGATCTCTGAGTTCAAGGCCAGCCTGGTCTACATTGTGAGTTCCAGGACAGCCAGGGCTACACAGAGAAACCCTGTCATGAAAAACTTTAAAAAAAAAAGAAAAAAAAAGGCCCTGTCTCAAATCAAACAAAAACTGTATCAGACACCAGTGTTAGCAAGGAAGGGCAAACTGCAGGGGTGGCGAGGGTGGGTGTTGTTAAACCATAAATGTTCACAGGGCTCTATTCCAAGGCAGGGCCAACCCACCCCACACCCCACATATGTCTATGGAGGAACTCCCAGATGTCTTTCCCGATACCGTGTGAACAAAGCACAAGTCATGAGACTGTTCTAGTCAATCTCAGGGAAATTCCTTGTTCCCTTGACCTGACATGAAGTGAGATCATCTATTAAATAAGATAATAACCTAACTATGTGCCAGACAATGATATAAAATGCCTGGTAAACTTTATTTTTAAACTCGTATTTATTTTTATTTATATGAGTTTTTTGCCTACACCACGTGCCTACCTAGTGCCCAGGAACACCAGGGGGGATTGGCTCTCCTGGAACTGGACTTACAGGCAGTTGTGAGCTGCCATGTGGGTGGTGGGAATCGAACCTAGGTCCTCCAGATCAGCCTGTGCTCTTAAACACTGACCCATCTTTCCAGCTCCTAAATGCTCTAATTCTTACAACCCTTGACGGGAATAGCAATTCGTACGGACCGTTAAATAAGTTGCTTTGGACTTTATTTTTGTAAATAATTTTTAATACAGTCTCATGAGGCTGATGTGCGGCCCAAAATAACCTTCAGCCTCCGTTGTCTCTCCCCGAAGATGAGTCACAGGCGTGTGTGCCAGGTTTTGTGAGAAGCTGTTGATCTAACTAACCCTCGTGCATGCTAGGCAAGTACTCTACCCACGGAGCTAAATCCGCAGCCTCTGTAACATAGATACTTTTAACAGTGCAGAGCACACAGAGCCTTTAACAGTGTTAAAATCACTAGCTGTCTATGAATAAAAAATGCTAAGCATGCAAAAGTTGCAGCGTCCCTTAAAGGCAGGGTTCAGGCAGGGTGACGTATTGAGCCGAGGATTCCGTGGCCACGCGAACAGGCAGGCCTGCTGCCTCCCTCTCCAGCACCCGCCCGGAGCCCACCAGAACGCAGGGCCAGGAGGATCAGCCCAGTGAGGGCTCCGGCTCCCGGGGACGTCCCGGGGCAGCGCCGCCGCTCACCTCAGCAGCTCCAGGCAGTAGTGGTCGGACCCCGGGACGCCGGGCCCGCTGGCCGCCGCCACGCTGCGCCGGACTGCCGAGGGCCCCGGGAGCCGCCGCACACGTCCCCACACATCCCGAGGCGGCCGGCGACGGAACAGGCCAGCCAAGCCGAACGGCCTTGGGCCGCGGACGGGACCAAGCATGGAAGTCGCCATGACACCCGCGTCACGTGCCCTCCGACCCCCGAGGCCACGCCCCCGAGAGGCGGGCACGCCCCTCGCAGGCGGCCACGCCCCCTGCAGGTCCCTGCGTCTCTGCAGAGGAAGGATGGATGCCTCTCGGACCAGAGCCAGGTGTCGCTGTGTTCCCACACACTGGCTGTTGGGCTGTCCTCTCTAGCATCCATCCTCACAGGACTCCAGAACTCCAAAAGTAGTGGGTCCTGCTTCTGGCAGGAGCGGCTGCCGTTACATCCCACCACCCCAGAGACTCCACCCGCCCTCCTTTGGTCCTCAGCAGGAACACGCTCGGCACTTAGCTTGTAATCGCACTGCCAGAAGCCTGCCGTGCGGATTCACCCACATACATTCCCAGAGGCCTCCCAGTGTTGCCCTGAGTGGGTACCACTGGGTAGCCCTGTAGCTCCAAGAGAAAAACCCAAAGATGCTTGAGAGACGCAACAGGTTTGGCGCCATTATTAAGCACCAAATCACCAGCCTGTAGCCGGCTTGATGTCGGTTGTCTCTCACAACACTCGAAAAGTCCAAGAGAGCGGAGTCATTATTTTGTTTCCTGCTTCATCCCTGTTGGGCCCAGATCGCGACCCCCAGAGAGACCACCAAAGACGAGCATGCCGGAATGCAAAAGCATGGTTTAATTCTGGATATCCAAAAGCAATACAAGCCTAGGCAGGGACTTCGTCCAATTGGAGGCAAGGTCAAAGCCCAGAAGTACACATCGGTAATGCCAGCACTAAGGAGGCTGAGACAGGAGGGTCGCATGTTCAAACCCATCCTACGCTACACTGTGAGGCTGAAGCAGGACAGAAGGAGAAAAGTGTGAGCCTGAAAAAGGAAAGTAGCCCCTCGGCCAGGAATCAAGCCCTTTAGTCTGTGGAGAATTTAGAATTCCAACACGAGGCTGGAGAGATGGGTCAGTGGGTAAGAATGCTTGCTATGCAAGATAATCTTGCGGCTCGCAAGATTATATCATTGAGATTCAGCTGTGTATTAAAGCAGAACTTTGACCAGCCAAGGGTCTGTCAAAAGGCAAAGCCATTTATTATGAATATTTGGTGTTACCCAGCCTTTAATATTCCAGCTGTCTTCTGCTATGAAATCCTTGTGTGCCCAGACCAATTGGTAAACAGTTCAGCTCCCCCGACCTCCTGAACCTACTAAGTTACTAACTCCCCTGCTGAGCTTAGGAGACAAGCTGGTGGGAGATGCCTAGCTTTGTTTCCTGTGCTAATGAAACTCAGACCATCCCTTCTCCTTGAGAAGGCCTAGCAGTTCTCCAGAACAATTGACTGAGAACAAAAGAGATTTTTACATATCAAGGTGAGAGGTAAAACAACATTCCTGAGGAGTCAGGGAACCACGTGCCCAGGGAAAGAAAGTGCAGGCATTTTCTATAGACAGGGACAGAACAGCATGGCAAGAGAGGAGAGGATGACAGAGGTTCCATAGAGGGTAAGCGGATCTCGGGTAGCGTTTTCTGAGTGCCAGGAGTAGAGAGTAGCAGAGATGGAGAGAGAGGATCCAGAGGACGAAGCATAGGAGTTAGTCGTTAGCTGGACTATGAGCTGGGCAGCTGGATGGAACTGCAGTTATGGAGACAGGATTTCATCCCAGAGAAATAAAGTAGATGGATATAGAGCTTGGTGTGTCTAGAGTTATTCCTTCCTTGAATGCCTGGTGGAACTATAGCTGAATTGATAGAATTTTGTCTTAGAGGAATAAAGTCATAAGAACATAGTGTACATAGATTTTTTTTTCCCTCAGATCCCATGCCAGACTTAGCTGAGCCCCCGGACCCTGGATACTCTATAAGATAAGCACCTGATGAGGTGGAGAGATGGCTCCGGGGAGCAGGAGACAAAAGAGGGTAACAAGAAGCAAATATGATTGAAATGCATTACGTACATACCATAATAAACCCGTTATTAATGTATAATTAATATATGCTAATAAGGTGTTTAAAATACAATAAAATGAAATTATACTACAAATGATTGTTGTTACCAACTATTATTAATTGAACATTCAACAGGCATGTGGCACACACATAGAATACCAGCATTTCAGAGGTAGGGACGAAAGGGTCAATAACTCAATGTCCAGCTGGAGAGATGATTCAGTGGTTAAGAACACTTATTTGTATTCTACTAAAAGAGAGACAGAGAAGGTGGATTTGGGTGGGTGAGGAAGTGGGAGTGATCTGAAAGGAGGTAGAGAAGGGGAAACCATAACCAGAATATATTGTGTGAAAAAAACTATTTTCAATTTTTTAAAAAAAGAGCACTTGTTACTTTTCCAGAGGACCCTAGTTCAACGCCCAGTGTCCACATCAGGTGGTTCACAACCACCTGAAACTCCAGCTCCAGGCAGGGCTCCAAAGCCACTGGCTTCAGAGGACACCCACACAAACACATAGTTAGAACTTTTTAATTAAGAAAAAAAAAAGAATTCAAAGTCATCCTTGGCTACATGGTGGGTTTGAAGGCCTGTGTGGGATACCTATCAAGGAAAAAAGAGAGAGAGAGAGAGAGAGAGAGAGAGAGAGAGAGAGAGAGAGAGAGAGGACGAATTGTGACTATATGAATATGAAAATACGTTCTTAGTCTAATTCTCTGATATCAAAAAATGTCTCTGAACTGTGAGTACACTTTCATTCAGAATATAATCAAAACAGAAAGCTCAGCCGGGCGGTGGTGGCGCACGCCTTTAATCCCAGCACTCGGGAGGCAGAGCCAGGCGGATCTCTGTGAGTTCGAGGCCAGCCTGGACTACCAAGTGAGTTCCAGGAAAGGCGCAAAGCTACACAGAGAAACCCTGTCTCAAAAAACCAAAAAAAAAAAAAAAAAAAAAAAAACAGAAAGCTCATTGCTTGTGCAAGAGAAATGTCAATGACCACAGAAGCACTGTTTATTAACTGGGCCTTAAGCCAAACTGGTTGTCCAGAATGACCGAGTTAGTTATCACTCTATGGTAATGGCTGTAACTGATCTTTGTTGTGTACAATACATAATGGCTATTTATTTATATTGAGATATATTTATATATTTCCCCAAATATAGCCTAATTTCCATTGTTCTTTGGTTGATTGATAACTGCATTGGAAAGAGTTATGTCGTGTTCCAGATTTTTCCACAGCCTTTGTCAAAAGTTCCTCATTCCTCACGCCAAGAGTCAAGCTAACGTCACAAGAGCTTCAGTCTGTATTTGTTTAGTTTTTTAATGTCAATAGAAATTTTTTTTTTCCGAGACTGGGTTTCTCTGTGTAGCTTTGCGCCTTTCCTGGAACTCACTCTGTAGACCAAGCAGGCCTCGAACTCACAGAGATCTGCCTGCTTCTGCCTCCCGAGTGCTGGGATTAAAGGCATGCGCCACCACTGCCTAGCTAGAAATTTATTTTCTTATGGTTCTGAGATCAGCATGCCAGAACTTTCTGTGTTCTGATGTTGGGTTTCACATCAGAGGACCCTCTTTTTAGCAAAAATCAAAAAACAGTGTGTGTGTGTGTCTGTGTGTGTGTGTGTGTGTGTGTGTGTGTGTGTGTGTGTGTGTGTCTGTGTGTCTTTCCACCGTGTGGGTAACATGGCTAGAACTAAGATTTTTAGGCTTGATAACAAGGGCCTTTGCACACTGAGCCATCTTGACAACATCTACTACCCCCTTTAAAGACTTATTTTCATTTTTCCTGATTATATGATTATATGCTGTCTGCTTGGGGGACCAGTGCCCATGGAGGCCAGAAGAGGGCATTAAGTCCCCTAGAGCTGGAGGTACAGGTGGTCAACCACCCAGGGTGGGTGCAGCAAACAGAGGAATCCTCTAGAAAGGCAGCAAGTGCTCTCAAGCGCTGGCCATTCCTCCAACTTCATTTTGTTTGGCGTGTTTTTATTATTCATGTACACTAGATCACCTATAAAAGCCCAGCAAAACAGACTTCCTCTCTAAGGAAGCTGCAGCAGCTGCCATTTGTAATCACAACACTGTGGTGTAGAAGTAGGGGTCAGGAGTTCAAGGTCATTCTCATCTGTGTATTGAGTTAGAGGCCTACATAGGCTGCATAAGACCCTGTCTCAACTCTCTCCTTACCCTGCCCCCGCCTCCCCCAAAAAGAAAAGAAAAACACAGGTAAATGCATAAAAATATCATACTAAAAATGCCATATGTATTTTGCTGTTTCCGTTGTTTATGCATAGACTTTGGTTTTTACATATTGCCTGTGCAATGTTACTTGATTAGTCTAATGTCAACACATACATTCTTACAGGACTTTCATGGCCTTGGATTGCTCACACACAAACTCCTGCTGTGTGAGAGTTAACCTTGTTCTAGTCACTTTCATTTTCTCTCCTGTTTGAGTAGATTACCTATATTCTTTCCTTCCCTTCCTCCCTCCCACCTCCCTTCCCTCTCTCCCACCCCCTTCCCTCCCTCCCTCCCTCCCCCCCTTACTTTCTTCCTTTCATTTTTATTTAGACAAAAAAGGGGGAAATAATGTGGAATATTAGTTGAAGATGTGTTACGTTTGTTTATTCTGTGGAACATTTGTTTAATGATGCAGAGATGTGTTGCATTTTTTTTTAAAGATTTATTAATTTATTATGCATACAGTATTCTGCCTGCATGTGTCCTTGCAGGCCAGAAGAGGGCACCAGATCTCATTACAGATGGTTCTGAGCCACCATGTGGTTGCTGGGAATTGAACTCAGGATCTCTGGAAGAGCAGTCGGTGCTCTTAACCACTGAGCCATCTCTCCAGCCCGTGTTGCATTCTTTTATGTTGCATTTGTTTAACTCTGTGAAGCTGAATCTAAAACACCTGATTGTTCTAATAAAGAGCTGAACGGCCAATAGCCAGGCAGGAGAAAGGATAGGCAGGGCTGTCAGGCAAGAGAATGGGTTCCTGTGTTGTATGTTGCTCCTTAGCTATTGGTTCCATTCTGGGGAACTCTGGGATCCTTAAACAGCAGGGACTTAGCTGGAGAAGTAGCTCACTAAGGGCCAGACTTTGTACCCACTTCTGGTTGGGCCCACACTCCCTGTTTTCTGGTCCATGGCACGTGAGATGCTGTCACTGCATGATTCTCTGCCAAGCCTTCCCGCCATGACGGGTTCCTCTGTCTGAGGCCATGACCCGGAATAAGCCTGTCCTCTCTAGACTGTCGACATGCGGAGAAGAGTGACTAATGCATCCCCAGCTGTGGCTAGCACCCTTGTTTGAAAATTTGCTCATTTATTGTTTTTTTAAGGCGGGGTCTTGCTACACTGCCCCTTTTTGGTGCTCCCCGAGTAGCCTAGGCAGCCCTCAAACTTATAACAATCCTCTGGCCCCAACCTCACAAACACTGAGGTTATAATTGTGCACCATCATGCCTGGCGTTTAGATTGTTTTATTTTAATTGACTGTGATACTGGGCATTGAAGCCAGGGCTTTCCGTCAGACAAGGGAATGAGCACTAATTCCATGTCCATTATTTATTTGTTTTATTTTGAGACAGGTATCACTAAGGTGTGAAGGCTGGCCTTGGACTCCAGACAGGCCTCAAACTTGGGATCTTCCTGCCTCAGCCTCCCAGGCCCACCTCACCCACATTCTATAGGAAAGAAACACAAGATGTAGAAAGGTTAAGTAGCTTACTCAAATTACTCATCTGGTAATAAAGGTGGAGATAAACTTGTACCTTGTACAGTGTCTCAACAACCTCCATCTTTATTTTTACCTCCAGGCAAAGACGGAGAGGAAAGACTGTTCCACACGAGGGCGCTGTGTGTGCAAAGGCCCTTAGTACAGGATCCAATTCCTGCTCTGCAGAGTGGTGGCCATGTAACCAGCACTCACAAAGCAGAGTGGATACACTGCGTGGGAAGAGAGGTCACCACGGATCGAATGCTGGGCGGCTTTCTAGGGAAAGTTGAGATACAATGTGTTAGGGAACCGCTAGAGAAGTTAAAGCAGGCGCTTGATATACTTCGTCTTCTACTGGAAAAAGACAACTCCGGTTTCTGTTGGGGGATTAGCTCGGAAGTAGGGAGACCAGTCGGAAGCTTGTTGAACCAAACTAGACTCACTGATGACTTGGGTGGGTGCAGCTGTGGAGATGAGGAAAACAGGGTGGGGTGGGGGGCTGTTTCAGAACTCGCTGATGCACAGGAGAGCTAGGAGACATCCCAGCCACTTTCTCACGCAGAAGCCATCCTCTTCTTCCAAAGGATTCAGGTCGTCCTCAGTCCAGGGATGGCGTTCCTCATCACCAGCGGCTTGTGCCGTTGGAGTGCGTGTATCTCCGATCTGCTCCACGAGACCGAAAGAACTCGACTGGGAGCTTCTGAGGAAGTCACTCCACTAATAAAGGAAGCACAAATATAAGACAGCACATAGGAACTACTTCCAAAGTGCTTTAACAGAAAACTGAAAGGGGCTGACGAGATGGTTCAGCAGGTACCACCTCACAAGCCTTTGTTCAGTCTCCAGAACCCACATGGTAAAAGGAGCGATGGACTCCACCCCCACCATCCTTCACACACACAATAAATAAACAAATTATGTACCTCCAATAGTAGTATTTGACCAGCATACATGTGGCCCTGGTTCAGTCCCTAGCACTGAACACACACACACCATACACACATACACACGTTACACCACACATACACAACACACACACACACACACACACACACACACACACACACACACCCCGCCTCCAGGCCCTCAGAATCTAGTCTGTGTAGTCTGTGGGAAGTCAGATGCTCTGACTTGGGAGAGGCTACAGTCCTTGTCTAGGATACAAATAACTGATTTCTTTTCATTTCATTTGGTTTTTGCCTTTTCGTATGGCATCTTTCCCGTCCGTCCAGGAGCTTGTTACACACAATACACATTTACAGAATCACTTACCTCTATATTCTCCGCCCCCCTTCTCCTCCCTCCCTCCCTCCCTCAACCCCTCCCACCCACTCCCCTTCCTGACACAAGGTCTCACTATGTAGCCTTGACTGGCCTGGAACTTAGAGATCCGCCTGTGCCTGTGTCCTAAATGCTGGGATTAAAGGTGAGCACCACCGTGTCCGGCCCGACCCTATGTTTACTGTTGGAACTTGCAGAGTTCGAGAATTTGTGATTTGTGTTGTCTTTAGTTTTGTTTTTGTTTGATTTGGTTTGTTTCTGTTGTTTTTCTTTTTAAGACAAGGACTGACTTATTCTGTAATTAAAGCTAACCTGGACTCATTATGTAGCTCAGGCTGGCCTCAAACTCGCAGCGGTTGCCTTTTCTCATCCTCTTAAGGGTGCGATTCCAGATGTGAGCCACCATGCTGGGCTGGGTTCCTTTTTAAAATAATTTTTTGAGATTATAATTATATTATTTCCCTCTTCTCTTTCCTCCCTCCAAACCTTCCCAGGAACCCCCTTCCCTTGCTCGATTTCAAATTCAGTAGCCTGTTTCTTCTCCTTCATCTCAGATGTTTCCCTTTTCACATGTACATTTTGTGTTCATATTACTGCTCTTGTCTGCTGATGTTCTGCCCCTCACTCCTTTTGGTGACAAGCTTACTGAATAGTTCTCAAGACTCCTTCTGTATGAACAGAAACCTCTGTCGAGAGACAGAGAAGAACTTACTGTTGCAATGCCCTTATCAGCGGCCACTGGTTATAGATGTGGTCTCTGAGCTTCAAACGACTCCAGAAGTGCCACCTGCAGTGTGAGGAGAATTATTTAAAGGTGACAATTCTGTGAACACAGAAAGTGTTTTTAAAGTGACCACTGCCCCAAACTGCTCCCATACACTCGGTGGCTGAGGCCCTGCAGTGTTTCCTCACACACAGCCAGCTAGCCAGTCCTCACTGTTCCTTTCTTGTCCTGCAGTTTTCCTATCCTTTTTCTTTATTTATCCATTTGACTGGCCTTGTTTTGTTTGTGTTTGCCAGTCCAGCCATTGAACCCAGGGCCTCTCACGTGCTAGGGAATGCTCTACCTCTAAAAACATCCCTATTTGACTTTTAGGATCAGTTTTTGCAGTCATTTTTAAAGGCATTTGTGTTAGAATTGTGTTAAATCCACACCTAACACAACTTTTTAAAATATTGAGACTTAGGCTGATGTGGTGGTGCACATCGTTAATCTTTAGTACTTGGGAGGCAGAGATGGGTGGATCTCTATGAGTTCCAGGCTACCCAGAGCTATATAGTCAGGCAATGTCTCAAAATAAACAAATAAAATATTTAACTTTAAGGGCTGGAGACATGGCTCAGAGGTTAAGAGCACTGGCTGTTCTTCCAGAGGTCCTGAGTTCAATTCCCAGCAACCACATGGTGGCTCACAACCATCTAGAATGAGATCTGGTGCACTCTTCTGGCCTGCAGGCACACATGAAGGCAGAACACTGTATATATAATAAATAAATAAATACATCTCTTTTAAAAATTTAACCTTGTAAACATTTAATAACAACATAGTTAATGTCATTGGCATATGTAATGCTTTAATTGTTCTCTAATTCAATCCTCATTATTAAAAGGAAAAACAATTACATTTTTCTATACTCACACAATACATCTAACACCAGTTGAGAGTATTTCATATGAAATTATTATAACATAAACTACTGAAAGTTAGCACAGATTCCACAGATTAAGAGGGCTTAGTCTCTCAAGACTGACTCCATTTCAGAGACAGTAACAAGAAGTGGGTCCCCACCTACTCTTGTGTTTAACACGGCTATAAATCAAAGATCCCCTGACTCTCTTCCCCAGGCACAGTAATTAGATGCAGCAGCTAGCATAGTTCTGGAATCAGTAATGGGTATAGTAAAGGACATAGATGAACACCCAGATGAAGAGTTACATTGGGTAAGGTCTGTGGGGAGGCCATGGAGTTTCCCTGCAATCTCTCAGCACACTGTTCTCCTGGAACCTTAATATATTCACTAATCTAGATCTCTAGAAGACCTTCAAAGCAGAGGAGTTTGTGGAGTTTATGGAGTTTATGCAGGCATGGTTGATCATTAACTCAATGGCTAGCTGCTGGGGGGCAGGGCGAAACTGGAAGTTCCAAACTTCTAATTGAGCCGCCTCTGACCAGACCCTAAACAGAAGCTATCCAGAAAGCCAGCGAGAGTCACCTCATTAGAACAGAAGATATTCTACAATCTGTGACCTTTAAAAGGGTTGAGGAGCTCTGTGTCAGGAACAAGAGTCTAAGACCAACACAACAAACATATGACTAAGATGTTCTGTAGCTCATGACTCACAGGTACTGTCGAAATTCTCTCTCTAGAACCTGACACAGAATCAAATGCCTTATTTCGTTGACATAGTTTATAGTTGAATCCTCATCTAGGTCCACGATTATTAGTTTATAATGGCAAATCTTTAGTATATCTGACATTGCCAAATCTCATATGAAGTAAATTCTGTGCTCTCAAAAATTGTGAGTGGAAGTTTTAGATCTACTACATTCCGAGGACTG